>NC_059387.1:25755365-26120365 GCF_019703515.2 Myxocyprinus asiaticus
AAACAGAGTATTTAGATCCACGATCCCCGCTGAGCCCAGATGACTATGAACCTCTAGAGCCGATCTCGGAGGTGGAGGAATGTGAGCGGATAAGGGAGGAAATGTCTAAAGAAGATGGGTCTCAGATTGATCTTGCTTCAATGGATGAAGCCCAGTCATCTGGTGAACAGACACCTCTCGGCAAGAGAGGGAGAAAACCCAAAGCCAGGCTCTATGAGGATGGCCTTGAAAGGGAGCAGATTTGTGCTCGGGGAGGAAGAGGTACTGGTAGACCAAGAGGTCGCCCGAGGCTGAGGCCGTTGACTTCTGATTCAACTGCCCAATCGCCAGCTCCACAAACCCCAAGTCCAAGCAGCGTTGTAGGAAGAGGAACTGGAAGACCAAGAGGTCGCCCACGGATTAGGCCATTGTCCACTGACAGAGCTGATTCTGCCAACACTGAAGATAGTTTGGCAGCAACAACAAACGATCAAGAAGGGGAGACACCCATCCACAAAAGAGGGTGCCCCCGAATCAGACCCCTGTCATCTGAAACACCTGAGACCACTGGAGCAGGAGATGACAAAGCAGATGAAGACCAAGGAGACAACCAAGAAACTCTTGAGGAAGATGGCGATAAAACAAATGGTGGTAAGACCAAGACCGATTCAAAGAATCTAAAAGAATTAGCAGTTGTCAAACAAGGGAGAGGTAGACCACGGATTAAGGCGTTATCCACAGAGAACCAACCAACAAACCTTGAGGCGGGAGCTACAAACATTGAAGAAGGCTTAGAACCTGCTAAGACAAAAGAGAACCAAGGGACCCCACGTAAAAGAGGAAGACCTCGGTCCAAGCCACTTACTTCTGAGACAACTGAGTCTTCAAACCCAGGCGATGGTGGAGAAGGAGTTGATGACGGCAAAAGCCAAGGCTCTGAGAAACCTGCGGATGATTGTTCTGAGGAAGGTTCCTCTCAAGGTACAGAAGGCGCAGACGATTCAGAGTCAGGTCCTGGCAAAAAGATCCGTACCAGCACCAGAAAGAGGAGCTTGAGCAGAAAGCTCAAAGAAAGTCAAGCTAGCAATGAGGAAGAAGATGAAGATGACGGTGAGGACTTTGGCAATGACAGTGTGGACTGGGCTGCAGAAGAAGAGGTAAAACCCTTGCAGGATAAACTCAGACCCATTTGTAATGTATGCGGGAACCTCTTCTCAGAGTTGAGCAGCCTGCGCAGACACATGCGTATACATAAGGGTATCAAACCCTATCAGTGCCAGCTCTGCACCCGCTCCTTCAGACAGGGCAACCAGTTAAAGACCCATATGCGCATACACACTGGTAAGTCTTGTTCGATGTGTAACTATAGTGTGAAATATCAGGAACATTTGTTAATAATGTTGCCATTACTTTGTTTATAGGTTTATATAGAATAATGGATGTTCTGTGCTGTTTTCAGGAGAGAAGCCCTTCGGCTGCACGTCTTGTGAGGCACGTTTTGTGCAGAAGTGTCAGCTGGTCTCTCATTGCCGAATGCATCACGGAGAAGAAAAGCCGCACAAATGTGACTTCTGTGAAGCGGCTTTTGCTACATCTAGCAATCTTAAAATTCACATAAGGTATGTTTTATTTTGTTCAATTCATCTGCAAAGTTCCAGATAATACTCATTAATAGGTTTGAGCCGTGGTGTGGTGGTCAGTGTACATGCGTGAGACATTTTGAATCAAAGTGGTCCCACGGGACACAGGTTCTAGTCTGTTCTGCAGCATTTCCCGATCCTATTCCTCCTATCTCTCCCAAAACATTCATTTTGCTCTCCATTGTCTCATCCTGACTATGGAGCCTCTTAGAGGACAAGGAGGGAATTTATTTTCTGAAATAGTTTTGTTTCCTCGCGATAGTTGTGCATTCTGTCACAAAAACATTTTGTGTTTCCTCTCAATGTTTTGTGTTCTTTTACAATATGTTTTGTGTTTCCTCACAATTATTTTGGGTTCCCTCGCAACAGCTTTATCCAAACGTTATGAAAATTAACCATGATTTTACTACAGTAACTATAGTTCACCTATGGTATTTGTACCCCCCCCCCAAAAATAAATATTAACACCATGGTTAAAACCTTGTTTTTATAACCAAGGTTCCCCCCCCCCCCCCCCCGCCCCCATACACACACAAAGGGTTACTACTGTAATGTTTATTGCAGTTTTTCTGTTTTAGTTTACTGTTTAATGATTCAGCAAAATCCCTAAACTAATTGTTTGAAGTTCGTCGCCTAACTCATCCCGCACAAGTTTTTGAACACCCATGAATAAGGTGTCAAATTAACCGGCTTATTAAGGAGACGTGTGCTATGACTTTCATAAGCCGGGTGTATGATTTTCGCCCAGCCAGCAAAAAACTGAGAAATTATCCCGAAGTCTTAAAGGAATATCTCACCCAAAAGTGAAAATTCTCTTATCATTTACTCACCCTCATGCCATTCCAGATGTGAATGACTTTCTTTCTTCTGTAGAGCACTAACATACTGTAAATTTTTAGAAGAATATCTCCTCTCTGTTTGTCCTCACAATGCAAGTGAATGGTGACCAGAACTCAGAAGGTCCAAAAAGCACATAAGTCATCATAAAAGTAATCCTGTGAATCCAGTGGTTAAATCCATATCATAGAAGTGATATGATAGGTGTGAGATCAGTCCTTTTTTACTATCAATCTCCACCTTTGACTAGCCCCAACCAGTAGGTGGCTGAATGTGAAAGTGAAAGTCACTTCCACACCAGAATGTGTAAGTGAAAGTAGAGATTTTAAGTAAAAAAGGGCTTAAATATTGATCTGTTTCTCACCCACACCTATCATATAGCTTCAGAAAACATGGATTTAACTAATGGAATCTTATGGATTACTTTTACGCTGCCTTTATGTGCTTTTGGACCTTCAAAGTTCTGGTCACCATTCACTTGCAATGTGAGGACCTACAGAGCTGAAATATTCTTTAAAAAAATTGTTGTTCGTGTTTTGCAGAAGAGAGAAAGTCATACACATCTGAGATGGTATGAGGGTGAGAAAAGTATGAGAGATCAAAAAAGTTCATTTTTGGGTGAACTATCCCTTTAAGATTGACAGGAAATCTGAGGGATCATATCTCTGGATATATCTCATAGAGATGTACAGTTGGGATCTTTTGACTGGAGCTAGCAAGTAGTTTTTAAATATCAGCTTAGAAACTGTCTAGCCATGCCCTAGCAACCATCCAGAGCACCCTAGCAACCAAAGCCCATAGACTTCCATTGAAAATGCCTGAGAGGGATTACTTTGGATGAGAATGTCATAGAGACATGGGGGATGGCTTGTGTAACTCGAGCTATCTAGCGGCCATTAAGAATTTCCCTGGCAACTGTCTAGCCAAACCCTAGCAACCATTCATAACACCCTAGCAACCACATAGAAACACCCATATCTCTGCAATTGAACATCGTGGAAATATGGGGATGGGCTCTTTTGACTTGAGGCAGTCTACTGAGGCCCTTAGTGGCACATTGTGGTTATGGTTTAACTATGGTTACTTTAGTAAAACCATAGTGAATTTGTGTGAGGGATGGATAAAGCTAGAACTTATTGCAAGGGAATGCAAAACTATTTCAGAAAATAAATGCTCTCCCTATCCTTTATGGGACTCCTTACATTTAAATGCCCTGAAACAAAAACGCTTAAAAAGTAGTAGTCTAAATTAAAACTGCATTTTGATACTACTGGATAGAACACTATTAAACAATAAAATATTAAACAAATGAAATATACGTTGCCTGTATAATTAGCCCATGCATGTAAAAATTTTCCACTAATAAAAACATGTAAAACAAACATTAACTTTTCTTTATATCTTCTCTGCTCTTAGGAAACACAGTGGTGAGAAGCCCTATGAATGTGGAGAGTGTGGGAAGCGCTTCACACAGGCCAGCACTCTGATGTACCATAAGAGACGACACACAGGGGAGAAACCATACATCTGTGACACCTGTGGCATGGCCTTCGCTGTGTCCAGCTCACTCATCTCTCACAACAGAAAACACACAGGTGAGTTTGATGACAAACATAAGGCAGGTTTGCTATATGAGTAATGTTTCCAGCAGCATCAACTAGAAGCATTTTGAGTTCTAAATGCATTAGAACTATTAACGTTTGCTCATGTGATTGGATTGAATTCACTTGTCCAAACGTAGCTACAGTATAAGACTGTAAGAAAAATGAAAAGAGTGACTTGCTCGGTGGAGAGTTCATAGGTTTATCGTGAAGTAATCATGGGTATTGACCAATCAGCATTCAGAACCAGAACTATATGTTGCTTTTTACCTTCATTTTCAGGTGTGACTCCTTATATCTGCTTGGATTGTGGTAAACCATGCTTAAGCGCCAGTGAATTAAGAAAACATATGGACATCCACAATGGTGAGTTTAATCAATATTTTTCAAAAATGGAAAACTTGAGTGAATATGGCTAAATGCAAAATATGGATTTATTTATGTCCTTTTGCTTCTAGGATCAAGAAAAGTAAAGTGCAACCTTTGTGGGAACACATTTTCAGACATTTATTCCTTGAAGAAGCACAGTATTTTCAAACATAATGGTATGTATTATATTATTATTATTATTTATTTATTGATTTTTATTTTTAATCTGTGTATCCGTCCATGCATTCATCCATGTCTGTCTTAAACATACTTCTCAGTTCTTCCAGACCAAGAGCAGCAGACTCCTTCAAAAACCGACTCGGCGTCATGTCCTCTCAATATCCCCATTGACCACCAGGGCCTGATTGCGCGTGTTCGCTCTGCCCTTGTCGATTCCCCAGAGCACGAAATTCAGATGGAGCCACTTTTACCCCCAGAAGCCTCGCTCATCATCCAACAGTCTGCAGAGCCTCATATGATTATACAGCATGCAGACGGCACAGAACCCTCCATGATTTTCCAGCACGCTGATTCATCAGAAGCACCGGTCATCATCCAGCATGGAGAATCCGGCGAGCAAGTCAGCTATGTTGTGGAGCAGTATGAAATCCCAGCAACTGCTGAGATGGAGCACACACAGATTGTCATTGTTCAGACCATAGATTAAAATACCAAATTTTACCTCTATTTTAAATGTATTCTCTCCATATAAGATTGTTAAAGGTATAGTTCACCCAAAAATGAAAATTCTGTCATTTACTCACCCTCATGTTTTCCCAAACCTGTATGATGTTCTTTCAACTGTGGAACACAAAGGTTATAGGAAGAATGTCTTTCATTGTATGGGGGAAAAGAGCAGCATCAACATTCTTCATATTTTCTCCTCTTGTTCCACAGAAGAAAAGAAAATCTTACAGATTTGGAACAATATGAGGGTGAGTAAGTGACAACAGAATTTACATTTTTGGGTGAATTTATCCTTTAATAGTGTAGATCTCTTGAGATGTCTCCTAGACGGCTATCATAGAGCATTGGTAGGATCAGTCACACCACTGTGAAAGCGACAGCTAATTGTTATAAACATCCCTTCAGATCAGTTTTATTTATTTTCTTTTTCAAAACTTTTGAATGAAAAACATCTTAGCAGATAATCATTAATACAGAACTATTGTAACGATTGTTAGTGTGTTTACCTTCATTTTTTTTACATAGTTGGTCATATTCAGAGCAGAATCTGGATAATTAAAGGCATCAAGTATTGAAATAAAGGGAAGGCCAAACTTAAGTTTAGCTGTGCTTCAAACATGCATTTTGGTTCAGTTGTTTAAAAATAATTTTACTTTTCTATTTAATTGTAAGGACAACATGGTAATAATCTGATATTTTGAGCCATGCGATTTGCCTTTTAGAAGCTGAAAATGTAAATACCTATAATGTTATATGACCTGGTCTGAGAACAGTTTCTTATACTTTGTGAATGAAATTAGGAATTCTAACAAACCGGGTAACTTTTATAATAAATCATCTCACACCAGACTATTCATTGTCATGCACATTTCTTGAGTGCTTGTGTAATGCATTTATAAAGAAAATTTATCTTTTGAATACAACTCCATTGGGATGTTTTCTAAATAGCTCTGATTATTTGTAGTGTTTTTTCTACCAAACCCCTAAATAGGCCATAGCCACTTTAAACTAGTTTCTAGTTTAAGGATTGGACATGGAGGACTTGATGAATCGATATTTATCTTTATGCGTTGAACTTCATCAAGCTCCAAATGCAAATATTTTGGAAGCATTGGGAGAGAACGTGAGCAAGTTGGTTAGAGAGGTAGAATGTACAGCTATCGAAGTTCAGTCATATTGGCTTTCATGTGAATTTGTGTTATTTTGCTCAGTGACGTTTCACTTAAACTAAATGGTAATGATCGACTGAAACATGGAGACAGATTGACATATAACGATATGCTTGTCTTGACAAAAATGCACAAGGGAAATACTGCAATAAAGGGTCAATATTAACTCCTCACAAGAAGGTTTTTAGTCTTGACATGCAAATCATTACCCGGTTACGCAGAAGGTTGTTTTATGATCAGTTTACAACTAGATTAATATCTAAGGGCCGATTAGAAATGAAGCCACGAAAGTGAATTTGGAAACGACAAATGATAGAACATCATAATATACAATACACTTAAGATAAAAATAAGGCAATAAAATAATTGGCATTAAAACCTTAAAGGGTAAGTTCACCCGAAAATTAAAATTCTCTCATCATTTACTCACCCTCATGCCATTTTCTCTCCAATTTGGAATGCCCAATTCCCACTATTTAGTAGGTCCTCGTGGTGGCGAGGTTACTCACCTCAATCTGGGTGGCGGAGGACAAGTCTCAGTTGCCTCCGCTTCTGAGACAGTGAATCCACACATCACGTGGCTCGCTGTGCATGACACCACGGAGACTCACAGCATGTGGAGGCTCATGCTACTCTCTGCAATCCATGCGCAACTTACCAGGCGCCCCACTGAGAGCGAGAACCACAAATTGTGACCACGAGGAGGTTACCCCATATGACTCTACCCTCCCTAACAACCGGGCCAATTTGGTTGCTTAGGAGACCTGGCTGGGGTCACTCAGCACACCCTGGATTCAAACTCGCGACTCCAGAGGTGGTAGTCAGCGTCAATACTCGCTGAGCACCCCCACAAAAATGAATTTTGACTTGTTCCTCCTTTTTCTTTAAAAAAAAGTTTCCTCCAGAAACTGGTTTCAGACAGGCTACTGAGGCAGCATAGTGTCACATCGTTGCTAGGATACCAGCAACTGATTAACGCCATCTGGTGTCCACTAAAGGTAACGCGTATGCTTTAATCATTCAACCGCACCACGATGGTCTAATAATCTACAGGTGCATCTCAATAAATTAAAATGTCGTGGAAAAGTTAATTTATTTCAGTAATTCAACTCAAATTGTGAAACTCGTGTATTAAATAAATTCAATGCACACAGACTGAAGTAGTTTAAGTCTTTGGTTCTTTTAATTGTGATGATTTTGGCTCACATTTAACAAAAACCCACCAATTCACTATCTCAAAAAATTAGAATACATCATAAGACCAATAAAAAAAACATTTTTAGTGAATTGTTGGCCTTCTGGAAAGTATGTTCATTTACTGTATATGTACTCAATACTTGGTAGGGGCTCCTTTTGCTTTAATTACTGCCTCAATTCGGCGTGGCATGGAGGTGATCAGTTTGTGGCACTGCTGAGGTGGTATGGAAGCCCAGGTTTCTTTGACAGTGGCCTTCAGCTCATCTGCATTTTTTGGTCTCTTGTTTCTCATTTTTCTCTTGACAATACCCCATAGATTCTCTATGGGGTTCAGGTCTGGTGAGTTTGCTGGCCAGTCAAGCACACCAACACCATGGTCATTTAACCAACTTTTGGTGCTTTTGGCAGTGTGGGCAGGTGCCAAATCCTGCTGGAAAATGAAATCAGCATCTTTAAAAAGCTGGTCAGCAGAAGGAAGCATGAAGTGCTCCAAAATTTCTTGGTAAACGGGTGCAGTGACTTTGGTTTTCAAAAAACACAATGGACCAACACCAGCAGATGACATTGCACCCCAAATCATCACAGACTGTGGAAACTTAACACTGGACTTCAAGCAACTTGGGCTATGAGCTTCTCCACCCTTCCTCCAGACTCTAGGACCTCATCTGAAAAGAGGACTTTGGACCACTGGGCAACAGTCCAGTTCTTCTTCTCCTTAGCCCAGGTAAGACACCTCTGACGTTGTCTGTGGTTCAGGAGTGGCTTAACAAGAGGAATACGACAACTGTAGCCAAATTCCTTGACATGTCTGTGTCTTGATGCCTTGACCCCAGCCTCAGTCCATTCCTTGTGAAGTTCACCCAAATTCTTGAATCGATTTTGCTTGACAATCATAAGGCTGCGGTTCTCTCTGTTGGTTGTGCATCTTTTTCTTCCACACTTTTTCCTTCCACTCAACTTTCTGTTAACATGCTTGGATACAGCACTCTGTGAACAGCCAGCTTCTTTGGCAATGAATGTTTGTGGCTTACCCTCCTTGTGAAGGGTGTCAATGATCGTCTTCTGGACAACTGTCAGATCAGCAGTCTTCCCCATGATTGTGTAGCCTAGTGAACCAAACTGAGAGACCATTTTGAAGGCTCAGGAAACCTTTGCAGGTGTTTTGAGTTGATTAGCTGATTGGCATGTCACATATTCTAATTTTCTGAGATAGTGAATTGGTGGGTTTTTGTTAAATGTGAGCCAAAATCATCACAATTAAAAGAACCAAAGACTTAAACTACTTCAGTCTGTGTGCATTGAATTTATTTAATACACGAGTTTCACAATTTGAGTTGAATTACTGAAATAAATGAACTTTTCCACGACATTCTAATTTATTGAGATGCACCTGTAGAACAAAATCAAGAGAGTTTTGGTGAAAACAAAATGTATATTTAATAACTACAATACTCATTTCTCACTAGAAATGGAATCAAAAGTTGGAAAAAAGGTGGGGGGAAATGTACATTTATTCACAAACTGGCTATTAACCGCCTCTTCGGCTGCCATTTTTTTCTTCAGCTCAACCGCCATAGATCTGCACGCAGAGTATTGTGGGATTTCATGAAGATATCTAAGTAGACAGGATGTGACACGAACATTGGATTCGGATGTGCCTTGATCACTTCCTACCTCCGTATACAGCCTCCGGAGGCAGCATTTTCATGGTTTCAGACACATCCCTTGTTATTAGTTCTGTGTTGTCTTTGGATGTCTTATGTTGTTACCTTTTTGGTTGGTATTTATAGCCCTCATGTTCTCTAGTCCTTGGTTGTGGATGTAACGTCATTCTAAGGTTTGGTTCTTGTTTTCATAGTCGTAGTCTCAGTTATGGTCAAATCTGGTTTAGTTGCAGTCATGGTTCATGTTTCTTGTTTTGGTTTCTAGTTTTTTTTTTTTTATACTTTCATGTTTTGGATTTATCATTTTGCACATTTGATTTAATAAAGCTGCAATTAGGTTCTCACCTGTGTAAAGTTGTTTAAATTGTCATTTTTTAGGGTTTGTTGACATCGTCATGGTAACAAAGTTGTAAAATTGGCTATAACTTTACACAGATAAGGGTAGTAAGTGGTTTTATCACACTAAAATCATGTTTACACGCATATTGTTTTTCTTGTTTCTATACTTTTGAAAAAGTATTTTAATGTGCAAAGATTGGCCCCCATTCACTTCCATTGTAAGTGCTTTACTGTAACACAGATTTTTGCTTATTTTAAAGAAAAGCAGGGGCGAGTAGAATTATTATTTTTATTTTGTTTGTGGTAATCAATATTATGCCACAAATGCTGCCTATTGAGCTTAACTTGTACTGAACCTGGAACATTCCTTTAAGATAGGATGTTTTCTGTAATATGCCCCCTATGTTAAAGTGGAGATTTAGAGTAAAAAGCACTTAAATATTGTTCTGTTTCTCACCCATATCTATTATATTGATTCTGAAGATATGGATTTAAACACTGGAGTCATATGGATTACTTTTATGTTAACTTAATGTGATTTTTGGAGCTACAAATGTCTGGTCACCATTCACTTGTATTGTATGGACCTTCAGAGCTGAGATATTCTTCTAAAAATCTTCGTTTGAGTTCTGCTGAAGAAAGAAAGTCATACACAACTGGGATGGCATGAGGGTGAGTAAATGATGAGATAATTTTTATTTTTGGGTGAACTATTTCTTTCAATATTTGCAATGGATTCATTAAAAATATTAACTTTGATAAAGATAATTTAATATTAATATATTTACTATAAATTATTCATTTTGACTTATCTATGATCTATTAAGATTATTATTTTTAATTTAATATTAACATTGTTACAACACGTTTGTAATAACTTAAGGTTGTGAGTAATACTTTAAATAAAGGTTCCAGCATTAGTTACGTAATTATTAGGTATCGTACTAAAAATTAACAAAATATTTTCAATATCATCAATATTAGTTTACAAAAAATGCAATTGTTAATTGTTCGTTCATGTTAGTTCATAGTGCACTAACTAATGTTAACAAAAACAAGTCTCGATTTTAATAATAGTTTAGTATATGTTGAACCAAGTTTAATAAATGCTGTAAAAGTATTGTTCATTGTTAGTTCATGTTAACAAATGAAACCTTATTGTAAAGTTACCAGGTTGTGAGTTGCATGCTGTCCCATATGAAAAATATTGTTTAAAATACGAATTTTAATATTTCATTTATTTTCATAATAACACTATTATTATTATTATTATTAAAATAATGTATTGAAAGTAAAAATCCATTGCAGGTTTAGACCTCAAATACAACTGTACCACAGGTAAAGGAATGCTGATCTGCACATGGGAAAACACGGCATGACTTATGCTGGTGCGGAGAGATTGTGTGAGGCACTGAAGTTAAACTTCTCTCTACGCTACATGGATCTTTGCTGGTATTCATTCACATAAACAGACAAACCTTTTGATTCAGTGTTACAATGTAAATGGTCTTTATTTTATGACCTTAAAGGGATAGTTCACCCAAAAATATTTATATTTGTATTATTATCTGTCTTGTTGTTGTATTGTTTATGCACTGGAAGCTTCTATCACCAAGACAAATTCCTTGTATGTGTAAGCATTGGCAATAAAGCTAATTCTGATTCTGAAAAATGAAAGTTCTATCATCATTTACTCACCCTAAAGACTTTCCTCTATGGAACATAAAGAAGTTATTTATAGCAGAATTTCCAAAGCCATCTTAAAACTGCAAAAATGGCACCGAAGCTGCATCTGAAGTGGCAAATATACCAAGAAAAGGTGTAGTTACGCAGACTGTTTAATGCTGCTCAGAGATGGCAGAAATGCATTTACACAGCAATTACAATTCATAATTAATATTACATTTTTTTAAATATAAGATTTTGAATATAGAAATATGAAATTAATGGGGAAAAATATATATACTTTTAACTATTTATTATGAAATATATGCTCTGTCATGACAATAACAAAGTTTAAGGCTGAGCTAATGCTGCATTTTATTTACACAGAACCAAAGCAACATCAGAACTGCCTTTTGATAGTAGGGGCTGAGGTGGGTAAGAGCAGGCCTAATTTAGTCTGACTTTTATTATCTCGCAACTATCATTGTGTCTTTACTCAGAATTAACTCAGCAGTGTAAAGACGCCTTAAGCTGCTCTTTTCCATACAATGAAAGTCAATGGTGACCGCAGCTTTCAAGCAAGATTTTACAACTTTTACAATTTTACAGCAAGAAATAACTTTCTTGCTGTAACTCCAGTGATCATTATTATTACTATTATACATAAACATTTATGGATATCTTACTTAGAGCTGTAACATGTGCCTCAGAAAGCTGACAGTCCACCAGGCGGAGTTCTTTCAGTGTGCTGTCAGGGCGGAGGTGTTCTGTAAAGAGTCTGAAATTTCCTATACCTAGTCCAACATTCCAGGAAAAATCTAGCACCTCCATTGGAGGAATGCAGTCAAGAGATTCACCTGGAATATCAGTTAAGGAGAAGTTCACCGATCATTCAAAATATACTGACAGATTTTCCTTTAAGATGTGTTAATGTTTAACAGGAGAAAATGTGACAATTTCATATATAATTACTTTCTTTTAAAACTTTTGAACAGGCACTTGAAAAAGCTACCCATGGAACAAAAGTACTGCAGTTGTACCATGGTACAGTGATGGTAATGCCATGGTTGATTTACTATATTTGGTTACTGTATTCATGTATGTTACTTTATTTACATGTTATTCCAAAGTACTACTATGGTCTAAAAAAGACGGTATTGCCATGGTCCCATGTCCAAAAAAACAAAACAAAAAAACAAGATACCTACATGGTACTTTATTTGTCAGTGTGCAATGGTGATGGAGCTTGTGAGTTAATTTTTAACTTTTTGTGAGGGGTGTTAAATTATAATGATAAATTAATAATTAATGTATTAAGAGCAGTGAGGTCTTGGGTTGTTAACCTGCAGCTACACAGTTTTAGCACACTCAGTTTCCCTACATGCTGCAGGTGGGCAGCGAGGGCCTTCAGGGAGCCTCCAACCAGACCATTCCATTGGAGATCCATCACCTCCAGCTGAGCAGGGAAAGGGAGTAAGGTGGCTGAGGGCACATCAAAACAATAATTAGAGATCAAGACACATGTGCGGTCTTGCGTCTGTTACTGTACTTTGAAGAGGTTAGTATGTCACAACACCCACCCAGTTCCACCACATTTGTGGCTGTCAGGTCACAGTGGCAAATTCTGACTGTTTGGGGTCTTCCCCAGCTTCTGAACAAACTGCTTCACCCAACCCCAGCCCACCACAGAGCTGGTCTCATCATCCACGTTATTGGTGTCTAAGGGAAAGAAGCACTTGCAAATCTATATCTGAAGTATGATGCACTTTCTAAATGCATCTTATGTCTGGTTCTCACCTGACCCAGGTTCAGTGCTCTCTTTTCCCTCATAGAAGATATTAAATTATATTTTGCATAAATTTAAAAAAAGCCTATTGTTACCATTAAGGTTATGTGTATTAAAGGGTCAATTAAGGGGCTGAGGGCAAAAATGCCACAAAAAGTGACAAAAATGCCCTCGTAATTTAAAATGTAGATGCAAAAAAATGCCCCTGCTATAGATTCTTCCGTTTTTCAATGTAACATCTGATATAGTTCTTAATATTCTATTATTGTCCTAGTTGTAAATATTATCGCATAGTTGATGTTGATTTCATTTTTAAGGGTATCCTACTAATAATTCTCAATCTTGAGAATTTGTATTAATGAATCAATTAAATTGACATATTTGATATAAACTGATAACAGATTGATATGGGACGGCGACCCACATGGTCAGCCAGGAGGGGATATATATGAACTATGGTCATATAATATGGATTAACCCCATCACGAACCCAGTCAGAAAGGAAGTTTATTTATAATGAAGTGCCTGTAACTTTGGAAACACAATGGTACGAATGCAGGCAGTTGTGCAAAGTGACAGGGAGCCTGTACTTAAAAAGATGGGCATAAGTATATATTTGGCCAATAAAATAGCAAGCACTCTAGACAGAGAGGACTTGTTTTGAGAGAGACGATATGTCTAGGTGGTAAAACCTTGCGAATGTGTTTTTAGAAGACCATCCTATTGCAAAACATATGTCTTGAAAGGACACACTGCTCATCCATGCCCATGAAGAGGCCACACTTCTAGTTGAGTGTGCTTTAATACCAATTGGGCAATTTGCACCCTGCGACTCGTAAGCCAGGGTGACCGTATCAACGATCCAGTAAGAAAGTTGGGCATAACTTTTGTCTTCCCCGTCGTCCACTTTATTGAGCAAGCGAGCTGAATAGGGCCGCACCAGGATTTTGTCAGTTCATTATGAACTTCTGGGAAGAGCGGGGCAGATCTGCTGAACGTGGTCGCTTGACGGTGTCCGGACTGCACGAACCATTCATCAAGGCAGGTTTTTCAGGTTTCTCTGAAGATTACTTGAGACTGAGCTCTTCGACCGCCCTTGAAAGGACGCGAAGCATCTCCTTGTCAGTGGTGTGTGCATGCTCCTCGCCCTCGCTGGGGGAAGGGGCAGCAGTGTCATCCACTGACCACTTGCCAGATGCAGCGAGAGACATAACATGTTCATCCCCAGCATCAGAACCGCCGAACGTGATGGCGCGCTCCTACAGAGGGCCGAAGCTCATCATGCACATACTGTATCAGCATAGACGCAGTACATGGAGATTGAGGGGCTCAAGGGGCGTGTGCCGGCACGAGGTCCACCTCAAATTCATCCTGCTCGATCTCGCAGCCCTGCCGTGCCTCATTGTGTGATCCCTCGGGAGTCACAGAAGAGGCGGGTAGGAGGGCCCGTAAGGCTGTACCGTCCCTCAGAACGAGGGCGATTCACAGGCGAAGCGTCTTGAGACTCCTGCCCTCACAGTGAGGGCAGTCTGTCTCTATGAGAGCTGTCTCTGCGTGGGCATGGCCCAGACAGTGAATGCAGCTCTCATGCTTATCTGATGGAGGAATGTGTCCCTTGCACAAGAAAACACTTACGGTACAACATCTTTAAAAAGATACGAACATGGGGGCCTGGGTAGCTCAGTTAGTAAAGACACTGACTACCACCCCTGGAGTTGCGAGTTCGAATCCAGGGCGTGCTAAGTGACTCCAGCCAGGTCTCCTAAGCAACCAAATTGGCCCGGTTGCTAGGGAGGGTAGAGTCACATGGGTTAACCTCCTTGTGGTCACTATAATGTGGTGTAGCTGCTCAGTGGGGCGTGCGGTGAGTTGTGCGTGGATGCCGCGGAGAATAGCATGATGTCTCCACACGCGCTATGTCTCCATGGTAACACGCTCAACAAGCCACATGATAAGATGCGCAGGTTGAATTGAGGCGAATCACTACACCACCACGAGGACTTGGAGCGCATTGGGAATTGGGCATTCCAAATTGGGGAGAAAAAGGGGAGAAAAAAAGATGTGAAAATGTAAGCGGCTCTTTTAGTATTATAAATACAGGTGCTGGTCATATAATTAGAATATCATCAAAAAGTTGATTTATTTCACTAATTCCATTCAAAAAGTGAAACTTGTATATTATATTCATTCATTACACACAGACTGATATATTTCAAATGTTTATTTCTTTTAATTTTGATGATTATAACTGACAACTAAGGAAAATCCCAAGTTCAGTATCTCAGAAAATTAGAATATTACTTAAGACCAATACAAAGAAAGGATTTTTAGAAATCTTGGCCAACTGAAAAGTATGAACATGAAAAGTATGAGCATGTACAGCACTCAATACTTAGTTGGGGCTCCTTTTGCCTGAATTACTGCAGCAATGCGGCGTGGCATGGAGTCGATCAGTCTGTGGCACTGCTCAGGTGTTATGAGAGCCCAGGTTGCTCTGATAGTGGCCTTCAGCTCTTCTGCATTGTTGGGTCTGGCATATCGCATCTTCCTCTTCACAATACCCCATAGATTTTCTATGGGGTTAAGGTCAGGCGAGTTTGCTGGCCAATTAAGAACAGGGATACCATGGTCCTTAAACCAGATACTGGTTGCTTTGGCACTATGTGCAGGTGCCAAGTCCTGTTGGAAAATGAAATCTGCATCTCCATAAAGTTGGTCAGCAGCAGGTAGCATGAAGTGCTCTAAAACTTCCTGGTATACGGCTGCGTTGACCTTGGACCTCAGAAAACACAGTGGACCAACACCAGCAGATGACATGGCACCCCAAACCATCACTGACTGTGGAAACTTTACACTGGACCTCAAGCAACGTGGATTGTGTGCCTCTCCTCTCTTCCTCCAGACTCTGGGACCCTGATTTCCAAAGGAAATGCAAAATTTACTTTCATCAGAGAACATAACTTTGGACTACTCAGCAGCAGTCCAGTCCTTTTTGTCTTTAGCCCAGGCGAGACGCTTCAGACACTGTCTGTTGTTCAAGAGTGGCTTGACACAAGGAATGCGACAGCTGAAACCAATGTCTTGCATACGTCTGTGCGTAGTGGCTCTCCCCCACATTTTTGAATGGGTTTTGTTTCACAATCCTCTCCAGGATGCGGTTATCCCTATTGCTTGTACACTTTTTTCTACCACATCTTTTCCTTCCCTTCGCCTCTCTATTAATGTGCTTGGACACAGAGCTCTGTGAACAGCCAGCCTCTTTTGCAATGACCTTTTGTGTCTTGCCCTCCTTGTGCAACGTGTCAATGGTCGTCTTTTGGACAACTGTCAAGTCAGCAGTCTTCCCCATGATTGTGTAGCGTACAGAACTAGACTGAGAGACCATTTAAAGGCCTTTGCAGGTGTTTTGAGTTAATTAGCTGATTAGAGTGTGGCACCAGGTGTCTTCAATATTGAACCTTTTCACAATATTCTAATTTTCTGAGATACTGAATTTGGGATTTTCCTTAGTTGTCAGTTATAATCATCAAAATTAAAAGAAATAAACATTTGAAATATAACAGTCTGTGTGTAATGAATGAATATAATATACAAGTTTCACTTTTTGAATGGAATTAGTGAAATAAATCAACTTTTTGATGATATTCTAATTATATGACCAGCACCTGTATATGTACACATACATATACATATACACAATAACACAATAGCTTATAAGGATACAAAACTCCTGCTGAAGCGCTGCGGGGAATCAGGAAGCTGAAGCGGCCTGTTCACCAGCGAAGTGTCAAGGAGGAGTAAATGTTCACCGGAACACTGCAGAGGAGTGGAGAATCTTCTCGTTTCCATGAAGATTCCGCCTGCTGACTCGTGTATGTCGACGGCGAAAAAGTAGAGGGCTTCTAGACGAAAGATGAATTGCTGTCTTTAAAGAAGAAAATTCGGAGGAATGGTGTTTGCGCGCCCGCCTTTATAGCGGACAGTTTCACGCCGAAAAGGGCGGGGCTCAAACACCATAGCCAATATTATAATTGCCGTTATTGTAGAGTGGTTTCAACTGGGTTGTGTAGAAGGACACTCCCCATATGTCTCAGCTTAGAAATGCAATGTCAAGTGTACTAAGTCGTAAGGGAACTGTAAATTTCCACCAAAATACCATAGTTACTACATTTTTGCTACTGCTCTAAATCCATGCAAAATAAATATGGGATTTCCTTGGAATAGTGAGAAAAGCTTTAAGAATCTTTCTGGGTTTTTATTTATTTTATTTTTTTTCCTTTAGATAAACTACAGTTTTATAGTAATATAACAATGACTGCAGTAATAATGATATTTAGCGGGTAACTGTAGTTAGTTACCATACTAAATTTTGTTTTTTTTTTTTTTTTAACATAAACTACTAGACAAAGCAGATGTGCTATTGTACAAGCCTTTGAAATGATCCAAGTCAACATACAGAATCATTTATAATTATTTTTATTATTTCCCCAACGGTACATTAGTATATCAATTCCCATGAGCTAATGTAGAAAAATGACATACAAAAGTTGGTGGATGAACAAAGTGTCTTGATCACAGGTGGAGGTAGGACAAAAAGTGTCATGTCATACAATTCACACACAAAAAATGGCACTGGCAAAGATTATAGATAATTAACTTTTTTATGTGAGAACATTATTGTGAAATAATGTTTGGATTAAAGGTTAGGGAATAATACTAAGCATATCTGTATTATATATATGTGTTATATATATATCTGTGTTTATATATATATATATATATAACTGTATCTCCTCAATCTCACATGCATCGAAAGGTCATCTGGAAAAAGAAATAAAAGAAGAATGAAAACCATTTGATGAAACGTCATAGCAGCAGGACAGAGGTATTTATCATCTGACAACTCCATCAATCCACACCTATACACAATAATCAACCTGCGAATACACAACTTGTATTATGGGTTTGTATGTATATATTTGTATGAATTCATCTGAGGTAGCAAATATTTAATTCAGTTTAACTGTTAAGTATTATATATGAAAGAAATTACAGATAGACACATTGATTGTCAGTTTCAGCAAACAATATCAATGAATCATTTTCTTTCCCCACACGTGTGGGAATACCATATCTCTCTCAGAGCAAAGTACACATAGACCTTGTTTGTCTAGACGTTTTATAGAATGTAAAGTATAGGGATAAGACCATTTCCTATTCTTAAGCTGCAAATGATGTGGCAACAAGTATATCGCTTTTAACATTTAAACGTTTTAAAGTTAAAAGATTTTTTTGTGTGTTTCTTGTTAAAATTCGTATAAAATGAGAGAGAAAAATTTTGGTGGTTATTAAAGGAGGTAACATTCACTGGAAATGGCTTAGAAAATATTTTCTGTTATATACAGAATTTGAACTTAAATTCATACCACAGTATATACTGTATATATCCATA
The DNA here is from genome assembly GCF_019703515.2 of Myxocyprinus asiaticus. NCBI lineage: Eukaryota > Metazoa > Chordata > Actinopteri > Cypriniformes > Catostomidae > Myxocyprinus > Myxocyprinus asiaticus. Next base: position 25,773,751 of record NC_059387.1, read on the forward strand.
TTTTTTAACATATTCAACATGCTATATATTGTACATTCATACTGAGCATAGTCTACAGAAAACATAAATTTAAATGACAAAAAGAATGTTAAATATGTATAATTTGACAAGATTATTCACATAACATTTAACCATAAACAATCAATACATTTAAAAAACAATATATGAGTTGTGATGAAATAAGACATTTTTCTTTCGCTATCAGTTGTTACTGCACTCACTGATAAACCAAAATAGTGTTGATTGTATGCTTGCAGGGTTAGTGGTTTGCATAATGTCCACTAAATTTGTTTCAAAACCCCAACGATCCATATTCCCATGTCTCAAAAAAATTTATTCAACCCAATAGTTACTCTTTTTTCAACAAATTCACATAATAGAACCCCTGAACTTACGACGATCCTTAATTTTTCCATAGAACTGCGATAAAAATGACTTGGCATCCGAGACATCATTCCAAAAAAAATTGACCACAGACTTCAAGAATTTCGAAAAATTCAGGTTTTTGCACACAGAATTCAGGTTGCACATTGGAGATTTAATCTGTAGATCACTCTTAAGGCATCAGGGACATAAGTGTGTCACAAGAGGCTGAAGACATGGGACAGTCCACTAAAGCAAGAGGGACAGACTCCCTCATCTGTTGTTTAAGCTCAGAGATGGTACGCTCCAGCCTTTCTCTGGCCTCCCTTTCCTTGCGTAGCTCCTCCTGCAGCTCCTCACGGTCTTCCTCAGCACGATCCAGCCTTTGACGCAGTTCTGATAACTACAAATGCACAGGAGGTCACTGGTCAGCTACAGGGTTGCACTTAAATAACTCAAACCAAAACAGATGGTGACCATCCTAACATCTCTTTGTATACAAATTTATACAGAATATGAGTCGATCATAGGTTTCAATCTGAAAAGTAGTACAAAAGGGTGATAATCCATTGATTTGAAATAAAGTTCCCTCATCAGGACAGATAGATGCTAGCTTCTAATTATTTCGGTGTGTGTGATTGGTTGATACCTGTTTGGAATAGATGGTTTCTTGGTGTTGCTCTGTACCCAGCTCATTGCATCTGCAGCCTTGCTGCCTCAGCTGGTCGAGTCGAGACTTCAGCTTTCTCTGTTCCTGCTGGACCTCGCCCAGCCTCTGAGCATGCTCAGTCTGCACAGCCTCCAGTTCTCCATGCAGGTCATGGCATTCTATGGCTTCACCTGGACACAGAGCCTGCAACTCCTGTTTTCCAGTAACAGGGTGAAAAAGGGGCAAAAAGAGACATCAGATCCTCACTTACAAGCACGTACTGTCAAAAGATGCTTAAAAATACAGACACAACGCTTTGTTCTAAACCTAGTGGCCTGCCATACTGTGTACTGCCTACATAGACGGGGAGCTCACTAGGTTTTGGAACAGGGCTCATGTGTATTGTATTGTAATCTTGGTGGTGTAAAAACCTTTTCAAGCTGTTTCTGTCTGAGTAGCGTCGAGTGAAGTTTCTCATGTTGAGCACTGTACATCTGAAGGAGTTCCATCACCATGCCGTCCTGACTGTGCTCTGCATTAATACCAACAGGCCGCTTACAATCTGGCATATCTACCTTCTGCCATTCATCTGGACTGCCATCCTCAGATTGGCCATTTGTGTGACTTGTTTTTTCCTGCCCTGTATTAAACAGATTCAGAAAGAGATCTTTCATTAAGAAACACATACTGTATGTTCATCTGTGTAATGTCACTGATGGTGGATGCAAACTGACTAACCTGAAAAGGTGGGCGTCTTTGGGTCAGAGTTGTCTACATCCTGTCTCTTGTCGCCCTGAGAGTCTCCATGTTTTTCTGGACCGCCCAGCATCTCTGTTCTTGGAGAACCCATTTCCTTTTCAAGCACACACAAAGGGTGTTGTGCCAAGTTGTTACCTGCCAGCTTGTCTGGCATGTACTGGTACCAACTGTAAAGGAGAAAAAATAATGAAAGTTATTTTTGTGTACTTCTACTAGTTAGCGAATTACAGTATATATATACTGTATAAACATACATATATACTGTGTATATATACTGCATATATATATATATATATATATATATATATATATATATATATATATATATATATATATATATATACATACACACATTTATATTAATATTAATCTTATTTACTTTTGGGATGAACTATGACCCAATTGTATTTTTTTTGAGATTCAATAAATAAATTACTTAAAAAGAGGAATCTGTGCATTAAAAATAATGTGAGTTATTTTTGTGTACTAGTTAAAAAAATTATATAATATATATACATACACACATTTATATTAATGTTATTTATTTTTGGGATGAACTATGACCCAATTGTGTTTTTTGTGAGATGAATTCAGTAAATTACTTAAAAAGAGATAGTTGTGCATAAAAAGAACCTTTGCCACATCAAGTCAACATGATTGGGGTCCTCTTTCAGACTGGCAATCAAATGTGAGTCGAACACAAAAGCAGGCGAAGATACTCCCTTCAAGAGACAGATAAAAAGAACTCGTTAGCCCAGCTTTTCAAACAAAGCGTGATTGATAGACACATTATGTGTTAATGCAGGTTACTCTTTATCGACTTTCCCTCTGAGTTTCTCACTTTGAGAACATAGATTTAATCCCTTCACATGCTAGACAGCATTCTGGGTGTGCAAAGACAAATTTAGCTCTTATGATTCATTCTATTATCAATAGGGTAGGCTAAAATTCAAATGTAGCTAAGACTTTTATATCCATTTTGACACGTTTAATAGACCTGAATGTCTGTGCTGTGTTTCACTTCCTAAAACAGACAGGAACCTGCATTTGAATGCAGCAAATATGGATGCTTCTTCTATCAGCAGTCAGTAACATAAGCTGCTTTAATTTAAATGAGCCATCTGATCTGACCCATAAAGCCTCACCGACCAGCTCGCACAGGACACACGCTGCGTCAGTGGCAGTGTAAACCTATAAAATAAACACACACACCCATATGGTGCTGAGACAAAAATGTCCTTTATGGTCGTAGTGTAACAGTTCACGCATCCTCAAAAGTCCCTCCACTGTGGTTTCGTAGCACGTTCTTGAAATAATTTTTCATTTAAGAGCTTCATTTGATACATGTGAATTTCTTTTATGGAACTGGATCCTTTCTGGAGTTAAGAATGGTTTTGTTTATGTCCCCAAGAAGCAAAACAGGCATTGCAGGTTTATAAACACACACACACACAAATGTTTTCATACATTTACATGTGAAATCATGTGTGAGAACTCCAGACAACTCTGGATGGGGGAGGGGTGTACTGTCTGGGGGCTGTCACGTGGCGCTCAAGGCACGAGGACTCTAATCTACACTGCTATTTACAACATGAACTGGACAGTCGCTCCTAATGCATTACAATAATGACACGATTCATTGGTGACCTCATGAAATAACTGTGCAAATGCACCAGATCTGCCTATGAACTTCATCCATTAGCCTTGACCTTACCTTAAAGGAATATTCCGGGTTCAATACATGTCAACTTAATCGACACCATTTGTGGCATAATGTTGATTACAAAAAAGATAAAAAATCTCTCTCTCTCTCTCTCTCTCTCTCTCAAGAAATTGTCAAATTGGCTATAACTTTACACAGAAAAGGTTGGTAAGCAATTTTATCACACTTAAATCATGTTAACATGCATATTGTTCATGTCTTGTGGCTATACTTTTGAAACAGCGAGTATTTTAACATTTACAGATTGGCCCCATTCACTACCAATGTAAGTGCCTCACTGTAACCCAGACTTTAACTTTTTTTTTCTAAGAAAAAGAGGGATAAGTCTAAATTATTGTCTTGATAATCAACATTATGCCCAAATGCAAGTTTAACTTGCATTGAACCCAGAATATTCCTTTAACTTTGTCGTTAAAGTGCCCATTAAAGGGCGTTTCGGTGTAATTGGCTGCATACATACTCATAAAATTGTGACTTTGCCGAGGAGAAATAGAAATGTATGTATTAATTATATATATATATAATTAAAAGATGAGTCAAGCAGTAGTGTGATAGATGGATAGATGTAGAGACAGACAAACAGACAGACAGACAGACTGATTGATTGATTCTGCAATGTTCACACAGACATACTCCTTTCTGTCCCTAGATCTCACCTCTCTACTATGGGTGGCAGGACATTCAGCATAGTAGCACCCAATGTATGGAATTCACTCCCCCTGACTCTTCGCAGCATCTCTTCTATCTCTGAGTTTAAATCTCAACTTTAAACTTTTTTGTTTTCTCAGTGCTATTTGTCTTAATGTGTTATGTATTCACTCTCAATGACTGTACTATCTGAACTGTGTTTTTGTGACTGTTCTTTGTTTGTGTATTATTGTGTTACTATTGTTAAGCGTCCTTGAGCTCTGGAAAGGCGCTATATAAATTAAATGTATTATTATATTGTATACTGTATATTACATATGAAATGATTCTGTCAAACAGCAAATCTTGTCTGCATCCGAAGAGAGGGCTTTTCCGAGAACAGCGGTTGCTGTGGATGTTGTTGAGTCTCTCACTAAGCATTATATAATGAGATGGGAATTCAGTGAATGCTCTGAACATTCACTGGCTGAGCAGGAGGCTGGAGCCGGGGGTCTGTATTCTGATTGGCTGGGACAGAGGTCTTGCAGGGTGAATGCCGGGACTGCATGGGGGGAGCAATACTCTGCAGGCACATGTAACAGAATGTCCCAGCCACTCTCTTTCACTCTCTCTCTCTTTTTTTGCTCATTCTTTCCTCATCTGTCTCTTTTTTTCTTGTCCCTCCAGCCCACTCCCCCCTGTTTCTCTCCCCTGTTGCCATGGCTCCTGCTGTTTGTGCAGACTCTGTCAGGAGTTTGAGAGTCTAGTGACCTGGTTTGAACCACGTTCAGCCATTTCCTTTGGAGGGAAACATCTGGTGCAGCATGAGAGTTGGATTCAGCTGACCCAACATTAGATTTGCTGTTTACTTTCCACTCAAAACATTTACAAAAATATGAGTACTGAGAGAAATATTGCCTCTCATGCAATGCTCTGACGCTCTCTGCGACAAACGTTTTTAACATGACAAATTGCTTATAGAGTGAAACTGTCTTATTCCAACCCCCCCCCAAAAAAAAAAACATAATAATAATTTTACCTTTTAAAAGAATATTTTGATTAAAGAAAATAAAGTCAACTTTTAAAACCATTAAAAGAATAGTTCACTCATAAATTATAATTCTTAAAATCATATGACTTTCTTTCTTTAGAGGAACACAAACAAAAATATTTTCAAGGATATATGAAAATATCTACACATGCATCGTGCAAGGAAGTGTAATCGAGTTTCTTTCATAAATGCGCCAAGGAGCAGATGTCAAGATTTGTTGTAAAAAAAAAAAAAGAGTTACATTTTGGTCTGTTTTTCACCCAAAACTAATCGTATCACTTCAGAAGACATGGATTAAACCACTTGAGTCATATGGAATACCTTTACGCTGCCTCTATGTCCTTGAAAGTCTTGGACCCTACTGAATTGCATTGATTGGATATCATACAGTACATTCTTGAAAATATCTTTAAGTTTTACAGAAGAAAGAAAGCCATACATGTTTGAGACACCATTAAGGTGATTTTTGGGTAAACTATTCTTTTAAGACAAAATTTTATTACAGTAATACAAAGAAAATGTCAAATTTTCACAATGCAAAAAATTTATGTTTTTTTTTTTCTTATTTTTTCTTTTGATTGGGTGATAAAATGTTTTTGCAAGATTTACGCTGTGAGTACAAGTGAACAAACTCTAAACTGTAAATTATGTAGCAGAGCTGATAAATGCAACTGGAGCAATTAATATTTATATGCAGCTGTACCACAAAATATATTGCTAAAAAATACAGATAATGTAGTGTTAAATCTTAAAATAAGTAGATGATTGCAGCTATGACATTTAAAAATTATTTCTCCACTAATACCTTTAGTTAATTACTGCTTCCTAATAAATATACATAGTTGGAGATGCTTACCTGATGTGGCTGCCTCTTCTCCTGCTGGTATTTTGCCTTCATATCCTCCAGAGTCTTTTGCAGCTTCTCTACATCCGCTGTTCCCAAGTGTCTGTGTGCTAGCTGTAGATAGCAGGCCCACTTGGTTGAGTCAAAGCCCCAGTGGCATGTGCGTTTGTCTGGCTGTCGGTGGGAGTGCATGACAAACCGCTCGGGGCAGAAGAGCTTTCGGCACTGGGAGCAATGGATACAGGGTGCATCCTGGCTGGAGTAAAGCTGGGGCACAAACAGGCCTTGACACTTCCCCAGACATTGGTGTTCCACCCAAAATCCTCCAGATTCCTCAGAATCTTTCTCATCTCCAACACCATAGCATTTGTGTGACTCATGAGAGAGATCCTTACCTGAATGGAGCAATGTGTTGCAAAGGCGCTGGGCATCGGTCAACGTGATGAGGCCACAGGATGGAGTCCCTGGAGGAAGGACGCCCAGCACTTTGAGAACATGCAACTGTGTGGCATCACAACGGGAACAGTACAAATACAACTGGTCACACACTGAGTTGATCTGCTGCAAGGAGAACTCCCGCAGAACTGTGTTTAGCATTTGGGGCAGACAGAGACGCAGTTCACCTCCCACAGAGAAACAAGAGATGGATTCGCCCTCCAGACTGCAGAGGCCAAGATCTGTGGAGCTGTCAGGAGGAACTAGTAGGGGCCCCCCCACCACACCTCCCTGGGCCAGAGGGGGCGCCAGCTTATGCTGACCATGATGATCAGAGTATGCAGCTGGGCCGCCAAGAGAACACTGGCTGCTCAGAGAGAACTGCGCTAGGGTGTGTTTCAAACCAGGGCTGAGATCCGGATTGGACTCCATCGTGTTCGTTGCCTTGGACACCTGATACCCACAAGCAACGCTGGAGCCAAGAGAGGTTTCTGGGATTTTTTTGCAGGACAGATTGAGAGCAGCCATCACACGTTTCTTTATGGGTGTGCCGTCTACGCCATTGCGTCTCATCAACCTCTTTATTGGGACTTTAAGAAGTGCCTGGTCCTTGGGGAGGACTTGGTGGACATTCTCAGTGGTTGCCATAATGCTGTTTATGGATATCGGTAAGTGGTCTTCAGATGCACAGAGGAAGTTTTCAAGAATGCAGGGCTCTTATAAGTGGATCATGGTGAAAGACTATCAATGACACTTCCCAGATGACTGTGAAAAGTCAGAACAAGTGCAATAGCTTGATGAAATATAAAAAGCCTTATTGTAAGTGACATGTAAAAAGAAGGATTTCACATCACTTATGTTTTTATTTGAAAAAAATCTCATAAATTTAGCAGTCATCCTGATGAAACCTAAAGCAATTAAATAGTTCATCATTGCTTGAACTTTATAATAGCGAAGTTGTGATGTTTTACTTACAACAAAGATAAAAGCATATTGATGACTAACGTGCTCTTAGGTTGCCTTGGATAAGTAGGATAAAAGAGGTATCAATATACAATTTAAAACATGAAAATTTAAATAAACATGTTTAAAAGATGTGCATTGTTTCTTTGACTGCTGTGATCAGTAGATTTAGCATTGCATGAAGGCTTGAGTGGTTTGAGTTCAAGGAATATTCTGGGTTCAATGCAAGTTAAGCTCAGTCAACAGCATTTGTGGCATAATGTAGATTCCCATGAAAATAATTTAGACTTCTCACTCCTTTTCTTTAAATAAAGCTAAATCTGGGTTCCAGTGAGGCACTTACAATGGAAGTGAATGTGGCCAATCTGTAAATGTTAAAATACTCACTGTTTAAAAAGTATAGCCACAAGACATGAACAATATGCATTTTAGTGTGGTAAAATGCTTGCTACCCTTTTCTGTGTAAATTTATATTTAATTTTACAACTTTGTTGCCATGATGATGTGACTACTCTTAAAAACAATTATTTAAACAACGTTACAACTCAATAATGGACAAGTTTTGAAAGAATAGTTACTGTAAATGTTTTATAAAATTGTAAGCTTCACATTTCTGCCTTAAACCCTCCAAAAATTGGCCGCATTTACTTGCCTCACTGTAACATTGATTTTTGCTTTTTTTGTGTGCTTTTTTTTTAAAGGAGTCAAAATTATTTTTTGTGGTAATCAACATTATGCCACAGATGCTGTTGAGCGATCTTAACTCGTATTTAACCCCAAATATTCCTTTAATTCCATTATAAACAGAGAATGAATCAGATCATTTTAAATTGTAAAGTCTACTTCATAATTTTATGTTGTCAAAAAATGGGTTTGTATTGGAACCACAGTATCAGTAGCACTCACTGTAATTCTAACTACATAGAAGATACTATTTATACACCAACATGAAAACGGCTTATTTTTTGCTGTCACTCTTAAGACTTCAACATAAAATTAGAAAACCCTGCTGAAAAAAAAAACAGCCCAATTTAGCTAGTTTTGGGTGCGCCACGGGGGTAAGCAATCGAACTTGAACCCATGCAAACATATCTGATAGGAGATGACGGCGGTCTGTGAGTTGGCATAATGTCGCGGATCCTAGTGTACTGGAACTATGGCTTTAGCTGTTTGTTTGTTTGTTGTTGATGTTGTTGTTTTTCAGCAGGGAATCTAAAAGCCTTTGACATCCTAATTCTTTCCAATTATTTGTATTTAATAACGAATAGTTTTAAAGGAATAGTTCACCTAAAAATTTTAATTCTCTCACCATTTACTCACCCTCAGGCCATACCAGATGTGTATGACTTTCTTCTGCAGAACACAAATTCAGATTTTTTTAGAAGAATATTTCAGCTCTGTAGGTCCATACAATGCAAGTGAATGGTGGCCAGACATTTGAAGCATAACAGTAATCCATATGACTCCAGTGGTTTAATCCATGTCATCAGAAGCGATATAAGTGTGGGTGAGAAACAGATCAATATTTATGTATTACAATAAATCTCCACTTTCATTTCCACATTTATCTTTTTTTTTTTTTTGGCGATTCGCATTTTTCGTGCATATCACCTACTAGTTGGTGCTGGTCAAAGGTGGAGATTTATAGTAAAAAGGACTTAAATATATCTGTTTCTCACCCCCACCTATCACATCGCTTCTGAAGACATCGATTTAACCACTGGAGTTATATAGATTACTTCTATGCTGCCTTTATGTGCTTTTTAGAGCTTCAAAGCTCTGGCTACCATTCACTTGCATTGTATGGACCAAAAGAGCTGAGATATTCTTCTAAAAATCTTTATTTGTGTTCTGCAGAAGTCATACACATCTGGGATGGCATAAGGGTGAGTAAATAATGTGAGAATTTTCACGGGTGAACTATTCCTATAAAGATGCACTCAGTAATTTTTTTAAGTATGTCAAAGTGACTTACATTGCCTTACAGTGACACCTAGTGGCCTGGATGCTGCATCATTCAAACTCAGTAATTTTCAGTTCCCAATGCCATTGTCGAAATTCACTATGCACAGTGAGCTGGGATACATTTACGGTTGAAGTCAGAAGTTTACATACACTTAGGTTGAAGTCATTAAAACTCATTTTTTAACCACTCTACTGATTTCATATTAGCAAACTATAGTTTTGGCAAGTCGTTTAGGACATCTACTTTGTGCATGACTCGAGTAAATTGTTTACAGACAGACTGTTTACTTTTAATTGACTCTATCACAATTTCAGTGGGTCAGATGTTTACATACACTAAGTTAACTGTGCCTTTAAGCAGCTTGGAAAATTCCTTTACACAAAAATTCCTTTACACAATTAGCTTCTGATAGGCTAACTGGAGTCAATTGGTGGTGTACCTGTGGATGTATTTTAAAGTCTACCTTCAAACTCAGCGCCTCTTTGCTTGACATCATGGCAAAATCCAAATAAATCAGCTAAGACCTCAGAAAAAAAAAAAGTGGACCTCCACTAGTCTGGTTCATCCTTTGGAGCAATTTCCAAATGCCAGAAGGTACCATGTTCATCTGTACAAACAATAGTACACAACTATAAACACCATGGGGCCACGCAGCCATCATACCGCTCAGGAAGGAGACGCATTCTGTCTCCTAAAGATGAACATAGTTTGGTGTGAAAAGTGCAAATCAGTCCCAGAACAACAGCAAAGGACCTTGTGAAGATGCTGGAGGAAACAGGTAGACAATTACCTATATCCACAGTAAAACGAGTCATATTTCGACATAACCTGAAAGGCTGCTCAGCAAGGAAGAAATCACTGCTACAAAATCTCCATAAAAATGCACATGGGGACAAATATCTTTTTGGAGAAATGTCCTCTGGTCTGATGAAACAAAAATTGAACTGTTTGGCCATAATGACCATCGTTATGTTTGGAGGAAAAAGGGTGAGGCTTGCAAGCCGAAGAACACCAATCCAACCGTGAATCATGGGGGTGGCAGCTTCATGTTGTGGGGGGTTGTGGCAAAATTGCTTAAGGACAACAAAGTCAAGGTATTGGAGTGGGAATCACAAAGCTCTGACCTCAATCCGAAAGAAAATTAGTGGGCAGAACTGAAAAAGCGTGTGCGAGCAAGGAGGCCTACAAACCTGACACAGTTACACCAGTTCTGTCTGGAGGAATGGGCCAAAATTCCAGCAACTTATTGTGAGAAGCTTGTGGAAGGCTACCCAAAACGTTTGACCCAAGTTAAACAATTTAAAGGCAATGCTACCAATACTAACAAAGTGTATGTAAACTTCTGATCCACTGGGAATGTGATGAAAGAAATAAAAGCTGAAAGAAATAATTATCTCTACTATTATTGTGACATTTGTGATCAGTGATTGTGTCAGTTAGTGAACCTAACTGACCTAAGACAGGGAATGTTTTCTACAATTAAAATTCAGGAATTGTGAAAAACTGAGTTTAAATGTATTTGACTAAGGTGTATGTAAACTTCTGACTTCAACTGTAATCCATGAATGAAAGTGTTCAATAACAAGGCAGTTACTGAGATTAAGCAAGTAGTATCCAGCTGGTCATGTGATCCTAACATGGCTGCCCCCATGAGGTGCCCCTGCCCCATGTAGAATAAAACAGCTTTTATAAGGTTACTGATATGACTGAGCTCTTCATCTCACATGAATGGTCATGATTTCATACATATGTTTCAATATCTTGAGAAGTAAAACTTTATAAATGAGGGAAAACATTACTGAGTGCACCTTTAAAATGAATTTAATATGAAAACCTCTTTGTTTCTAGGAAGGTTAACGATATTAGTTTCGTCAACGACAGAGTAATATTGTTACAAATGAATCATCTCTGTAATTTACTGTGGCTGTATGTGATGGACTTTCCACCCCACTCCAACATGTCTGATTACTCACAGCCAGATGCCCCGCCCCTCCCCCCTCCCACAGGTTTTCCTCACGGTCAGAGCTCCGCCCCTCCCCCCTCTGCCTTGGTAATGACATTCACTCCTGACAGAGACCTCTGCGGGACTACCCCCCCAATATGGTCCCACATTTCACAACAAACTGTGAACGCAACCCCTCGTGAAGATCTAACTGCGTGAGGATCCTCCTTACTTTAATTCAGTGGTAATAAAAATATTTGGGTTCTGCCCAGTGAAGTACGGCCAACGCAATGATACACGAAAGAAACAACCGCAGCTGATTACTGTGAATTCTCAAAAGGCATATACGGCTTGTGGACAGTGTCTAAAAGCAATCTTTGAATATGTCATATGTAAAACACAACTGAAGCAGTCAAAGAGACGAAAACCATCCGGTGCGACAATACACTAAAGGTGGCATGTAATTTAATGGCACGAGATATCATAACAAGACAATCAGAAACTGCCAGAACAGAAGAATGATTATCCCGAATATTAAATGAACAAAATGAAAATACGTGCTTCCGTTGTATAGAATTTGAAGCGAGAGAAGAAGAAAAAAACAAGTATATTCAAGCTTACCTTTAAATCTAAGGTGTCAATTTCTCGATTCTTTGATGAGAAGAGAAGAAGAGCGCGTGAATTACTTATATTCTAAATCACGGGATTCCGACTCAAGAGTTCACAGCCGACCGAGCGCCCGTAGCCCCGACACTGATAACAGCCGTGCGGACTTCATGCTGATAGACTCGCAACGTCAATCCACAACCCAACAACCTACGTCACCCGACGGGATGCCTGTTTAGTAAAGCCACGGCTAGACGGCGTGATTAAGAGCGGAGGAAGTCTGTCTCGCGATCTGGGGGTGTCACCCGCATTCCAATAAGTCCCGCCCTTGACCTGATCTCCCTTTGTTATGATTGGTGCGGCAAGATGAGCGACTTCTTAACTGTCCAATAGCTGATTGCCTCTAGGTGCTGCCTACCAATCATAGCCATAGCAACGGTTGCAAGAGAGGCAAGTCTGTCTATTACAATCTAAAGTTTTCATCTGGTAAACACGGAGAAGGTGTGTGCAAACATTTATAAGAGCTTGAACTCTAGCAGGTTGTTACCTGGGATTGTTTGTTTCTTAATAGCCACAGTCTGAGTATTAATATTAAATACAGCAAATAAGAAATTATTTAAAATGTAGCTATTAAGTATTACAAGCTAGTCATACCAAAATGTTTTTTTTTTTTTTTTTTTTTACTAATTACTAATAATTTATATATGACTAATTATTAATCAAATTAACGCTCAGGGCAAGTAATAATTGCATAGTTTTTTATGAATGCTATTTTAATCTCTAATATTAGTACCATCATTCTACATCATACTTTGTCCTTAAAATCACTGCTAGGATTATTTACAACTCTGGAAAAAACATCTATTTTATATTTTTGATACAAGGTGGTGTGAATGGACAGCATCTTCAAGTCCCTATCCACCCACATTTCGCCTCAGTATATTGTATTTTGAGCATGTGGACTATTGTTTTAGTGTGTCTAAACAAATTTCTGTTTAGATGTTGTGTAATGATACCTTCAGAAATCCATTTGCATTTTCTTTCTCTCTGTCATGGGTCATGTGGATATTAGCATAATGCAAATAGATCCAATTTGACTTTTATTTGTGGCGAGGTTTGCATTTCTATACCTTAGCCTCTAACATTGGCTATTCACACCCTGATATGTACCTAGATGACTCAGTCAAGTGGAGAAATACCTTAATGGGTAGATGGACTTTGTATCCTAGGTTATGTGGGTTTGGGATATAATATATCATAAAATCATGCATAGTAGCCAATGCAGAAGTATTGTTATTTCAGAACAGTTTGGCCTATCTTTTAAGTGTCACCACCACTAAACATTTCTGTAACACTAGAAGCAGGCCATCACATGTTAGACTTTCCAGGGAAGCTATTTTGTGTTGTATTCTTAAGAAGTCTATTTAATGTCCTTTTAGGCCCCTTGCTGTTATTACACTTCCAGAAAACCATAGACTCTCAGAAACTACTAAGAGAGGTTCTTTTTTCTTTTTCTTTAAAAGATGAATCTCATCTCTCTCTGCTATTTTCAGAGTGAATCAGAAGGTCGCAAAAGGTTTCTGAAAATCAATAGGTGAGGCTGCAAACCTGGAGGCAAAACTAGTGTTCAACGGTGTGAGTATATGATTGCACTATTGTCAAAAGTTATCCATGTGAAACATTTTTAAAAATATTTGTCAGAACCTTAAAACAATCCTGTTCTGGTTTCTATGTTATGCAAGTACAGCGTGCTGAAAAAACAAATAATAAAATGTGTTTAAAAAAACAATATAGCTGAACTGTGCTGACATATTAAGAGTTTAGATGGGAAATTAATGTTGTGCAGCAATAGATGATGCAATTGATAACTAAGGAGAGAGAAACTCAGAGTCTGATTTATTTACAACACAACAGGGAAGAGTGGAGCTAACCCATAATACCTAATTTATTAGTTTTCTTGGCCTCACTCTATCATCTACTTCTCATTATGTAGTCACTTTCCCCTTGCCAAGGCAACAAGACCCCTGTTCATATTTTTGGAACCTTCAAAGCAGACAGCTTCCAGAATATACACAAAGGACAAAACAAAGAGAGAAAAATCCTTGTTGCTAAGAAACAGGAAAAACATGACACCAGGAGGACCGCTTGCATGAAATAATAGACCAAATTAAATCATATTACTACACAGTGCATTGCAATTGTAATAACACAATTTGTTTTAGCACTGAAGACAGAGACATTAAATGTAGATAAATGTTACACTGTTTTCAGAACATTTGGAAAGATTTTAGTAGTTTGAATGCACTGAATATAACAGTCACACTGTCATTTGAATTTCTTACATTCTGTAAATGATGTGTGCGTTTGTAATAACAAGCTAATTACAGTATTAGTCAGTTGCTGAATTACTTGTGGGAAATCCATGAACTAATTAGCCTTCCACATTTTAATCACATCAAATCACACAATCACACTACCCAGAAAAGAGAACAAAGTTTTACATCAGGTGCATTTCTCAATGACTTGTTGAATATAAGATAGTGTATAACATTTCCGTACATTTAGAACATATGGTCGCATTAGGAACTCAACTGTGATTAGCTGCACTTTTTATGTAAAGTTAACTATGTAGAATGATCATCTGTTGTCTGCACTCCTTTGTCCTTGCACAGCTGGAGCAGTTTCTAAAATAAAATTTTTAACCTGAAAGGGAAAAAGACGTTCATTATATCATCATGCTAATTCTGTATGGAGAAGTTTGGCCTCACATTGCCATTCTGGTCTTACTTGCTTTTGTCTTCTCCTGATTTGCATTTCTTGTTGTTGTTTTGCTCTGACCTCCTCCAGAGTTAAGCATCCACCTGGAGATGAAGGATGATTTTATTTAGCTCAGAATTTCAATTATTATTTTTGTAGCATTCTGTATTTTACTAACAGAGGGAAACAGATTTGAAATGTGGTAACTTATGGGTCGTTGTGTGTAGTACTTGTCTTTGTTAAACTCAATCAGAGTAAACACACTGATTGATTATGGATTTATGCAAACCAATCAGGATGTCATAAAGTGACTTTATCTCCGCCTAGTGGTCATAACAGCACACATATCCTGGGATAGGAATAATTTCGGATAGACTCATCAGTCAGCTTCTTGACTTTGTTTTCTGTTATTGTGGGTTGAATGACTCACCCACAGTACTAGGAGATATGGAAATGTAACCCATAGCCCGACTCAGGCGCAGGTCCTCCAGAGCAGCCAGTTCTGCCTCTGCCTCTGTCAAAGGTTTGAGTCAAATAGTGCTTATTGACAACTTGAATTTCTATGATTGCCTTTCAAACTTAAAAGAATTATTAATCTATATTGAGACGAGAAGAGAGAGTGAGAAAAAAAGCATTGAATATAAAGTATAAACGCAATTTTCAGAAAACAGATGCTTCAGCCACAGACACAAGCTACCTACTTTGCTGAATATCTTGTCTTTTCTTTGGGTTTGGTGCGAAGACAGTAAATGCCTTTTGACTGCCACAAAAAGATCGGAAAGTGTCAGGAGTCAAAATAATTATTTGAGTGAACAAAACAAGCTGTAAAGATTTACGATTGTAGCTAACTACACAGTTTATTGTTGATTCTTGGATTAAGAGTCACCATATGTTCAGAGGCCACTGGCCACTCTAACAGTCCTACCTGTGAATTTCATAAAGGACATGAGAATATGTTTTTGGCTTTGGTTGTTCTTTCGGCGCACTTGTTGCAGGTTTTAACTTAGCTGACGTCCCAGACCTTTTTGGCTTCATTGCTGTATTGCTTTTCCTCTCCGTTGCTTTTGGTTTGCTTTCGGTGCCATAGGTGCATCTCGCGCAACTTGATGCCCTCTGTTTTCGGGGATTAACATCTCTGGTTCGCCTTGCCGATGTTGCTTCAGTTATACTTGCTTTCTTGCTCGGATTTTTAGGTTGCGTTTCAACGAGTTTCGGCTTTATAACTCTCGTGTCTGGCATTTTTTTTTTTTTTGCAGTGATAGATTTCCACTGAGGAATTCAAACCCTCGCTGGTCTCTGACCGATCTTCAAACGTATTTATGTCTTGATTGGGCTGATTTTTAGCAGGAAGAAATATCAGAATGCTTCATTTAAGATAACTAGCGTCTCAAATAAGAGACAATCGAAAAGCCGGTGTAGCTGGTCAAATTTGATCCGATTAGTGCGCACACGCAAGGCACACTGGCCAATGAAACCTCAGGTTAGCTAACTCAATGTCGAAAACCAATAATAATAATAATAATATATTATTATTATATGACTATAGCCTAATAATAATCATCAATAACAATTTGTCAAACAAGATCACAGCATTATCTGAGCTAGGTTGAGTAGGCTAATTCCCTCGAAAATATGTGTAGACCTATTATGAACGGAGAAGAATTCTCAATTATAGCTTAATTTATTCATCTGCTTTCTTTAGGAGGTTAGAAATTAGGATAAAAAAAAGCACGGTTACTGTTAAAATATCGAGACACTACAGTGTCCATACATTAATAATTAATTGTAGCTTAATTAATAACACCACACCCAACTAAATATGGGAATATGGGACACTTTTGGAAATGTTACTTTTCCTGGCACTTTTAATTATGATCCAGATGCCACATGACTTGACATTATATCTTTATAGAAACTTAGGATGTCTCTTTGGTCAGATGTTTTCAAGCAATACTGTTAAAGTGGGACATTTGGATCGCTGGGGCGATTCCAAGACTTTTAAAATGGGGTGGCACAGGGGGGAAATCAGAAAGTTCTATCAGAAATAAATACTGGCTTAGAAAACATTGGGCACGATTTCCAGGCTCTTGTGCAGTGCACTTTTGTATTGAATAACTGTTTTGCATGGATAGGACAACAATTCTGTTCTACTAAATAAAAAACATCACAGGCATTTATTATTCATTTAACATGTTTTATTCTCAACACAAACACTGCACTGTGTGTGTTTTCTGCACTCCATGTTCTGAGCTTGAAATCTGTGTCTGTTCATGTGGGTTAACTGGACGGTGCTCTCTGTCACTGTCACCTTTGGAATCTGAACCATTCTGTTGCGAAGCCTGCTCAGAGACAGATACTGGTCCTCTTCTCTCTCAAAGGTTTGGTGGGAGCCTTCATCACTGGGTATGTCTAAAACATAAATTAATTACCATGGTTAATATGTTCTATGGAAGTGGTATCTTCTGAACTGGTTGTGAATGTGAAAAGGAAGAAAACACATAACATGCTCATGTTCTGACTTTCAGCTGTTGCAGCAGATAGGCTGCTGGTGTAGCCCTCACTGGCCCTCTCAGGCTGGCTCTGAGCTGTTCTGACAGGTCCATGACTGCTAGTTTGTTGACTCTGACCTGCACTGTATCTCTCTTCCTCTGACATGGTTTCTTCTTAAAGAAACCTTGGATATCCTGATGCTGTGTCTGACTCTGTCCCCTTTTCATTCATTATTTTTTTCCACTAAATTCTGTCTAAAAAATAAATACAAACCATTAAGTCACTAACTTAGCCATTAATATTACACAAAGCTACATTTGATAGCTATGGTCTGGTCTGATTAAAGGCAGAATCATTCAATTGTGAAGGCGTTTTTGAATATGCAAATAGAGCGAATACCTTGTATGACTCCACCACACCCCAAAATAACGTTAATTTAAAACAGGCATTCACCATTCTACAGCTTAAAATTCCCAATGTCATTGGATCAGATCAGCAAGTTAACATTCGCAAACCCCACATTTCAGTGTTTACCACTTTAGTGTAGCCTATTTGGGAAAAGTGATTGTGCCTTTAATCTTTAAAACAACAGGAAGAACCGATAAAGTAATAGTTGTCTATTTTCTGTTTATGTGGTGTTCTGTGCACTGTTGCTGAATAACACGGGGAAGTCATAGCTATTCAATAGTCTGCCGAAGTTACGTTAGCTTAGCTAAGCTAGCTAACTAACTAACTAACTACGTAGCTAAGCTATGTTAAATTATAGAACTCCTGGGAGCTTTTGAAGCCACTACACACACGAGGTTGTCTTACCTAGGGCAATGAATCGAAGATTCAGTAGCCTTCTGCTGTAGGTAGGTTACATCACTCACTACTTTTGCTGTTATCTGGAATTCAACTATGCATATTATTGCAGCACAGAACGACAACACCCCAGTTCACATATTTCAAAATATACAATTGAGTGTGTACATACCATGAACAGAGACGTGGTCTATGGTCGAGTCGTCTCTCCTCCTGTTTGAAAAGCATGGTGCTGTGATTCCGCATCGCAAATCAAGCAGTGATTGACAGCGCACTTATCCAATGGTATTGAACATTGTCAAATTAAAGGCAACGATTGGCAGCGAATCAGGCAGTGATTGACAGCGCTCTGATCCAATGGTTTTGGGCATTGTCAGATTGACAGTACTCTAGCCTAATGGTGTCGGGGGGCACCAGGGGGTGCCACCCCTTTAGACACAGCCCTGTTGGATTGTTAAAGAAGAAGAAAAAAAATGCTGCACACCTTGCCAGTACCGAGTAGCGGCACTGGGTTATATCTCATTGGCTGTTGTGCTCTCACTCTGTTGTATGTGTGTGTGCGTGACACACTCGCTATCTCTGTTCTCAGTAAACTTGCCACCTACTACATGCTCGTGTCTTGGCTCCTTATTACCTTTACTGGCTTGGTGGCAGTGGTCGGTCGACACTCAAGCCCAGTTATACAACTTAGTTGTATAATACGATCCTCGCGACAGTTCCCGCTGGAGCCGACAATAGCACAGACTAGTGCTGTGACAGCACATAGCATCAGACGGATATAGCAATGGCGGCTACTCACCATGCACCGAAACAGTGGTGCCTCTCTCAAATGGAGGGTATCAATAGTTTTGAAAACTGGAAGAAAAACTTTTTGTACACATTGTCATTAGACAGGGGCACACTGGCGTTAGGGAGAATCTGGACTTTTCCCGGTGGGCTGCCGCGAAATGGGGCCGAGCTGAGCCGAACAGGTGGCATTATGCCGAAAGGGCCGTGACTGGTTGAAGAGGGCCGCAAAATGGTGCTGCGATATGCAGAAAAGGACTACAACAACCACCATATATTGCTGAGGGTGTAACTTGGCTGAAAAAAATGAGAGCTCAGCCCACGAGAGGATTTTGCGATGATGACACTGTGCCTGAGGCCAGACGTCTTTGTGCTATGCAGAAGGTAAACTCCCTGGACCTGATGCTGGGACAAATTGCAAACTATTGTCCAATCATTTCAAGAAATACATTAGTCAAAAATTATTTTTGGAATGTATATGGCAGGCCATAGTTCCAAAGGCACTCAGCAGGGCCATAGCTAGTTAGGTGAAAGGTGGTAAAGTTTCTATGGGCCCAAAGGTCCAGGGGGCCCCACAACAAATTCTAAACTGTATTTTTTTTATAGGAAAGGGGCCCAGATTACCTTGCTACTCCCCTGGCACTCAGTTCATTGACTTTTCTGACATTTATATGGAGGGTGATGAGTGACAAGAAGACTTATACCAACGTCTAATGGCTTTGTTGAGGATTCGTTATTATGTACCAACAGCCTCAGCCGTCATGGTGAAGTGATGACAGAGGATGAGGATCTTTCTCCCACATTAGAGAATATGGTTGTTCTCACATGGTTAAAACTGATTCACCCTGGCTTGCCCAGGCTGGTTAAACAACGTTATGGCACAGAGCTGCGGCTTCGCACTCTAGCCTCCATCAAGCCTGAAATATCATAGAGCTCCCTTTTAGATGAGATCCACTTGTCTGACAATGCAAACATCCTTTGTACAGCTATGAGTACGGAGCCCCATCAGTCCTCTCGGGGTGGTAAGAATAGTTTCAGTGCTACTCGTGGAAAACCCAGTCACATCAAATTCTGTTCTCTGTGCAAGCAGGCTGGCCATTCAGATGTAAGCCATTTTCTGAGTGAGTGTAGTTATCTCCCAGACAGTGATCGCTGTTACATTTGAAAGGCTAGACAAATAGTGGATTTATTGGAAAGAGAGTCAGATGGAGATGATGGGCAGGATGATCAATGCCCGTGCGACAATACCACCGAAGCAGCTCCCCAGGGTGCCGTAGCATACAGGGATCAGAAACGTCAGTTCCCATCTTTTGATGTTTTTTATGGGCATCATGTTGTACACATCGCTATTGACAGTGGGGCGACAGATAATATGATCCGACACATCATTGTGAAGCGTCTTGGATCCCGGATTGTTTCTAGTGCTCAGTCGGTCCACCAGGCTGATGGCTCCTCTCCGCTTCAAGTGGTTGGTGAAACTCGGATCTCCTTCACTCGGGGCGATAAGGTGTTCAGCTTTGAGGGTCTTGTCATGGAGGACCTTGATGTTGACGTACTTGCTGGCACGCCCTTTATGGAAGCTAATGATGTCACTGTTCGTCCCACCAGGCATGAGGTGATCCTCGGAGATGGCACAACGTACAAGTATGGCAGCTCAACTGCTGTGATGCCCTGCACAGCTGCACAACGTGCCTGTGTGCTTCATGCTCCAACTCCCTCAAAAGTAATCTGGCCTGGGGGGTTCCTTGAAGTGCAACTCTCTGATAACATGCTGCCTGATGCAGATTATGCCATTGAGCCTCAATCTGAATTGTCAAGTATGCAGAATTTTAAGTGGAGTGGTGGTGGCGTAGTGGACTAAAGCACTGAACTGGTAAGCAAAAGGTTGTTGGTTCAATCCCCACAACCACCACCATTGTGTCCTTGAGCAAGGCACTTATCTCCAAGTTGCTCCAGGGGGATTGTCCCTGTAATAAGGTCACTGTAAGTTGCTTTGGATAAAAGTGTCTGCCAAATGCATAAATGTAAAATGTAAATGTTAAGTCATCACAAGTGTGGCCTCAACCAAGTATCATTTCTAGTGTAGTGGGCAAAATATGCTTAACTTGTATACTGAACCGCTAAAGCATCAAGAACACTGTCAGATTACTCCTGTTTTTGAGCCTCAGGTAGAGCACTCAGAGAAGTTCATATTGTGCTGGGCTGTGGAGAAGTTAAGTAAGAATCTTCACTCGTTACCTGTACAGGTTGACCCCGAACACCTTTTCCCTTCAGACATAGTGACTCAGTTTCAGTCTCTGCAGAGGAAGTATGACAGTGTCTTTGACCCTCGCTTTAAAGTTTACAATGGTGCCGCTGGTCCCTTCAAAGCCAAAGTCAATATGGGGCCTGTAGAACCCCCGGAGTGCAAAGGTCGTCTCCCTCTTCATGCAAGGGGCAAACTTGTGGAACTCCAAACCAAGTTTGATCAGTTGGAGGAACTTGGTGTATTTAAATGCCCGGAAGAGGTGGATGTTGTTGTAGAGTACCTTAACCCATCCTTCTTGGTAAAAAAGCCCAATGGAGGGTCACGCTTGGTCAACGCATTTGCCGATTATAGCAATCCCCAGCCCTCATTACTGCCCGATGTTGACTCTAAATTATGTCTTATTGCACAGTGGAAACATATTATTGTCACCGACCTGACTACTGCATTCTATCAGATATCCCTTGCTCGTGAGTCTATGAAGTATTGTGGAGTTATGACCCCCTTCAAAGGGGTGCGGGTTTACACAAGATCTGCTATGGGCATGCAGGGTTCAGAAACGGCTCTCAAGGAGCTCATGTGCCGTGTCTTAGGTCAACTTCTGCAGGAAGGCCTTCTGGCTAAGCTTGCTGATGATCTCTATTGTAGGGGCAACACACCACGCAAACTATTACACAACTGGAAGAAAGTCCTCCAGGCTCTGTATAAGTGTGACCTTCATCTGTCTGCTCCAAAAAACGATGATCAACCCTAAATCGACATCCATTCATGGCTGGATTTGGTGTGCTGGCACTATCACAGCCAGTCCCCATCGTATCAATACCCTGGCCTCTTGTCCTTCGACAGATACGGTCGGTCACCTCCGATCTTTCATTGGGGCATACAAGGTTCTATCACAGGTGATCCCACGGTGTTCAAAACACATTGCTCCATTGGAGGACATCACTGCTGGGCGTCAAACTCAGGAGGTCATTATGTGGACTGATGAATTGCTGGAGTCATTTCGGAGTGCACAATGTGCTGTCTCATCTGCACGTGTCATCACTCTTCTGAGGCCAAGCGATCAACTGTGGATTGTGAAAGATGGCACAGTCAGGCAGCCAGGTATTGGTGCAACCCTTTATGTGACATGAGGTGATAAATTGCATCTTGCTGGTTTCTTTAGCGCTAGTTTGCGAGGCTCACAGACAATGTGGTTGCCGTGTGAGGTGGAGGCCCATTCTATTGCCGCAGTCACTAAGCACTTTAGTCCATAAATCATCCAGTCTAATAAAAATGCTTGTGTGCTTACTGACAGCAAGCCATGTGTACAGGCGTATGAAAAGCTTTGCCATGGGGAATTCTCGGCAAGCCTCCGTGTTGCGACCTTCCTATCTGTAGTTAGCCGATACCAGGCCTCTGTCAGACACGTTTCTGTCTCTGCTATTCTTCCTTCTGACTTTGCCAGTCATAATGCTCCTCCATGCCAAAACAATGGCTGCCAGATTTGCCCCTTCATCTTATGTACTGCTGAATCTGTCGTTCACTTTACCTCTGTGCAGGAGGTGTTGGATGGATCTGTGCGTCTGCCCTTTACAGGCTTTCCTGCTTGGTTGGCCATACAGTCAGTATGTGCCTTGATCTTTGTCGCACTCATGCCCTGGATTTGGACAAGGCTGTGAAGCGTGTTGTGAATAGTTGACACCCCTGTACCGTGCTGTGTCATGCACAGAGTGCAAGGATTGAGCAGTCCACCTCCCCCCCACCTGAGGTTGTGGGGCTGTCTTTTGCCACTGATGTCCTTAAGCGTGCCCGTCAAGTCATACTTATTCTCAGTGAGACAGTGACATCATTCACCTCAACCCTACTTCTTATGGATGAGCGGCATGAGACCTTGTGGGATGCCTTGATACAGCTCTGCATTCAGATGTGCCCCATGGATGGCCCTCTGGCAGTCATCCACACTGACTCTGCTCCTGGATTTAAGGCTCTTGTAAATTATGACTTCCTGCACCAGCACAGACTCACACTGGAACTGGGACACGCAAAGAACCTTAACAAAAACCCTGTTGCAGAAAGGGCTGTTCGAGAGCTGGAGGGAGAGTTGTTACATCTAGATCCTTTGGGTGGTGCTGTCTCTCCTCTCAGTCTGGCGGTCGCCACAGCTGCATTGAACTCTCGTCTCTGCTCATATGGTTTGTCAACCAGGGAAATGTGGACCCAATGGGATCAGTTTTCCAATGCCCAAATACCCTTGGGTGATGACACTCTTATCTCAGTTCAGCACCAGTAGCGCCTATACCAATCACTTATATAGTGAGCATTCCAAAGCCCCCTTTGCACGGAGACGTCATACTTTATTAGTTTACACCCTTTACTTCACGTGGGTGGCATGGTCTATCTTCACTCTGACGGAAACAAGTCACAGGCACGGCATCGATATCTTGTTATCTCTGTGGAGGCCCTGTAACATCATAAGGTTTGTTGGGTCCCAGCTATGTAGCTCATCTTATCGTGTGAGACAATCTGATTGTTTCAGGGTTCCTTCTGAAGTCTCGGATGACTATTCACCGGGGGTGTGTCCCTCTGACATCTCATCTGACGATGAATGACCTGCCCCCAGTACAAAGCCCCCCACCTTTGCCACCAGATATCCCCTCGGCTATATCAGAATCTGTCTTGACGCACCAATGTCAGGCTCCCCCCCACATACCCGATCAGGTTGACATGCCACCTGATAGGAAGCTCTCCACTGGCCCCTCCCCCATGCAGCACGGACCCTGTACGCAACCTGAACGTGCTGCAGAGGATTTTGATAGCCCAAGCCGGTCGTCACATTTCCGACGCCCATCGGTTCACCTCAAGGACTATGTTCTTGACCCTTATGAGGCATTACTGTGTTCATGTTTTTGTTACTTATAATGTTATGCTTAATTCAGTTCCTTAAAAAAAAAAAGAAAAGATAAAGGTTGCACCAGTACCGAGTAGCGGCACTGGGTTATATCTGTTCTCTCATTGGTTATTGTGCTCTCACTCTGTTGTATGTGTGTGTGTGTGACACACTCGCTCTCTCTGTTCTCAGTAAACTTGCCACCTACTACATGCTTGTGTCTCGGCTCCTTATTTCCTTTACTGGCACCTGATAAATTATCACCAGGTGCGTATAAGAAAAAAACACTAAAGTAAATAAACAAGAAAAAGATCCCGCACACTGCAGCTGCTTGTGGATATACAATTTAATTAGAAACAGATTAATTAGTAAGAAATGTACTAAGTAAATTGTATTTTCACAAGCAGTATGTGTTTATTTAAAGGAAATATCTACAAATTATTTGGAATTACTTTCTACATTTTCTGATACACTTTTACACCATGAACCATTACATATGACATTTACAAATATTGAGTCAACTTTTTCTTTTTTATAACAATATTTACCTCAGATTTCTGTCATTTTCTTTACCATTGCTTTTCCCACCGGTGGTGGTAAAATAAGCTCTGCCATGCAGAAGAAAATCAAAAAGATAATTGTTTTCTTCCTAAAAGATTAGTTTAGAATGCTTTTTTTTTATTTATTTATTTTATTTTATTTATTTTTTTAACTTTAAGTAAATAAATATGGATGGGGATAAAGCTTAACTGTCCCACTTTACCCTTTGTCCCACTTTACCCATAATCACCCTACTTATTTTGTAAAATAGTAACATATTGTTAATGCCATTGCATGATACTAAGTGTCACTATAATATAAAATGCATACATTGTCCACTTAACAGATGACCTAATATAGCTACCTTTTATCTAAAAAAATGTATCTTCATGTGGCCATTGTACATTAATAGTTCCAAAAACAAAACAAACCAAAGCTCTGAGGTCAAAGTTCAAGAATTATGATTTATGAAGCCTTATTTGAAAGGTAAAAAAGCTTGCACATGCATGCACACACAGTAAAGTTAGGCTATTTGGCTTGGTTAGGATGTACGCAAATGTTTGAAAGCATTTTATGCCTGTTGTAAAGTGTGCAGATAAATGTTCTCAGATTTTCCAATACCAGAAGCATATACAGCAAACGCGTACGGTCCTCCTACACTGTAAGCGGTGCTGTAACATTCACAGCCCTGATGAATTGCTATCGTCTCTACTTTTACCTTTGACGCATTAGGACATGACGGGATTGTAGCAGTCGCTGAAAACGGTCACTGTGTGATGGGAGAACTCCCCCGTTGACTTCGGACAGGTAGGATTACCTTAAGCGGTCATTTATCAAACGTTAAAGCGTGGATATCTTGGACAGGTCTGAGACCGGCGGCTCTGTTTGCAGGGAGGAGCGCTGATGAGTGCACGCTCGCGCACAGAGCATCATCATTTTCCCCTTTGACTTTCATTTTGGGATTTCGATGCGCAGCCAGTTACAATCTATAGTCACTGTGCGCATTTCGTGAGGTACACTTTTGCTCAATGAAATACAGCTGCTATTATCCATCGCACAGCGCCATAATCTAAGGAAGCGTGCAGGTCTTTAGGGACGGACAGTGGGGCTCTAGCTGTCACTGCGCGAACACACGCCCATTTCCAACCTATGAACAGATCAAAATAATGACCCAAGGGGAAAATATAAGACGTAAATGCTACGACAATGCAAGACGCTGTCGCACCGAAATCTAGCGGGGTTTTTTGCAGGATGTAGACGTTTTCTTTTAAAAGCGATTTCAGACGCTCCGGATTAGGCCGTCGAAATGTTATGACAAACACAGGGATGTTTATTTTTTTATTTTTATTTTATTTTTTATTTTTTTAGCGAATCACTTTTGGGTGTCTGTATAGAAATTACTGCAGCGTTAGACTCGACGGCGGCTCGTGCATAAACATTGAAAACACGCGTGGCATTCTGGCACCTGCCCGCGGCGCTTCCTGGTATGTGTCCATTAATGTCGTTTTGGTTGCACAGATATTACACGGACAGTATGGTTGTATACATGGTAGACGTATTGCTTTATTAATGTTATTTCTGTGCCTCGCATGAAACAAAGAAAACGCATAATTCATATTCATAATGCAGGAATGGCGCACTCTCACATTATGAATGTAGTTTTCTCTTCTTTCAGGCAGAGAGGATTTGAGAGAGCTTTTTTTCAGCTGGCGTGGACCAAAAGGGCTTTTAATAATAATAATAATAATAATAATAATAATAATATACGATTCGACTGTAATGACGATCCGATGTGTCCGTTTCCATACTATTTTTGTCACAGTTTCGGAGGTCATTTTTTTCTGCAGATAACCGGCTTTTTATTCCATCTTTCTGCCAGTTGTGAAGGGGGTTAGGTTTCAAGTTTAATTTATATGCTGTTATTTTCAGTTATTCTATAAAGGCTACATTTTAGTATGTAATAGGTTATTTACAAAAGTTTTTTTTTTTTTTTTACATTAGATGAACACAGTTGATATTCATATGCCCACTGAACTAAATCCATAATCTGACCACTTTCATCACGCTGATTGCAACGAGACCGGTTGAAATATTATTGTATATAAAATACAGTTCGAACGAAACAATGTTACGTTTTTAATTGTAACTGGCACACGTACAAAACAGTCAAATTTGACCTTTAAATTTAAACAAAGCAAAGCATATGTAGCTATTGCCTCGTTGCTACTTTTGTTTTATAGGCCAGTGGGTTTACTGTAGAATAACGGCGGTAATAACAAAAAAAAAAAAAAAAAAAAAAACTCTCATCTATGTATTATTCATTCATTTATCCTCGTTAAATATTGTAGGCTATATCTAATCTAATATGTAGTATAGGCCTTTGTGCTATGCTGTAGGTTATTTAGCATATTCATTTATCCCTAGTTTTTACGTGCTACAAAGTCCTACATAAAAAGCTGGGACAACAAAGACTGGAATACGACACTGTCAGTGTTGTAGTAGTGTCTGAAGAGGTGGGCATACTGTGAATTTATGAAGGATATATATATATATATATACATATATATATATATATGTATGTATAATTTATTTTTTTCATAAAAAAAGAATATTGGCTGTTGTAATTATAGTCAACAATGGTAACTTGATGTTAAATATGTATTTAAACTAATATGTTCCTTTCATTAGGCTACTATGAAAATTGTTAATACTTTATAATTACTCTAATTAATAAACTAATACATAGCCTACTTAATAGGCAATAAACTGTTGCATTGTATAGCTAATATAAGTGTAGTAATGTTCACGTTAACACGTTATCTAGAATTAACATATGTAGCCTACATAAGAATTAATAGTTATTTGTTTTATTTGTGTACTATAATGTGCTTTTCTGTGTATAGTGAAATTGTTTTCCTTCTTAGAAATATAAATTGAAATGATTTGATATCATGAGAAAAAGGCACCACCGACAGCAGTAAAAGGCAAAAAAACTAGCAGTTGTGCAAAAACATGCAGTATTTTCAATTTCAAGTTTAATTGCATAAGTTAAATTTAAATGTATATATTTACGTTTAGCAGGGAAATAAATTTACAGCTCAAATTATGGTCACTCCAGGGATGTGCAATTAGCATTAGATGCTGGAAATGTCCCGCCCCTTACTGAAACGGAAAATATGATTGGTTAGCAAATATCCAATCGCGTCTGAAATGAATGTTCTGATTGGTGGATCAGCTTAGTCGGACTGTCTGTCTTGCCAGTGATATCAGTTGCGCTCCCGCCTCCCGCTGCTCCGTGTGCGTTTAGAGAGAATCTCCGTACACTTTTTAAAATAAAATAAAAAATAAAAAAACAATTCACTCACCGGAGCTGCGACATCGCGTTAGTAGATAAAAAAATTCCAAGTCAAAAGCCTACTCGTTCTGGCGGCTTTACGTATCATCACTTATTTCAGGTGGGCATACGCCATATGCCTGCGTATGCCCTAGACTACATTACTGGACCCTGTTTATATGCCTTAATAACTCACGTAGGCTGTTTACATCTATTTAGTTATGGCCTGACACTTACTTTCTTTAAAAATGTCCTTTTTTTTTTTTTTTTTTTTTTTTTTAAACATACTGCCATAGTTTAGGCTTTAATTAAAGGCCTACAATCAATCAATCTTTCTTTCTTTCTTTCTTTCTTTCTTTCTTTCTTTCAAGGTAGGCTACAGTCTTATTATTCATGTATATGTGTTAACATTTAATTTAATATTTAGGCATGTGCATGCAAACCTACTTATTAAAATGCAACTGATTGTTTTTTGCCTCCCCTTTCTCATTGATTTCTGGAATTAAATAGACTTCTCTGTAAGGTCGTCAGTTTCAATATTAGTCATTTAGTATGCTACATTATTGTGCAAAAAAAAAAAAAGTTTGTGTTCATGTTCAGTTTCAAAATGTTTGGTTGACTTAAGTCTCACCTTACATAAGGCCAGAGGCCAGGCCCTGTAGGCAAATAAGAGAAAACTGTTGGAAATTTGCATTTACAACTTAAGTTCCTATAGACAAATGACCTGTCTGTGGTTGAGATCTACAATTTGCACTTCTCTAAGAAATATCAAGGTTGCTACAGTCACTGTACTAGGAAAAGGGTGTTACAAATGGAGAACTGACTTTTGAAGAATTATCAAGTATCACCCAAGAGGAGGCCTGGGTAGCTCAGCGAGTATTGACGCTGACTACCACCCCTGGAGTTGCGAGTTTGAATCCAGGGTGTGCTGAGTGACTCCAGCCAGGTCTCCTAAGCAACCAAATTGGCCCGGTTGCTGTAGAGTCACATAACCTCCTCGTGGTCGCGATTAGGGGTTCTCGCTCTCAATGGGGCGCGTGGTAAGTTGTGCGTGGATCGTGGAGAGTAGCATGAGCCTCCCTTCCTGTGAGTTTCCGCGGTGTCATGCACAGCGAGTCACATGATAAGAGGCATGGATTGACTGTCTCAGAAGCGGAGGCAACTGAGACTTGTCCTCCGCCACCCAGATTGAGGTGAGTAACCACGCCACCACGAGGACCTAATAAGTAGTGGGAATTGGGCATTCCAAATTGGGAGAAAAAGGGGATTTAAAAAAAAGAAGAATCACCCAAGAATTTTACAAACACATACATCGTATTTACGACGAATTTGTTTCAGCTTCTTGTGTTCAAATTCTGTGGAACAATGGACAAGGAGCCCCAAACTAAAGCAGAACCTGCAAAGAGCACAGTCAACACCACGGCCACCACCACAGCGGTGAACCCTTCCCATCAGGCCAATGGCACCTCCAAACCCCCCCCTGCACTAACAACTGTCACTACCTTCCATAGTCAGCCCAGCCCCACCGACAGAAAAGTAGTTCAGGTGATTTTCTTCGCTCAAACTCGCTACTTGACTGTCTCTCTTTTGCCCTCTCTCACAGAAGCAATCCTCAAATCCAGAGGTCCCCAAAAGTACTTTTACTATTTTTGGACACTTTAGCCACACTTTAAATGTATGAATGTTTGCTTTGCATTAGATGAAAAAATATCAAACTAAGTGGCATCTGCAAACAGATGATGCTAGACATTTTCTCAGAACTAACATCACTTTTTAACCAGTTTTTGCATGTGTATGCATGAAGTCAGTTAAAATCTAACAAACCTACGTTTTTAAAAATGTGTTTTTGTTATACTTATTTAAAATATATGCCACGTTTAATCATTTGTGATAATGTAAAAACACCAGTACTTGGCCGAATACTTTTTGGGGCTAGTGTAAATTTAAAGCTTTCTTTTCAGTTTCTAATTTGTTACAGCTGTCTGTTTCAGCTGTTTCATCTCTCACTTTTCCTCCAGTAAATTTAATAATTCAGAATTTTAAATTTGTGAACAAAGTCACTGTAAAATTTTTCCATCACTTTCTCCAGATCAATCTGTCTGGTGACCGACTGGCTCCTTCCTTCTCACCAAGTGAGCGAGTCAACCAGGCTTCATCTTCGCAGCAGACCCCAAAAACGGTGTGTGTGTGTGAGACAACTTTGTAGCACAATACCTCTCTACCTGTAAAAGAAATAGTGCTTGTTGTATTGGTGTTGTCATGACATTCATTGTCTCATATAAACTTTATTTCTATTTTGTTTCCTACACTGACTTATCGAGTTTTCTGTTCTCTCTCGTCCGCCTTTTCTTGCAGATTTCTCTCCCCAACACGCCCAGATCAACACCCCTTGTCAGAGGAAATCAGAATCAGAGCACTGCTGCGGCCCCCCGCAAGATCTCTCCTCAAGCGCTGCTTCTGGGGAAGAGCCCGAGTACGAGCCAGGCCCAGATGCTCCTGAGGGCCCAGATGGTAGGTGGGCCCTCCCCTTTCTGCGCCATGTCCTGTTCTGCTGCATTTTGAAACTTCTCACCATTGTTCAGATTGTTTCTTATACTACAAACTCGCATAGGAGAGACCTTTGGCACATAAAGATTTTACCCTCAATGCAACAGAAGCAGTGCCCCCCTTCGCACTCAGATCTTCATGGAAACTTTCTTGGTTTCTCAGGTCTAAGTAAATTGAGATCTAAACATCTGTCCTTTTACCCAGTCCTTTGTTTACTCACAATATTTGTTAATTTTGAAACTAGTGATCCATCTCTAACTGCTTCATAGTGAAGGAGAAGCTCTTATCCTAGTCACAGAACTTGTGCCTAAAGGCGTTGTGTGACCAGCTGGCATGTTTGTTAAAAACACAGAGGGTTAGTGTCTAGAGGTCTGCACTCGGTGCATGTTTGCATGTCTCTGATAAGGACAGATTTTACTCTACCACATCAAAAGCTCATCATTGTGCTTTTAAGTTCACCATCACACCTACACAACAGAAGCACAACATGCAGGAAATAACAGCCCTCTATTTTGCACCAGTGGGACTTGTTCTTAATCTTTTTTTCCTCTCTCTTTCATTTCTCTCTGTCTCTATATGCTTGCCATCTGGCAGTTGATTTTAACGTCTGCTGTGCGGCCTGATGTGCCTGCCCTCACCTCTTCCTCTTCCTACTCCTCTTCTTCCTCCTCCACCCCTTCCTCTTCCTCACCTCGATTTACCTCCACGCAGGTGAGCTTGAGTATGTTTGGATTTGTGATAGTGGATTCTATAGATCTGAATTGAATATGTGCAGTTTAATGTACTATATAACCACAAAATCTGTTAAGCAAGATTAAATGTTTCTTTTCAAATGGATTTTTGAATCTGTGATTATATGGCTTCTGTTCAAATGTTTGGACATGCCTGCTAAATTTTTATTACTCATTCTTTATTATTACTATTTCCACATTTTAGAATATAAAGTCATAAAAACTGTGAAGTAACAGAAATGGAAGCATGAGAAATGTGTAGTGATGAAACACTGTTAAGCAAATCAAAACTTACATTTTAGCTTCTTCTAAGTAACCACCCTTTGCCTATATTATAGCTTTGCACTTGGCTTTCACTATCCACCAGTGTTCATTTTCACACTGTTTTATATTTTAGTCATAATTTTTGTCTTTTGACGAAAATGTCCATTAATTATAGTCAATATTTCGTCATGTCATATTCATAAGTTTTAGTCATTTTTTTCTGTTTAAAATGGCATATAAATTTAGTCGAAACAAATAACATATTTCAGTTGTCGATAAAGTGCAAAATGACTAAAACATGTATTAAGCTGTAACAGACCAAAGTTTAACATATATTCAAATATTTTTAAAAAATGCATAAACAACTTAAATTTATTTAAACATGTACTGTATCAAATATTTTAAAGATTAGCTTGTTTAAAATGTAGGTTTTAAAAAACAACGGCATATAAAAGTGAAATATAATATAACAGTGTTAGTGCATTTTTAGTATTGGGAAATATTTTTTTCCCATCATATTTTCATTAACAGTTTGTTTTAATTAAAATCAATTTAGTTGTCTTGATGCATCTTTTTCATCTCGTCTTCGTACTAACGAACGCTGCTATCCACTCCAACTCTTTCATTGTTTTCAGGAATTCATAGTAAGGCACAATTTATGTTTGTCTACAAAACTACTTTCAAGCACACCCCTTTAGATCAAACAGTTTTTAAGATCATGAGAACCATAAATTCACTCAAGTGTGACTAATTAAGACTAAGTGTGTCTGTTAATGCATGATTTTCTGTAAAGCCGCTTTGAAACGATGTGTGTTGTGAAAGGCGCTATACAAATAAAAATGACTTGACTTGACTAAATGTTTGACGTGTACTTCATGACAATTTATTTACAATTTATGACACCTTTATCTCTCTCTGTTCCAGCTCCAGAGTCTGACTCTCCGTCCACCACCACCTGGCACCCTCACCATCCCTCCAAACCTACCACTTAAGCCCACAACCTCAAGCCAACCCCCTCCGCTTTCATGCCCGAGATTACAAACTTTCCATCTGAGGCCCAGCCAGCCAGCGAACGTTCCAGGGAAGGAAGGACAGACTAAAACTGAAGGTTCAACTTCTCAAACAGCTCCACCGAAAGCACCACCTGTGCGCCATCTTACGGTTCCACCACCATGTAAGTTTGGCCCACAAACATAAATTTGTTCTCCAAAAGAGATCTATACTTCAGATGTTTTCATCACATTTAGAAATTGAAATATGTTGCCCAGGGTCAGAAATTATGCCAAATGACCAAATGTCCCACATTTTTAAATTATGAGGGCAAAAATGCCCCGTTTTATCTGTTATTTAACCCTAAAAGGGCATGAGCATAAAAATACCTCAGAAAATAGACATATTTTCCAACACATTATGGCCCAAATAATAATTTTCATATTTTATTTATTTATTTTCAAAATATTGTTTTTATTTCTATTTTACATTTTGGAGACATCATAAAAATAGCATTAAAAAGATAGGAACATTTGCCTCGAGGTCAGCTGACTTCTTCCAAAATGCTGCCATGTTACTTTTAGAGAAAGATAGAAAATTTATGAAAGAGATTTTAAATAAAGTCACATGACAATATTTTCTCGAAATATTTAGCAAACTCCCTCATTACTCTACCCCCAGCCTCTAAAATATTTGTATTCTTCAGGATACAATTTAGGGTGAATATTTAATACATTTCATAATATTCTATTCTATCTTGATTTGGGGTTTAGCATAAAAGTAGTAGTCTTTTAGCAACAGAAACAAATATGGTCTCATTTATGTAAACAATGACCCTGAAAATCAATATCAGGGGTCAAATATTGCTCCTTAAAAAAAATAAAAAATAACAATAATAATAATAATAATTTCTAACCCCGGTATAGTCTTAATATGACAAAATGCCTGTTTTTAGTGAATTCCATAAATACTATCATACAAATATATTTTGTATGCATAAAACACAGAGAATACTTTGCTTTTAACATATTACAGAAAGGTTGTTTGAGTCCCAGTCTGATGAATTTGCTTATTTTATATCCTTGTTTATCTTTTCGTTTCCAGCCCTGTATGCTCCTGCACAGGCCCATGCCTTAGCCAAACAGAAGCTAAACAGCAGCAGCTTGAAGAGGCCACATAGCCAGATCAGCATCCCCCAGCACCCCTTCAATCAGAGGCATACACCCCCCAACTCTCCCCCCGCCACACCAAAGAAGCTTCTTCCAGAGTTAAATCGCTGCCCGTCCACCCAACCATCCCAGAGTGTGTCAGCCAGCTCTTCTGTTCCCATCACAGTTCCTTCCCCTGGAAGATCTCACCTTACACCCCGTACCCTAACCCTGCCCTTGAGGTCCTCCACGGCGGGTGGGTCCTTACTGGCTACAAAACAGCTGCTGAGGATTGCTCTGTCCTCTGCGTCTGCCCAGTGCACCAATGGCCAATCAAAGACAGCCACTGTGTCCCCACCCCACGATCTCATTCAATCAAAGCCTCTTGTTTCACCTGTGCTTGCTAAACCAGAGTGCACCGCCCAGCCACTGCGGACTCCAAACCAATGCCCACAGCTGGTCCAGCTGTCACCCTCCAGGCAAACTACAGTAGCCACACCTCTGGCCACCACCCCTCCACTGGCATCTCCACAGAGGGCATCTCCTCCATCACCAGTGCTGCCCCTGGTGTCCTCCAGCAGCATTCTTGCACCGCTGCAGTCGCCCGTGACCTCACAGAATCCCATACAAACGGCTGAGACATCAGAAGACCTGAAAGACGGAAAAGAAGAGCGTAAGGAGGGAAATGGACTTAAGCAGACTCCTCAAGATCTCAAATGTCCAGCACCCCTGAGAAAAAGTCCAGGACAAAACCAAATCACCCAGACTGCCACCACAGAACACCAGTCAAGTGAATCTTCAGAGAAGGCCACGGTGGGTTGATAAATGCATGAATGCTCAAACATTGCCACTGAGCCCACCTTGTCCCAACCATCTCTGCATTGTTAAAGAAACATTCCGGGTTTAATTCAAGTTAAGCTCAATCGACAGCATTTGAAGCATAATGTTGATTACCGCATCAAATTATTTTGATAATTTGATCATTTTGAAAAAAGCAAAAGTCAAGGTTACAGTGCGGCACTCAATATGGAAGTGAATGGGCCCAGTGTTTGGAGGGTTTAAAGGCTAATAATTTTATAAAAGCACTTTTATAATCGTATAGTCGTTTTAGAGATACGCCGTTGTTAATTTGGATAAAACTTCCAAAAGTCGTGATTAATTTTTTGTGGTAATCAGCATTGAGACACGAATGCTGTCAATTGAGCTTAACTTGTATTGAACCAGGAATATTCCTTTTGATCTGAGTTTATGTACTTACCAGCCGTGACATGATAAGCAATGAGCAACAGGACATTTTGGTTTCTATTCATGTGGCATTGGGCTGGGTAGCTCCATCCAAAGAGAAAATTGATTGGTCCAAAAACTACATAACTGTATATTACACATCAGATAGGCATCATCAAACTGACAAATTACACTGAGGTAGGCAAAAGTTTTAAAGGACACTATTTACAGTTATGCCGAGGTTAACAATCTCTGCATTTCAGGTCTTTAATAAAATGACAGTCTGCACAGAGGATTCGAGGACTGATGGACAGATAAAGATGTCACAAAAGAATGAGTCGCACTTGCCCTCAGTCCCACCATGGCAAGCTGAGAAAGACGACCAGTGTGAGGAAACATCCACCCAGTCAGACAATCACTCAGGTACTTTAATATTAATGTTAAAACCCAAAAATGAAATTTCTGTTATAATTCACTCACCCACAAGTCGTTCTAAACTTTTTTTCTTCCATGGAACACAGAAAGAGTTGTCCTTTGCTTTCATTGCATCTTTTTTCCACACAATGAAAGTGAATTGTCAACATTCAACCTAACAATTCTTTTTATGTTCTGCTGGAAACAATGTTTTTGAAACAACACAAGGGTGAGTAAAATATGACAGTATTTTCAATTTTTAGTGAACATTTTCTTCAATGTTAAGTTCAACATAATCTAGAACTGGGACTGTAATATCAGTAACAGTTTGCAGAGATGAACATAGCTCAACTTCACAGGCTCTTTATCTTTCTAGCGATCTCCAGCCTCTCTTCTGACATGTCACCCATCCAGTCCTCCCTGACTCAACCTTTAGACATGTCCCCTGTGGACAGCTGCATTCCCCCAAAGTTTCACCCCATGCTGGAGAGACCACTAGTTGAGCCTCCCACGTTCAGCCAAACGAAGCCCACAGAGGTCCAGCAGCCATCAGGAGCAGCCAAACCTTTGGTCCTAACACACCTGGTGGAAGGATTTATCATACAGGAAGGACTGGAGCCATTCCCGGTAAAAATAAAATAAAAATAGATGTGACACCAATCATTGCATGAATTAAGTATTTTTATTAGTAGAGAAATTGCTGTAATATTTAAGTCTTAGTCAAGTTGGGTAGATTGTGATGTATTATTAACTGTTCTCTTGCAAATCCCATAGGTGAACAGGTCATCTCTAATGGTGGGTCCTGTCAGGGAGTCAGGGCTAAATGAGGAGAAGGAACCAGAACTCATCCCTTCCAGCTCAGATCCTCCAGAGGAGTCCACAGACTCAGATGATGAGGGCACAAACAGTGAGTAGAATATTGTGTAATCAGTATGTTCAATAAATAAGATGGGTGCTTAAGGGTTTAAACTTGGCAAAGATATCACCATGTGTCACCTGTTTGGATCCGTGTGTCAACATTAGATCAATGTTTCATGTAATGAAAATTCTGTCATGTCATTCTAAACCCGAATGACTTTCTATCCTATGCGGAGCACATAAAGAGAAATTTTAATGAATATGTCAGTCCATATTTTCAATACAATGGCAGTTAATGGAGAATCACTTTAAAGCTTAAAAAAGGAACCAAAAAAGTATCATAAAAGTAGTCCATGCGACTCATGCATCATATTCCAAATCTTCTGAAGGTATACGACTGGTTTTGGTAAGAAACAACACGAAATTTAAGTAATTTTTTCAGTGAAAATCTTGACGTCCGTTTCACGTTCGTGAGTGCATGCGAGAAGCTTGTTCACAGTGGCACATATTCACACAAGATGTGTTGATTTTAGTGCTAAACAACACAAGTTCTCACATGAACACAGAATATTCAGGGAACCAGAAACCTTTTGTGTTCTGCATAAGAAAGAAAATCATACAGGTTTGGATTGACATGAGGCTGAATAAATTGTGATAGAATTGACAGTTTTGGGTATACTGTTCCTTTAAAATGCCTGATTTTTCTATACTTTTTCTATTCTTTCCCTTGTACTTACTCTGTCCTACACAACTACCTGTGACCACTAAGGTGTGTAGGGGTGTTTATTTATTTATTTGTGAGAAAATGAAACCTGGATTGCTCCTCTTATTTCTCGCAGTAGATGGTGTTGGAGGAGCCCACAAGCTTGTTCTGCAGTGCCAGTTTTGCAAGAGGAAAGGCACCGCCCAAACGTTCGCACGCTCCAAACGCTTCTGCTCCAAATCCTGTGCCAAGAGGTACATTTCCTTACAATACCACATACAATAATAGCACAATTTAGACCAAAAATACACCATTAGCATCAAAGTCAAATTAACGGGAAAATGGTACCAATTGGATAGTTCACTCATAAATGAAAAAGCTGTCATCATTTACTCACCCTCATGTCATTCAAAGCCTGTATGACTTTCGTTTCTCCATAGAAAACTAACATTGAAAGGCAATGTTAGGCAGAATGTTTGCCTCGGTCACCATTAACTTTCCTTATATAGAAAGAAGATGCAATGAAAGTGAATGGTGACTGAGCCAAACATACTGCCTTACATTGCCTTTAGTGTTCCACAAAAGAAAGAAAATAATACGCATTTGTAAAGACATGAGGGTGAGTAAATGATGAAAACATTTTCATTTTTGGGTGAAATGTCCCTTTAAGATATGTAGGTTATGTAGGATTTTGTCGAAGCCATAAAGCATTGGGGCTCAAAAGCTTCACCACCAACACCTACTAATGTCTCTCTTGCTTGGTGGTATGAGAAACCACAACTGGAAGGGCCCGAGCATGATTTCCTGTATATATCTAAAGCTCTCTTTAAGAATAACGTCAGCCTCATTGCTGTAATGACTACATGCTTCTATATGATGTAGACAGTGGTATTTCCATCACCAACTTAACAAACTAACATGCATACATATAAACATGTACTTCAAAAACAATCAAAAGTTTGGACAAACCTTCTCATTCTTTACTTTTACTATTTTTCAATAATGCAGTGACCAAGAAAATGATAAACAAATGCAAACTAACTAGTTAATAGTATAATAAAAGCGTTTCGTCAAAGTTGCCACCCTTAGCCTAGATTATAGTTCAGCACACTCTGGGCATTCTCTCAACCAACTTCATGAGGTGCCACCTGGGATGCTTTTTAGATCGTCTTGAATGAGTTCCCATGTATGCTGGCCACTTGTTGGCTGTTCCCTTTACTAGCTTGTCCAAGTCATCCATTTAAAAAATGGTATAATGTATTTATAATTTAATTTTAAAAAGATAATTCATATGTAGGCACAACTTATATTTGTCTACTA
The DNA here is from genome assembly GCF_019703515.2 of Myxocyprinus asiaticus. NCBI lineage: Eukaryota > Metazoa > Chordata > Actinopteri > Cypriniformes > Catostomidae > Myxocyprinus > Myxocyprinus asiaticus. Next base: position 25,811,703 of record NC_059387.1, read on the forward strand.
AACTAATTTCAAGCGTTCACTGTTAAGCCTTTAGATTTAAAATCATGAGAAACATATATTCAGCCAATTGTTTACAATCTTTTCTCCGGTAGTCTAAGTATGTTTGAACAGTAAATCATGCAAGTCAGTCATTAGCATTGTCTTAAAAAGACTGTGACAGGATGTGGTCTTGGTTTGTGATTAACAGCAACCCTTGACACACATCGATGTTTGATGTTACCTTCCAAGCTGCACCATGATTTTGGTCAGTGTGTTGGGTTACCTTTAAAGACAGACAGACTTTGTCTTTTTAACTTCTCTCGATCTCTGTGCAGATTCAGTTACACCAAACGTTTCCGTGCGCTCAGGCGCTGTATAAGCGAAGGTGGCCATCGATCTGAGCTCAATGGCGCTGAGGACAACAGCGAAGAAAACTTCCAGCAGGTTTGTCTGAGAATGGCCTTTGCAGCACTTATTAGCTCTATGAAGCCTTATTAGTTTTTAAAACAATTTTAAATGGTCAATCTTTTGGAATCTAAGACTTGCCGCAATTTGTTTTATACTCTGTGAGTTCATCTGTGTTTCGGGCTATGAAATGCTATACGCCAAACATTTCTGTAACACTTGTGTATTACATTTCACTTAAAGGGATACTTCACCCCATAATGAAAGTTCTGTCATCATTTACTCACCATATGACTTTCTCTCTTCCGTGGAACGCAAAAGGAGATATTTGGCAGAATGTTAGCCTCAGTCACCATTCACTGCCTAGCATCTCCTTTTGTGTTCCATGGAAGAAAGTCATACAGGTTTGGAATCATGCATATTTATCATGCATGTTGCCTTTAACATGATATTTTCCAGGCAAGACATGGGATCACGGAGCAGTGGAGAATCCTTCAGAAGCCTCCACAGGAAGGTGAAGATGAGACGGTCGTTCCAATGAAGACCAGGCTTCGCAGGCACACAGAACAAGAGCGAGTGCGGGATGTGAGAACAAGGCAACCGATGGAAGAGACTAGAAGTGCTCCCACCTCACCTGTAGACCCTGTGTCCCCCATTGATGTCTCTCCCTGCCCCAAACCAGCTCAATGGTCTGTGGATCAAGTGTCAAGCTTTATATCCAACTTACCAGGTAAATATGATCCCATGCACACATATGACATGTGACAAAGTATCCGCTTATTAAGCTAGATAATGTGCATCAATGATTATAGCAAAATAAATCCTTTCAGATCCCTCCACTTCCTGATCACCCTGTCAGGGTTTATTTGTACGATAACGACCAGATGACTGTACATTATCCTCTATACATACAGTGTTAAATTACTGATGTTTGAATGTTTTTTCCCATTGTTTTAACCCCACTGCAATCGTCTCAGGGTGTCAAGACATTGCAGAATCCTTCAGAGCCCAAGAGATTGATGGGCAGGCCTTGCTTCTCTTGACCGAAGACCATTTGATGAGCGCCATGAATGTCAAACTCGGCCCTGCTCTGAAAATATGTGCCCGCATCAACTCTCTGAAAGAAGGTGGAAGATAAAGAGAACGAAAAAGAGACAAAAAAGAATAGAAGGTATACCCTTGTGGACCATAAGAGCACTTGCCAATAGAATAGAACCAATTTGTGCACTTTAATCTTTAGAGATTTATGCGATAATTTCATTGTTATGAGAAAGCTTACATGTATTTGCTTGAACTAAACTAGCAAAACTTTACAGTACTTGTAAACTCTGTCTGAAAGCATGGTAGCAATATAATGGTCTCAGTCTGTGAGCATTTTACGGGATGTATATTTAATCGAAGTAGGAGGGAACTGTTAGCGTCTCCTTTTTTTGTATGGGTAATCATGATCAGGGTCAATGATTTTATATTTTTGACAAAGGCACAAAGGAGATCACTTCTGTGTCCATGTGGAGAGGTTTGACAAGAACGGAAGTGCTGTTATTGTGTGCATGTCCCATTGTATATATTTTCCTATTGTATTCCATATGTATACATGTATAACAATGCAGTGTTCTGTGTGTATAAATGAAACAAATGTTTTGTGAAGGATTTGTAATATTTAATATATTTGTCTTCTAAGGCTCTAGAAAGTACAAATGCGAATCATTTCAAGTTTTTAAACATTTTTAAATGACGTTTGAGATACTGACATTTCTGCAGTGGTACTGTGTAAAACTGTCAAAGAAGAAGATGAGAAGGTACCTGAAGGCAATCGATTTTAATCAAGGCAGTGAAAAGGTGCCTTTTTTCTGAGACCTTATGAAACTACTGTAGACATTTTGCAGAGGCAAACTATGTACTAGATAGTGTCATCATAAAAGTGTTGTTTCTCATTGTTACATTACCTTTCTTGTGCCACTTTTGATTATTTAATTAAACCAACTACATTTTGTTACGGGACCTTGAATCAATCCTTTATTGTACATTTGTTGTGCTTTTACAGGTGCCAGTGGGGCTTGCCCAACTTTGCGGGTTATAAAATCTGTGTATATGACATCCTAGATTAAGAATTAAACATTTTTTGGTTTCTCTCCTTTAGTTAGAATAGTTTCCATGGGTTGGTCTGAATCATAATGTGAAGCTTCAAGAATCGTTCCTAAAGTGAAGAAATCTGATGTCAATTTGCCAACATGAATTTTGGCATACTCAGGGAAAATCTGTCTAGTGCACTGTGCAGCATAATACCATGCAACACTAGATGGCATTCACAGCAAAAAAACAAGCATTTCAAGCTGCCACAGACAACCTGTTTAAATTGTTATGGTCGGCTGACTTGAACCGGAAGAAGAAAAAGAGTATTCGTAGTTTATTTATACCACGAAGACCTTAACAACTGTAAACATGGGAGAGAAATTAACAACAGAAGCGGATTAATATCGCAATAAATAAAATGTGTTATTCTTGAGGCTTTGAGGGAAGGCTATTGTGACGTTGCTGGCTGATCATCATCTGATTGGCTGAAAGTTTCTCTGGGGTCTCGCGCCTCACATGCCCACTATATAAAAGTGAATTTAACATTGGGCTTTGATTTATACTCCGTTTTCACACAGCTGGAATTCTAAACGTATCCAGCTTTTTACATGAATTGTAACGATTATTGATCTTTACATAAACAGCGCTATTTTGCATTACTTTAAAACTTAAAGAAGTAGTTTATTACATTGTCCTTCTTGCAGAATGTCGCATAGCTGTCGTCTGCTCTGTGGGTTTTTAATGAGCTGCATCGGCTGGACTGGTATTATAATTGCGACCTCAACAAATGATTGGGTGGTGACCTGTAAATACGGCTTGCACACCTGCAGGAAGATGGATGAGCTGGAGACGAAGGGCTTGTGGACAGAGTGCGTCATCTCGACCGCTCTTTACCACTGTATCTCACTCAATCAGATCCTGGATATACCTGGTGAGAAATATCTCATACCTTTACGTTTTATTTTTACAGAAATTTTTATTTGATCTTTGGCGTAATATAAATGAATTTCTGAATGCACGAATCATTAAAACAGATCAATATTTGGTTTAGATTTTGATTAACTTTCAGTTTATTTTTATTGTATACAGTATTCCTTTTTTGTGTATACTGTATATTCTATATTGTATATTATTATTATTATAAAAAATTGTATACAGTCTTCTTATTTTGTGTATACTGTATATTATATATTATTATTTTTTATTATTATTTTTGTATACAGTCTTCTTATTTTGTGTATACTGTATATTGTATATTATTATTATTATTATTATTATTTATTTTTTGTATACAGTCTTATTTTTTGTATACTGTATATTGTATATTATTAGGTGTATATTGTGTTGTGTAAATCAGATGTTTATTGTAATTGTCATACTGCTATGTTGCTTGGAAACGCACCCAAGACTTTCACCCACTGATGCACTTGTGTATATGGTTGAGTGACAATAAAGGGATTTGATTGAGATGTGTATAACTTTCTTTCTTCTGCTGAACACAAACGAAGATGTTAGAAGAATATTTCAGCTCTGTTGGTCCTCACAATGCAAGTGAATGATGACCAGAAAAAGCAAACAAAGGCAGCATAAAAGTAATCCATTCAAATTCAGTGGGTTAATCCATGTCTTCAGAAGCAATATGATAATTGTGTGTGAGAATCTGATCAATATTTAACTGCTTTTGTTATTATAAATTATCCTCCCTGCCCAGTAGGTGGTGATATGCATGAAGAATGTGAATCGCCCAAAAAAAAAAAAGAAGAATGTTAAAGTGTAGATTGATAGTTAAAAAGGACTTCAATATTGATCTGTTTCTCATCACCACTTACATTGCTTCTGAAGGTTTAACCACTGGGGTCTTATGGATTACTTTTATGCTGTCTTTATATGCTTTTTGGAGCTTCACAATTTTGGTACCCATTCAGTTGCATTGTATAGACCAACAGAGCTGAAATCTACTTCTAAAAATCTTCGTTTGTGTTCAACAGAAGAAAGAAAGTCACACATCTTGGATGGCATGAGGGTGAGTAAATAAGAGAACCTTCATTTTGGGGTGAACTATTCCTTAAAATCTACAGAGGTCAAATTATTATGCTGTTGAAGATTTTTTTTTTTACTTTTCGAATACAAACTGTATTGCTAATTATTAATTTCAGTTTATTAATATGTTAATTATGATTTAACTTATATTTATTAATTAAATTGTTCATGGGTGCCATGAATGGGTTAAAATCTACACAGGTCTTATTATTATGATCTTGAAGATTTTTTTATTTTATTTATTTATTTATTTATTTTTTTTGCAGTTGTTGCCCAAAGTTAGTTTTTCTGCATTAATTATTAAAACTGATGATTGTATTTGTATCATTATTCACAGTTGCTATTTTCAACATATCCTGAATACAAATTGTATTAACATGTAAAAAAAATATATATATATATTTACTAAATTATTAATTCCATTAATTACCTGTAATTTGTTTAATAACCCATATTTATTAATTAAATTGTTCGTGGCTGCTATGAATGGGTTACAGTCACAGGTAAATTAACATTCTCAATTTATGGTCTTAAAGAGCATTCCCCCTGCTGATCTGTTTTTCGTGGAGATGTCTGATATTTGTGTGTATTTGGCTCTTGTTTTGCAAGCTTACATCCAGACGTCTCGCGCTCTGATGGTCTCCGCCTCTCTGCTTGGTCTGCCCTCTCTGGCGCTCGTGCTGCTGGCGATGCCATGCGTCAAATTGAGTCAAGAGACCGAGGACACCAAATGCAAACGTGCAGTCCTTGGAGGACTCCTTATACTGTTCATATGTGAGTATCTGGTCATTTCCATCATATTGCTGTGAAATATTATAGAGCACCCCCAAAGCTAAAAAAAAGAGCTATTCATGTAGATTAAGTTAAGGCAAACTGAAGATAGGAAAACAACAGGTTATCCTGTGGTTGCTCACATCCTCCCTGCAGTCCTGCTTTCAACATGCATTTCAGCAGGGCTTAAAAGACCTTGACTGAAGTCATTTTGAAGCATCCAGAGATTTCCTTTACCCTGTTACAGTGGGAAGAGTCTGACATGGTCAGCTGTTTGACCAGTATTACATTGTTTCCACGTCAAATAAACAGTTGGTTCTTTGCATCTGGTTTACAGTTTTGTAGACAATCAAAGTTTTTGTTAGGCTTGTTAGGCATGCACAATAATATTCCTATATTCATTAGAATGTGTTATGTTGTAATGAGGGATGTTTCATGTTTACGTGTTCAACAGCTTTAGGCTTTTATGTTTCTGAATACATGTAAAAAGCATATTCTGATTAAACAACAATATGCACATTCTTTTTTCCACTATTCTCTTGTGGAAATACCACATGCCATTTATTTCAATTAACTGTTAGTAAAAATAAATAAATAAATAAATAAACAACACCATGAATTAAAAAAAATATATAAAATGAGACTCTTAAAGGGATAGTTCACCCAAAAAGGAAAATGATGTGTTTATTTACTCTCCCTCGTTTTGTTCGAAACCCCATATGACATTTTTTCTTCTGTGGCACACAAAAGGAGACATTAAGTAGAATGTTATCTTCTGTCACCATTCACTTTCATTGTATGAAAATACAAGAAGGTAAACGAATGAGGATAACTTTATGCCTAAAACAATATGTCTTGTGTTCCACGGAAGAATGAAAGTCATCCACGTTTGGTACGACAATGAGGATGAGTAAACGATGATAGAATTTTCATTTTTGGTGAAACTGGATCGCTTTAAGGTGCTTTCACCCATTTGTGTTCATTTTGTTGTTTCGTCATTTGTCATTTTCACTCTAAAAATGTGTTTCTTCCATAGCTTGAATTTTCACAATTGACGTAACACTCTTAATTACTTTCGTTTAGACATGCACAGATATAAATTAACAGTGGATAATTACAATTAATACAGGCATATACCAGCTGTCTATTCTGAAACCAGAATATTGGTTTAATTTTCATGTGCATGTAAATGTGGTCTAAAAATATGGTACTGTTGCTATTTAAACAAATATTATTAGATATTATGTGCATACTCCCTCTCTCCTTAGCTCTATGTGGGATGGTGTCGACTGTGTGGTTCCCTGTTGGTGCACTTTACGAGGACGGTCTGATGTCATTTGGGTTCTCGCTGTATGCTGGTTGGGTCGGTTCAGCCCTCTGTTTTTTTGGCGGTGCGGTTATGACTTGTTGTTCAAGGGGTGATGGCCCAACTCAGAATCCTGAAAACCACTACTACTACTCAAAACACAGTGGAGTTACCAACTCCGGCCCTCCTATTAACAGTCATGCCAAGAGTGCACATGTTTGAGATTGGAGACAGATATACACACTGGATAAGACTTCAGGCTTATACCTCTAAAAGGGTTTTGGGCAGACATACACACATACATGCAAACTCGCACACCAATGAAATACAGTCTGTGAGGAATTTGTTTTCCACTGCCATGGTTTGACTCCAACCATGTGAAGACTGGGAGGGAACAGAGAATTTGGTTGAAACTGTTGTTGTTTTTTTGTTTTTTTTGGCTAAAACTCTCAGACGTCTGAACATGAAAGGCTTTGTTTAAACAGACATGGAAATCAATCCAAGGGGAAACACAGTTCCCTCTTTCCTCAGCACATTTTTCAGTTGATTGTAAGTCAAACTATTTACACAGACAGTATTCACTTTATTCCTCTATTTTTGCTTCCAATGTCAAGAATTGAATATTTACAGTATATGGGTAGTTGACAAATGACATGGACTTTTTTCATTCTAATATTGTAGATTATAATCAAGGATGTAACCAAATGTTCAATACTGGGTGGACCTAAAGTAAAATTTTAACAATCTGTCATTGAAAAACCCATATTGTTCAAACACTAATCTGAATTTTGGAGAGGACATGTCCCTGTTGATGTCTATGGTGGTTACAGCTCTGGTTAAACTTTCAATGAATGAAGGCGGTCATCTGGTTTTCAACATTTGTAATCACATTTTAGCTTTTTTTGCAGTGCACTTAAATGTGACAAATTAATTTTTTAAAGTACAGAATATTCCGTGTAGTCTCTCAATTACTATAAGGTCATAAAAACTGCATGACAATTATACAAGAATTAGAAAAAATAATTTAAGTAGTTTTTGATGCATGTCACTTAGCTACAAGGTGAAGTAATAAAAGTAGTGCATTATATTTCTTGTAATCAGATTACAGTTACAGACTTTAAATTAAGATAATTAATTTAAAGTTCATTACTTGGGTTACACATACAGTATTTCTAAAATAATATGTAGAATGCATTAAAACATGAATTTCATTAATAAAAACATCTGTTTGCGTTTCTCTGACATCTTAAAGGAATAGTTCAACCAAAAATGACAATTCTCTCATCATTTACTCACCGTCATGCCATCCCAGATACATGACTGGCTTTCTTCTGTTGAACACAAACAAAGATTTTTTGAAGAACATCTCAGCTTTGTAGGCCCATACAATGCAAGTGAACAGTGGCCAGAACATTGAAGCTCCAAAAGCACATAAACATAACATAAAAGTAATCCATAAGACTCCAGTGGTTAAATCCATGTCTTCAGAACCGATATGATAGGTGTGGGTGAGAAACAGATCAATATTTAAGTCCTTTTTTACTATAAATATCCACATTTAAACAGTCTTTTGAGATCTTTTTTGTCATTGTGTATTTGTTTGTTTGATCTGTAAAGCACTTTGAGTCAACTTCTGTTGTTTTTAAATGTGCTCTATAAGTAAATGTTGTCTTGACTTTTGTTTTTGGCGATTCGTATTTTTCGTGCATAGTGCCACCTACTGGGCAGGGAGGAGGATTTATAGTAAAAAAGGACTTAAATATTGATCTGTTTCTCACCCACACCTATCATATCGCTTCAAAAGGCATGGATTTAACCACTGGAGTCTTATGGATTACATTTATGCTGCCTTTATGATCTTTTTTGAGCTTCAAAGTTTTGGTCACCATTCACATGCATTGTATGGACCTACAAAGCTGAGATATTCTTCAAAAAATCTTTGTTTGTGTTTAGCAGAAGAAAGAAAGTCACACATCTGGGATGCCACATGGGTGAGTAAATGATGAGAGAATGTTATGGGCATGTGCTGAATGGATGAACTATTCCTTTAAGGGCATGTCCCCCCTAAAGTGTTAATGTAAAAGGAGGAAATATAGACATTATTTAGAATTTGTTGAGCGGTAAAAGCAAAAACTTTTCTGTGAAAAACTTAATAGTAATTAATTAGTAATGTGATTACTTTTTAAATTAAGTAACCAGTAAAGTCAATAATCTGATTACAGTTTTAGAGTAGTAATTAGTCATTTGTAGTGAACTGCTTTTTTTGAGTAACTTACCCAACACTGCACACTGTACAGTGGCATTGCTGTCAACTTCCTATGTGTTAACATTAAATTCTACCAAAAAACAAACAAAACAAAAACTTGCACAAAATAAGCTGAGTTATTAGCTCACAGCCTTTACAAATGTCCTTTAGCATAGCATGTGTTAGATGAACCCTTGCTCTGTCAGACAGAAAGATAGACAGACAGACTTGAAAAACAGGAAACCAGTGTGGCTGAATGACCAGATGTAATTTGCACTGTTTCCCTGGAGAGCTCTTCTCAGCATCCTGTACACAACCTCCCAGAACATCAGCATTTGAAATTCGAGAAAAAAAAATATCTGCAAGAGGAAAACGTCATCATTTTTGTGTCATTTTACTCATGTGGTCAGTGAATGATTCATTATAGTAATGCATTAGTGTATCCTCCCTGCGTTTTAATTGGGATTGTGAGAACTTAACAGTTCTTGGAATATCCACTATGTTATGCATTTGGATTGTGTTAAGTGATATGTTTTAAAATGAATGTAATTCTCTGGCTACAGCTGTGACATGGTGCCTCGTGTTACATCTAAATTTAAATGAAATCATAAGACCACAAAGTACTCTTTATAAGTCGTTACTATGGTTATGGCTGATGACACAAAAAGACACCATTTGTGTTTGTAAAATATATTAATTTTAATATTTCATTTAAAATATATTTGTATATTCTTTCCAAACAAATGTAGCTCTTGATCTGTCAGTGTATTTACATGTGTTCTGAATCAGAATGATTTTACGCACATAGCTGTAAGGAAGAAATGTAAATATCCTCATGCAAACTTAAACAAGGGGAAAAACCACAACAGTAATACATTTCTACAAACCAACCTAGAAAGAATTTGATATGTGTCGCAAAATATTTTGAGAGCTATTAAACTTTCGCAGGGAGCCAATCATAATATTTCCCTCCAAATTCTAGGGAGAGCTTGAGATTTTAGATCAAACACAGCTGTGGAGACGGTGTAAGGTGAAAAGTCCACTCACTGCATCTTTTGAGAAACTTTCATGTAGAGGCATCCTGAGTTTTTCATTGATAAGACACTAGATTTTGAGTGGTGTTTAGGATCTAAAACTAGCAACATACAATAAGCAACAGCTCTAAAAGTAATGCAGTGCTCTCAAGAGTACTGGGTGAACATTGCATTTAACAGCACAATTAAAACCAACATTGAAACAGCAGTTCACATCAGACAAAAATATTCCACTGAATATCTAAAGATGTCTTTGTTTTTTAGTAGATTGAAAATAAGACAGGTTTATTTAAAGGCACTATTAAAACCTCAGTCAAACTTGAGCCAGTCTGCTCCATACTGTTTGCATGTCTAAACCTCCTTCAAGATATGTCACATATCTGTCACAAAGGTGCAAGGATATTTGATGAGTACATGTTCAAAATCAAATCAATACAAATTTTAAAATAAGTTGATGAAGAAATACACTCAAAGAAAATGTTTAATAACTAGCCATACATGATTTGGAAATCCTAGCAAATCCATCTGGTGACTATGATTTTGCCAAGAACGATTAGTTCCTTTTGTTTTTCTTGGAATAACATTCCTGTCAAACAAACCCTAACCATTAAAGGGAGAGTTCACCCACAGAATTCAAATCCATATGATTTTTTTCATTGTATGGAGAAAAATTTGATGGAAGTAAATAGTGACTGAGACTAACATACTGCCTAATATCTCCTTTTGTGTTCCGCAGAAGAAAGTCATATGGGTTTGGAACTACATGAGGGTGAGTAAATGATGACCTCAAAATCAGAGGGAAATGATAGGTTAATACGTATTTTTTTTTTTTTCCTGAACCCCTTATCTAACCTCTAACTCCTGACCTTAAAAAATCTGATTAGTTGATAGAAGGAACCAGGAACACATCCTTTTTGGCAAAATCATGGGCACTTAAATCCATCCTCTTGAGACAGCAGATTAGTTTAGAATTCTCACTCAGGTGAATATTCTTTATTGACCAGCTCGTCAAAGACTTTGTTGGTCCTGCCTTTGCTTCGGTAATTGTGATTGTTGTAGGAGGATCTCCGTTCATCATATTGATTCTGTTACTGATAGCTGCTCTCCTCAGCTGCCCAACCTTGGTACTGTCCCTCCTCTACATCGTCCTCCTGAGGATGGATGTCTTCATCCACATTGAAGCTGTCATCGACTTCTGCGTCATACCTCTGGTAAGAGCTGGCATGAGCTGCTTCTTCTCTAGCACTGAGTTCCAGGGAGCTGTTCCACATCCCGTAACTAAAGTAGATCAGTACACCTGTGAGAAGAAAGAGCAGAGAGGAGACAGTGTGCATAGCTAAAGGGATAGTCAACTCCACAATAAACATTTTGTCATTATTCACTCAGCCTCATGTTGTTCCCAACCCATGTGACTTCCACTATTTTCTTCTGTGGAACACAAAAAGAGTTCTATTTTGTTTCTTTTAACATGACGTCACGACAGTCAAGTCGGAGCTTCCATAGAATTCCTTGAACTTATAAGTTCTACAAAGACGTGAGCAGTAAACTAGTAATTACGGTAATTCCGACGTGACATGAATGACCATGTCCACACAAATCTGTTTTTGTTTAAAAATTCTGTGTTCATAATTTTTAAAATGTCGCCATTTTTCAAAGTAGTGTGAATGAGAGCATAATGTAATAAATATAGAAAAATCTATTTGTTTTCAACCGAAAATGTATAAGTGTGGACATAGCCTAAGCCACATGGGTTTGGAAAAGCATGAGGGTGAGTAAATGATGAAAGGATTTTGGGGTAAACTATCCCTTTAAATGAATAGTTCACCCAAAAATGAAAACGTTGTGTGGGTGAGAAACAGTTCAAAATTTAAGTCATTTTTAACTAGTAATCCTCCTCCATGCCCAGTAGGTGGCAATATGCATGAAGAATGTAAATCGCCAAAAATAAGTGAAAGTGGAGATTTATAGCAAAAAAGGACTTAAATGTTGATCTGTTTCTCAGCCTCACTTATCATATAGCTTCTGAAGATGTGGATTTAACCACTGGAGTTGTATGGATTACTTTTATGCTGCCTTTATGTGCTTTTGGAGCTTCAACGTTTTGGTACCCATTCACTTTCATTGTGAGGACCTACACAGATGAAATATTCCTCTAAAAAATGTTAAACATTTGTATTAAGCAGATCATTTGTATTAATGGCATGAGGGTGAGTAAATGATGGGAGAATTTTCATTTTTGGGTGAACTATTCCTTTAAGGCCAGAAAAATACACTACACAAGTACTCAAATGCAGTTGTACATACTCAGTGTGCCTTCTTAGGTTACCATGGCATTAACAAATGTCAATACACAAAAAGGTGATAAAATTATCTTCAAATGTCTGCCACCACAACAGATGTGTAATTATTCAGGTAACTTTAAACATTTCAGTAGCTTAACTAACTTGCTGAGATTTAAAAAGTCTTCAAACTGTTGCTTCACCATGACTGTAGCTAACCTGAAAGAGACAACTGGCTTTGGAAGAATTTTGGCTAATAATGAGAATTTTAGAAACACTTACAATACATTTTATGGAGTTAGAAGGGTTTGCATTCACCAACTTGCATAGAGTATGTTTCGGGACAAACAGCTGATATATTACAGGAACATTTGGAGTGTTTTTTTTTTGGATATGAGAGGAGATCTGGCATACCTAGTGAGCACCATACTACAAAGCGCACCCAGGTGATGCTGGACAGTTTTAGCATGAGGTAAATGTTCACCAGCATTGCAGCTATGGGCACAAAGGGAACACAAGGCGCCATGTATGGCAGCTTTTTAGGGTTCTCCGGCTGCCGAAGAATAATAATAACCAAAGTAACCATGATGACAATTACAATCAGTATAAAAGGCATTAGAGCCCAGCGAGCTCCTCTTGAAACCCGGTCGAAACCATAAATGACTAGAGTCCAGAGGAAGAAGGTTAGGACAAAGAAAAGGAGGACACAGGAAGTGACAGTGCGTCCTGTTGCAGGTGTGGGCCTATCGCCCGAGTTCGGCAGGCCTAAGCGCATCCATAGAGTGTAATAGTGCGATCCCAATGCGCGTTTCAAGAGTCTAGTCAGGGTGCCATCAGAGTCGTCTACCTCTATACCGTTGTCTCCAGCCCCATACCCAGAGCTCTCTGATTGGTAGCCCCCAGAGTCCGACTTTCCAATTAGCGTTTCATCATCTCCCTTTGAGGGGAGGTTGCCATACTCTTCCCCACCATCATTCATGGGTGAGTGCATGTTCTTCTCACTAGCTTCCATCATTTCCTCCTTCCTCTTTCTTTCTTCCTCTTCCTCCTCGGTGAGGAAGCTGGTGAAATCATCTCTATCAGGCTGATATCGTAGAAGCAATACGCACACCGAGACCAGCGTGTAGGCCAGAAGTGTGCCGATGGACATCATCTCGATCAGGTCCCTCAGACTAACCAGAAGAGCCAACAGAGCAGCCAGAGACCCTGATACAGCACAGGCCACCACGGGGGTCTCTGTGTGGGGACTCACAAAGGACAGGGACCTGGAATACACATAAATGGACTTCATAAGGGATTAAATGAATGTGAAGATACCAGTATTACAAGCTGGACAAAAAGGAACCCACCCCCAGTGTTTGGTGTAACATGATTAGAAAGAAACTTGTTCCTGAATCATATTACTTTTTAGTCAAAAGAAGTGGAAATGATTACATTTAAAATGATTTTTATTAGATTACAATTAATGACTTTCAGTTACGTTACATTTATATTAATTGAGTTACAGTTATTTCTAAAACTATATGTGACCTGCTCCATAATTTTGATTCACTTTGACACAGAAACACATTTTGAGTTTTATGCACTAAAGTAAAAAGGAAAGCACTTGAAATTAATTATATAGGAGGTGCAATATGTAACAATTTTCATGTAATATTCATTTTGTTTTTTGCCAATGTGTGAACGGCTTGTAATGCAACTTAAAAAATGAGCCCTTCCCGGACTTCCTAGGTTGCCTATTAAAGCCTATAGACTGATTTTCATGCGAAGGGAGCGGGTCGGTTTTGCCGGGAAAATCCAAAGGATGTGACATTTATGCACGCTCCCGAGAGCCTTGCTTCAGTGCTTCCACTATTCAACAGAGACAACAAACTGCAACACTAGGTAATGTTATCTTAGAGATGGAAACTAGCAAATGTCCGGATCCCAGCACAACACCCACTCCTACACAAACTCTGAGTAAACCAAAAAAATGAAAACAAAAAAATGATCTACTGAATCCCGTCTGGCTAAGTGGGAACGTAATCGTGGTCGAGCGAAAAATAGAATGAACATCGGCAGGGCATTTGATTCCTGGAGGGACTTTTGTTCAGTTTTGGGGATCAAAACCGACCCTGAATTGCTGTTCTTCTTATTGGACAGGTAAGCTTACATAACTGCAAAGCATGTGAAATATAGTGCCATGAGGATTGATCTGTGTCATTTTGGCTAACTTGATCTTGCATGCACAGTAACTGTCATAAACAATGTTAATCTGTAATTATTCAGCCAGGTAAATTACAATAACACATGAAATGAATGCTAGACAATGTTCAAGATAATGCAAAAAGACCCATTCATTAGTGTAACGTAACTTGGTTATACAGAAAATATATACATTCTATTATTATAAAACAATAGTGCATCAATATATCAGAATGAGAGTTGTGATGGAATCACATCAATACTGAATTGTGTCAACATATTTATAATGTACAGTCTATTTTATAAACAGCTACTGTCATCATCCACCAAATTTAGCTAACAGCTATTGATAAAGCTGGCTAGCTAGCTAATGCTGTATCAATGTATCATGCAAAGAAAAGTGATTACTTCAAACTACAGTCTTGCATAGCCAGACCTGTATCCACACTTTGTTTTAGCTCTGTTAAATATAATATATAATATAATATAGAGTCTCAAAGTTTGTAGTAAAACAATCATAACTGTGTAATTTTAATTATGCTACCTCATCTGTCAGCATGATGCCGGTGAATCACGTTGTCTCTTTGTATATTACGTTATTGTTTTGGCCAATGCTTGCGTCCCTATGGAGTGTGTGCACGAGCAACAGGTAGCTGGCTTCAGTTCACTTAACGGCCACAGGTGTCATTAATAGCAAGGGTTTCTGAAACTTACATACTGCACCTTTAATATATTACATATCTGCAACAGATTTGAATATAAAAATAACATTACTTTTACTGCATAAAACTTTTTAATCACATTTTAAGGGAGAAACATGTGGTCCATTACTTGTGTTTGAGTTGTTTGTGATAATGGATAGGGAGGAAATTACAGACATTTAGAATTTGTTGAGTGGAAAAAAAATGTCTTTTAAAAATGTTACTAGAAGTTTTAGAATGTAACTTAAGAGCAAAGTATTAAGTTATGAAGTAAACAGTAAAGTCATCTGATTAAAAATTTTAGATTAGTAATTAGTCATTTGTAGATGGTTACACTTTTTGAGCAACTTCACACCAAATGTGTCCTCGTGCTAAAAAAACTAGTCGCAGCGCCATAAATGAATAAATGTCTTGAGGCACTTTTTAAGAGTTAAATTTTTTTTCAGCCCGATCGAATGAAATTTACGTGAACATGACAACATTTTTGATGGATGTTTTTTTAAACATATGTCCCTAATGTTAAACTTTAACCTGAACCTGATCAATAGTGTTTTAAAATATAAATGAGATGTTAAAAAAGACATCCTTTCCTTATCAATGCCTAAACCTAACCATAAGTGTTATATGAAAAATCTTATTTTCTGTACTAACCACATCATATCATGCTGCTTCTATGAGTGTGTAATGTTATGTATCAGCTTGAGGTCATGGCTGGACTTGAATCGTGATCCTCCAACTCTAAGTCGGATGGCCTATCAGGTGAGCTACCACACAAGCTAATCATGTTAGAATAAGTGTATTTATGTAGGTGGGTCTGTAATACAAGCATTAATATGTATTGTTTTTTCAAAAGATGCATTAGAGTAAAAGTGTGTCAATATCATAAAATAGCAGGGTCTGAGTAATAGAGAGAAAAATAAGTATTTATAAAGTCATTATCAGCCATTAAAGTCATGATTTGAGTGAAAGTGAATAAAACACACAGTTGATGTTGCGCCTTTTGTGTTCATTTCACCTGGAAATGGCAGGGAATTGTACCTGGAGACACATACAACAAGTTTTGCAAAAATTTTATAGAGTCAGTTTTCACTATGAGACCAGGTTGCTGCAACAGTCAAGGACGTCCATCTATAATAAAACAATTGAAAAACAGCGCGGACAGTTGCTAAAATGCATTTGGTGTGAACGCCCTCTTACCCAGCACTGCCACACACCTACCTAAAGAGCAAACCATCTCCTGCCATGGCATAGATGACTCTCGGCATAGGGAACAGGGATCCCAGAAGGCTGACTGTGAGTCCTGCAACCGCTCCCACAGCTACAATATACTTCCCTGCTAGAAAGCCGTGTACTGCAAACATCTCCATTAGCGGAGCATCTCCATCAATTAGGTTGTATGGCAACATCAATGTCAAAATCACACTCACCTAAGACATAGAAAAACAGTTTAAAATAATTTTTACCTTGCAGTTTGTCACAATACACTGCGGAAAAGACCAGATTAGACCAGCATGAATTTCCATGCTGGTCCAAGCTGGTTTATGCTGATTAGTGCTGGTTTGGAAAGGAAAGGCATCCTAGAAATCATCTCATTCCAGATCTGCCCATTGATAGGTGTGACTATGGTTAGGAGTTGTAGGATGACTCATTCAATTCTATCGTACACTGTAGTGTGAAGAACTGTCCTAAAACGCATTTAATCTTGATAGAGCAAGAGAGAAGTAGGTTTCAGATTAATATTTGAAATGGGTCTTCAGACTTCACCTCAGCTCCAGGGATCAGGATTAGACCTCTTGAGGAGGACTTAAATAAATCATATTCCAGGTGTGAAATGCTTGAATGATTTACTGAAACATTTGAATGTGTAGTGTAGACTGGAAGATTATTATCTCTCATGCATATATTCTTATGCAATGTCCTGTAAATATTTATTATATCAAATATGGTACTTTAACAGTAGAAGATGAGTTGAAATCGATGAGTTGACCCCATGAAATCAAAATCGAAGTTTTGTGGCTTTTTGTCATTAACTACATTTCCATCCAAGGATGTTTTGCAAAAAAAGTTTTAGCGCATCAAAATATAGCAGATGGAAACACAAATTATCGCTAAAATTTCACAAATGTCGACATAATATTTTTCAGTTTAACTCTAGCGCATAAACTCTATGTCGATACTTAAAATGTCGTGAAAAACTGGTTTGGAAACACTTTTTGTCGAGAAAATTGGCATTAACGCAAAAATGTAGTGTCACATGACAGAATTTACCCAATCATTAGCCTGTGCTAATCATGACGACGGTATACATCCTTGAAAACCAATTTACTGTACGTGATTATGGATTGATCTTAACGGCATATAGATCCGATGCTGCAAACATGAAACTTCCAGGAGTGCACATCGACAAGTGCACGGAGAACAAATAAAAATTTTCTTTAATAGCTGTGCACACAGCATATACACATCGATGAATCGCCTTATACTAAGACTGAAAGTTTCCCCCACTACTTGGTGCAGATTGCCAGCTTGAACAGGGCCATGACGATTCGCTTTCGGGTCGGAACTGGTGGCAGCCTGTGATAGGTGCAACATCAGGACCAATATTACAGTCCTATCAGAAGGGCAACTGTTCCCTTTTGATTGCAATTCCTCCTCTTCTAATTGCTTTTATTTGTGAAATTAAAATGACAGTAAGCTGGCTAATTTCAATGAATTGTCTCAATACTCTCCCCATTTTACCAAAACTTCAGAGGAAAAAACATTAGGGACATCTGGGAGGCGAAAGGTACACCATTAGCAATAAACGCACATTTCTGTATGGAAACAGCTTAAGGGCAAGATTTCTTCTGCAATAAACCAAAACTTATGCAACAAAGTGTTTTTCTTAGGCATGACGTCATCACGCACACCATTTTTATCGATAAAAGGCCATTTGAATGGAAACAGACAGAAGACGGCAAATTTCCCGCCTTTTTTTTTTTTCGCATTTTCACTTTGTCAATAACAAAATAGCGCAAAAAAATGGATGGAATCTAGGCTAAAGTCTGTTAGCTTTGAGGCCATCTTTATGCTTGTGTTCGGCTAGAAGTTGTCCAAATACATTTTAAGCAGACATAAATACAATGGACAAAAATTTAATCTTGTGACACCTTGTACACAGAGGCATATAGTAATTTATTTTCAAAAAATGCTCTCTAGAATGAGATTGTTCCCTCTCGCTAATATCATCTGCAATGTACCAGCAATAGCAAGAAGCTAACTGGTAATGAATCATGCTTTTTCTGGGCTGTGACATTAAGGTTATGTTGGCTTTGTCAAAAAAAGGACAAGCCATTTGATATGCATTTGAAATTGCATTTGCAACAATTTCATGGGGTCTAAATTGACAAAATGCAACAAAAAGAAGTGTACTATGAGTACCCGGATGATGCACTTCCTCAACTGTCAAAACAAGTGTGGAATGTTGGACACTTCATGTACTCCATGCTCGTGGCTTACCGTATGTAGGGGATGGGGCAGAGTGGCATGGCTGCGTTGCTGGTCTGACAAAACAATTGTAAATAATGGAGAATGTAGCAACTAGCGAAACTTGAAGACAGCACCTTACAAATGTAAATTGAATGATTTACCATCACCTCACGCTGTGTGAATATGTATGTTGTTTGAGATACAAGTTTTGAACTGAGGTTGGCTAAGAGGTAAAGCAAGCAGCAACACACTGCATGTGTTTGAAATACCACTTCCATCAGCTGTTAAACAGTGATGCTTCCTTGAAGTAAACAACCCTTAAGTGTTCCATTATGAACGATACTACACTTTAAAAATTCATACACTACATGGCTGATTGCATAGTGTATATTGTTAATGCATAGTGCATCATTTGGGACACAGCTATTCACTTTACATTGCTTCAGATGAAAAGCATTTTTTAAATATTGTTTTTTTGTTTCATGCAGACAAACAGGTCAGTTGAGATAGACACAGTTAAGATAGAGGCACACAATGCAATGTTCAGATATGAGATGAGTCAATTTACTCACAGAGACGTATGTTGTGAGACAGGTGATGAGAGAGGCTGTTATAGCATATGGAATGGAAGTGTTGGGGTTCTTGGCCTCTTCGCCTGTGGTAGCGATAATGTCAAAGCCAATAAAGGCATAGAAACATGTTGCAGCTCCTTGCATGACCTACAGAGCACACATTATTTACTGTTATCTTATGTTAAAATGGTAATTTTGCTAAACATCACACTCAAAAAACAGAAAAGTAGAGTAATTAATTTGTACACCTAACAGTCAACATTCTTACCCCTGACCAGCCATAGGGTAGAAACCTTCCATCCTCCCAGTTGGCTCCAGAAAGGAAGAAAAGGCCAGCCAGCACCATGAAGACCCACACAACCAAGTTAACCACATTCAGTACATTATTGAAGCTCAATGAGTTCTTCACCCCTAAACCCACAATCACAGTCACCATCATGGTGATCAGCAGAGCCAGCAGGTCTGGGTAGGATTCCTCACCTTTACCTGGTATGAGAAGCATGATGAAACAAATTACTCGAAACATATCTTTGTTATTGAATAAGATACAGTGGCCCCCAGAAGTATTTGGAAACTTAGCAACCCATAAAAAATAAATAAATGTCATTGTATTAGATGACAAAATATCAACACAGGTGGAGACAACACAGTATTTTAAAGAGATAGCACAAGCAACAAAAAAAAATGTTCAGACTAACTCATGTTTTCACCTCTTGATCTAATCCAAATAAACCTCTGTGTGTGTGGCTTAATACTTTCTGGGACCACTATATGTGAGAAATCTCTGTAATATACACTTTTGTCACACATATTTCTACGGAGTGACTATTTGCACTGGCTGTAAATAGCACCTGCCGGGGCCTGGGTAGCTCAGCAAGTAAAGATGCTGACTACCACCCCTGGAGTCGCAAGTTCAAATCCAGGTCGTGCTGAGTGATTCCAGTCAGGCTTCCTAAGAAACCAATTGGCCCGGTTGCTAGGGTAGGTAGAGTCACGCTGGGTTAACCACCTCGTGGTCGCTATAACGTGGTTCTCACTCTCGGTGGGGCGCGTGGTGAGTTGTGTGTGGATGCCGGGGAGAATAGCGTGAAGCCTCCACACGCGCTAGATCTCCGCGGTAACACGCTCAACAAGCTACGTGATAAGATGCGCGGATTGATGGTTTCAAATGTGGAGGCAACTGAGATTCGTCCTCCACCACCCGGATTGAGGCGAGTCACTACGCCACCACGAGGACCAAGAGTGCATTGGGAATTGGGCATTCCAAATTGGGGAGAAAAGGGGAGAAAATCCAAAAAAATAAAAAATTGCATCTGCCACACAGCACGGCTATTTACATAGTGTGGTGGAAACACAGATATCAAAGACAAACTGCACCCCAAAGCATCACTGCAATGGCGAAGTGTGTAAAAACGGCGTGGGTTGCTTTTATCAGGCGGACGTCCTGGGTTCTACTACCCACTTTTCCACTCTTAATATTTCCTTTAATACTACTTATAATAATAAATAAATCAGTGATTTGGTCACTGTGAAGGTCGGGGAGTTTAGAGAAAGGTTTTATCTGGGTAAAATTAACCATGGTTTTACTAGAGTAATATTGTAGCAACCATGTTTTTTGGCAGAAGCCATAGTTTTAATGCAATTAACCATTGTATTACTACAGTAATATGGTGTTAATATAGTAACAATGTTTCATTTTGTGGTTACTATGATTTTACTACAAAATACCATGTTGATACTATGGTAATAAACCATGGTTAATTTTTGTAAGGGAAGGTTAGGTTTAGTGGTTGGTGTAGGGTGTCTGTGGAACTCTATAAACACAATAAATACACTGCAGTGATGCACCTATACTGTATGCTAGTATTTAATTAGGGGTTCAAATAGTATCTGCCACTATTTCAACCAGGGTGCAAATAGTATCTAACACTATTTGCACTTAGTGCTAAGAAGATGCTTTTGTTGCTATTTACACTTAGTGTAATAGTGTTATTTTTATGGGCTTAGACATGGTGTTTTAATACCTTTCTGTCACTGCCATTTGTTTGTTAAGCATCTGATTGCTATGATTCCTATGAAAGACACCCACCCAGGCCATTTAACGTTCCGAGATGGTTGATCATGTAGCGACTGATGGTGTGATTGGCTAAAGAGTCAAACATGCTGCTTAGCGCACTGGCTCCTGCCGCTGTACCAATCAGATACTCCAGGATGAGATTCCAGCCAATGAAAAAGGCCACAAATTCTCCCACTGTGACATAACTGTAGGTGTAGGCGGAGCCTGTCGTCTTAGGTACTCTCACGCCAAACTCAGCATAGCAGACCCCTGTGTGAAAATCCCTGAGATTAGCCGTTTGACAAGTTCATAATGGACAACACACTAAAGCCAGACTCTTAAATTTGTTTTGGACCATTGACTTTTGACCATTGAGTCTTAACACATATGGCCTGGATCTGGGTCATAGTTTATAGTCTAAGACAGGACTGTTGTCTATTTTGAGTATCTTTTAATAACTCCACAAAGGATAAAGATGTCTCAGTGTATCCAGTCCTCTGTGATGTACATCAGACTTCTCAAACTTGAATGAGAGTACAAGATTCTTGTTTTTCCTTTCCAATAGAAAGGAATTTATAGTCAGGTTTACCATGTATATATCAAATCATAGTTTTTCTATAATTTATGTGGGTTTTATTTTTTATTTTTATTTTAGAAGACACATTGGAAACATTAAAAATAGAGTGAAAACTTGATTAAGTGTTTTAATTTTTTGGTTCATTAAAATGGACAGCCTGATTCTTGGACTGAAAGATCCTGGTATGGGTCTTGTGGTTTGGTCTTGGTCTTGGTCTTAATGAGTACAGTCTTGGTCTGCTGGTCTGACCTTAAAGGAATAGTTAACTCAAAAATGAAAATTATCTCATAATTTACTCATCATCAGGTCATACCAGATGTGTATGACCTTTTTTCTTCTGCAGAACACAAACAAATATTTTTAGAAGTATATCTCAGCTCTGTAGGTCCATACAATGCAAGTGAATGGTGGACAGAACATTGAAGCTCTAAAAAGCATATAAAGGCAGCATAAAAGTAATCCATATGTCTAAAAGTAATCCATATGAAAAAGTAAGTCCTTTTTTAATTTTAGTTCCTTTGTTATGGACCTACAGAGCGGAGATATTCTTCTAAAAATCTTTATTTGTATTCTGCAGAAGAAAGAAAGTCATACACATCTGAGATGGCCTGAGGGTGAGTAACTGAAGAGAGAATTTTTATTTTTCGGTCAACTATTCCTTTAACTCCAACTCAGGTTGACTTTCTGAGGCGTTTAAAAAATGCTTTGTCAGAACTGTCAAAAGCTAGCCTTAATCACAGACAGGTGAGCTTATCTAACATCCTCTGGGGTTCATATGAAAAACATAAAACATGTGACTAGAACGTAGACTGGAAAGATGAGAGGCCTAAAACATAAATATTAGATTTAAATATTTTTAAGCTAAAAAACTGTAATTCAAAATATTCATATATTAAATAATTGCCCATAAAGTCTCACCTGAAAGAATGGATGCTACAGCTGCAATTATGAAGGACAAGATCACACCAGGTCCTGCCATTTCCTTAGCAACGAGCCCGGCAACCACATACATGCCAGTGCCTACGCAGCTGCCTACCCCAAGTGACACCAGATCCACTGTAGTGAGTACTCGGGCAAGCTTGGTGCCATGGAGGTCATCTGAGCCCTCTTGCATGGAATCCACAGGTTTAGTGCGCAGGATTCGCGAGTGGAGTCCATACCAATACGACTCCCACTCGATCCTCCTGGGGTCCAGTTTAGCAAAAACAGCACTCATCCTTCACAACAGGAAGACTCAGATGAAAGAAGTGTGAGGTTTCTCCTCTGTGTCAGTGTCACCTCCCAAATCAGGATCTCGCTGTCCCTCTTTCCAGGTGTTTCCTCTAAACTTGTCTTGTATGTCTGTCTTCTGCTTGATTGTTGCTCCCTCCTTTCCCGTGCTCTCTGTCTCTCTCTGCCCCACACTCTCTCAGAAAAGATCCAAGAGTTGATCAATCAGCATAGTGCTTTATATAGCAATGGCATTGGATTGACTTTGGCATCCTACAAAAAAGAAATCAAGGAAAACATATTCCACAGATCAGTGTTTTTGTTTTACATACTCTCACTGCCCCAACAGTTAGGCTGAAATAGCAAATATTCCTACATTGTGACATATAATTTCAATATGTCTGGCAGACACACAACAACATCATGTTGGGTCTACTACCAGTCATCGACACAAAACCATAAATGTGGTCCTAGTTAGCACATATTATGTTACACTATTATACTTCATGTAGGATTATTATTTATTTATTAGAATGGCCTTTATTACAATGATTCACTTTGCGGCAAAAACATATCTTTGTGGCATATGGAAGAGTAAGTCCATAAAATGTATGTAGTTATTATACTGTATTATTTAATTGCTCAAGGGCCAGATTCATGAAAATCTTAAGATAAAGACAAATTATATAAGTTCATTTTGACTTTAATCAACCAAGTTCATTTAGATGTAACCATGAAGCACATTTTTTATCTTTAAATTTTTTCTTCTGTGGGTTCAGTGGGATGTCACATTTTGATGATATAATAAGGATATAGTATATAGTATGACCCAGAATTTTTAAACATTAAATCTATATCAGTTGAGTGACATATTCAAAGTCATAGTGTGAATATATAACCTAATATTTCTAAATAGCACGATTTTTTTTTTTTTTTTAAATACAGCCATGTCATAATTATTCAACCCCTATTGCATGTAGCTGTTTCTTAAATATGTAAGGCTACACAAGTAATTGTTTTAAAACAAAATTAAGCCATCACTCTACAATTGCACTTATTTAAGTTTTAAAATGTAAGTTTAGTGTCGTAAGCAAAAATTTATTTCTATGCATAAAATGCAATTAAATATACACTTTCACAAAAGCTAACAGAGGAGATTATGTCATTACACAAGAAAAGGCCATGATTAAAAGTACATTTCCAAGGCACTTCAATTTCCAATAGACAAAGTTGGCAGCACCATTCATACATTTTTAAAATATGGTACAACAGCAACCTTCTTGGGTTTGGAAGAAAGCAAAACTTCACCAAGGGAAAGGTTGACTTGAATATTCAAGAAGTAATTAGGAAAGACCTGTGGAGTCCCGGAAGAAGGATTTATGGACGTATGACACTAAACTGAAAATTAGTTTTAGACCCTTGGGTCAGCAGTACGTCTGGAGTAAGAAAGGCAAGGTGATGAAAAGAACGACACCATCCCCACAGTCAAGCATGGAGGTGGGTCAGTCCTGTTATGGGGGTGTTTTGCGGCTGCAGGAAATGGCTATCCTGACTATGTGACTGACACAATGGATTCTTTCAGGTATCAGGCCATTTTGTGATGCCTTCAGTGTGTAAATTGAAGCTTGGTGATCACTGGACTTTCCAGCGAGACAATAACATCAAGGATACATCCAAGTTGTCCAAAATATGGTTCAGGGATAGGTCGTGGAATGTCCTTGAATTGCCCTTTCAGTACATCATTAAAATACCATTGAAAATCTTTGTTGGGATTTCAAGGAAGCAGTTGTAGCACAGAAACCAAAGAATGTCAATGAGCTGGAAGCTTTTGCTCATGAGAAATGTGTAAAAATTCTAATAGAGAGGTGTCCGAACCCTCAAAACACTTACCTGAAACATTTATTTGCTGTTATTAAGGACAAAGGATGCTCCATAAATGATTGACTTTGGAGGTTGAATATTTTTGACATGACATTTGTGGAGAGAATTAGTTATTTTTTTATTTTAAAATTTGGTTAAACTGAACTCTTTGTTCTCAAAATCACTCAAATGTGTATTAAAAACGTACTTTGACTGTTTACTGAGGTTTTAGATGATGTGTTTTAATTCACATCACCAGAACATATTGCTGGTCAGTGGGGTTGAATAATTTTGATTGCAATTGTATATATACTCAGTGACCACTTTATTAGGTACACCTATACACCTACTTATTCAAGCAGTGCAAGGCATAAAATCAGGCAGATACATGTCAGGAGCTTCAATTAATGTAAACATTAAAAATGCGATCTCAGTGGCATTTCTGAGGACAGAAACGCCTTATTGATGAGAGCGGTCAACAGAGAATGGCCAGACTGGTTCTGCAGCCTCAGCATTCTGTTCTTGGCTGACAGAAGTGGAACCCGACGTGGTCTTCTACTGTTGTAGAAAAACTCACACACTTACTCACTGCTCCAAAAATAACTTTAATCAAAATCATTAATGTTAGCGTTTCAACTCTTGTAACGAGTCTTCTTCAGAACACTACAACAAACTTTGTGACGTCAATTTCTCATGGTTCCCGCAGGTGCTCGCTGTTTGGTGTTAATGACTCCACCCATTCAGATCTCCCAGAGCGGATGTAGACAACACAGAGACTTGTATAAACATGGTTACAATAGACATCTTAATACACACCAATAAACCATATATACTGTGCCTATACATGTACATACATACACATATACATACACACACGCATATACACTACCGTTCAAAAGTTTGGGGTCACTTGACTGAAATGTTTCTCATGATCTTAAAAATCTTTTGATCTGAAGGTGTATGCTTAAATGTTTGAAATTAGTTTTGTAGACAAAAATATAATTGTGCCAACATATTAATTAATTTAATTACAAAACTAAAATTGTATTTAAAAAAAAAAGTTTTTGAAATTGATGACTTGGACCAAATAATAAAGAAAAGCAGCCACTAAGTGCCCAACATAGATGGGAACTCCTTCAATACTGTTTAAAAAGCATCCCAGGGTGATACCTCAAGAAGCTGGTTGAGAAAATGTCAAGAGTACATGTCTGCAAATTCTAGGCAAAGTGTGGCCACTTTGAAGATGCTAAAATATAACACAGTTTTGATTTATTTTGGATTTTGTTTAGTCACAACATAATTCCCATATTTCCATTTCTATTATTCCATAGTTTTGATGACTTTACTATTATTCAAAAATGTGAAAAAAAAAAAAAAAAAAAAAAAAGAATGAGTAAGTGACCCTAAACTTTTGAACGGTAGTGTACATATACATATCCCCATATATATACTGTATATATACATCCACATACATCCACTAATACATAAATACATGCATATAACTGGGTCTCCATATTATATACAAATATACATCCCTCTACACATGCACATATATCCACAGTTCTCCAAGATAGATATCCTAATCCATTCATCAAAGATACAATACAACAACAACAACAACAAAATAAATAAATAAATAAATAAATACAAATAATCAAGACCAAACATCTAAAGAAAAGGTCTAATGTTAAAATCCCCATTTAGATAATTTGGAGATAGTGTCCGTAAAAAAAATGTATCCAAAAGGTTTCCCTACGGAGAAGTAGGGTTTTTTTTTATATCACCTCCTCTCCATGATTTGCTGACTCTCTCTATACCCCAGAATTTAAGACTGGAAACTGGGTGTTTAAATTTTTGAAATTGCATCACCACCGGGCTATTAACATTACCAGTGCGTATATTACTACAATGTTCTCCTATTCTAATCTTCAAAAGTCTCCTAGTTTTACCTACATATCCCAAACCACATGGACATTTAAAAAAATAAATGACATTATTTATATTACAACTAATCACACCCTTGATGCAAATTTTTTTTTTTTTACCTGTACTAGGACGATTAAATAAATTTACATTTATGTGTAAAATTGCACTGAGCACAAGACCTACAGTTATAATTACCCTCCGGTATATTATCTAAGAACGTGCCAATATTCCAAGGCAGCCTATCTACTCTAACAAACATGTCTCTTCAATTACGTTGATTACGTTGGCAAGTTGATCACTTATTTATACCGTAAACCCACAGACCATTATTCGCTACTAAGAGCGGATAGTATCCATCCTACACCTCTAAAGAAAAGCTTACCTGTTAGTCAGTTTCATAGAATCCATAGGATATGTAAAACAATCAACAGATAAAATCAACAGACTGATACTTTATTTCAATCTTTGATGAATGGATTAGGATATCTATATTGGAGAACTATGGATATATGTGCATGTGTAGAGGGGATGTATATTTGTATATAATATGGAGAGCCAGTTGAATGCATGTATGTATGTATATGTGTATGTATGTGGATATATATATATATATATATATATATATATATATATATATATATTTATATATATATATATATTGACATTGGCTTTTTAGATAATCGCATTAATAAGTGGGTGCACAGGTGTACCTAATAAAGTAGTACACCAATATAATTTTTTAGGATGAACTGTACGAATTTTGTAAGATGGCATCTAGCTATTAAGGTTGATGCTTTAAGAAAAACATTCTGAAAAACATGCCTTATATACTGTATATATAATAGTGAATAATGACAAACCAATAAATGCCATTGATGATACCAAAACAACCACACAGCAGCAAACACTGACTCTAGACCCACAGCAGTATCATGTTGGATCTACTACCAAAAATTAGAAAGTAACCCCTCATTCACTTAGGTAAAATGTTGCTATGGTGGCACATCTCATTAAACCTGCAGATTAGCATATGGAGAGCAACAGATATCCAGTGGACACTGATATGCTAATAGGAAGAACAATGTGAATAGAATGTCGTATTTCTGAAAGGAGAAACAGTGCAATGGTCTGAAAACTGAATAATATTGGTGCTGTGAGTTCACAAGATACATATTTCAAATAGAGACAAACCCTAAAGAGTAAGCTAGATTCTTACATTTTCTGGAGAAAATCTGCCCATGCAAAAGTTACCATTATGATACTAAGGTGTTGTGGGTTGTTACCAGAGCATTGCTATACAGTTGCTAAGGTGTTTTGAGTAGTTTTTAGTATTTCTATGTTGTTGGGAATGTATTCTGGTGGCCACTCTTGCTATCTTGTTTCTTTCAATCTAATGCAGGCCTTCCTCTCATTTTGACAAGCAGCAGTTGCCATCACAGACCCAAGATCTCCTGGATGTGCCTGTTTGTAATTACCAGACCCATCACTCTGTCAGTGCCTGCAGGCTCGGTTTTCATGCAACCTGACAACTAGATTATGTCGACTACAGAAGGAAGTTATACCTGCAACAGCCTATCTTTGGAAAGAGAGAGAGAGGATGAGAGAAAGTGAGAGACCAGAAGTCAAACACTCTCATGTCTCTGTCATAGTGTACTTAACAGACATTTTTGTTTCTTGTTACATTGTGCTTTCATCTAAGCTTGTGTTTTACAGTGCATTGCCACATGGGCCTGAATGGTCAATTATTAGAACAAGAAAGCAAAATATGCAATCAACAGTTTATTGTACACAGCAGCCCATGATGATTTACCAAGTATGTCCAAAGTGAATACTCTTCCCAGATTATAGACAGAGATAAAGATCAGCTCTAATCTTTTGTGTATAGAAATTATTAGAAGTCTTGACAAGAACTCCAGATTACATTTGGTCCAGACAAAAGCACTGATGTCATCAAAGTCCACAAATGAGGAAAAGATTTAAGCAATATCACACAAGCAAGAGAGCTGTTGTTCCATATATAAGCCATATATCAGCATAATATTATTAAATAAATAACAATTAACCACTTACTGTATGTTTCAAACTAAAAATGGCCAATTAGTTTGTGCATTTCTTCTCCACCTGGGAAAAGAGTTCCCAAGGAAGCCACAGTATCAAGCACAACTCTTCTCTCTGCACAGCTCTTATAGGATGAGTTTGCAATGGCATGCTTCCCATACTACTGCAACTACTTCTGCCATGTCTGTCTATAGCAGAATAATTTTAAGTCAACAAATTGTTCTCTGTCATCGTTTCAATGTTGAACACTGTACTTTTAAAAGAGTCAATGATAACTGACCTATATGAGAAAAGACACTCATTTGTCGCCACCTACTGGATTAAATATGCAATCTCCAGAAATGGTCTCTGGACCAATCAGTGAATGAAACCAAAATGAACATGAATCTAAATCCTCACCACTATTTGGAAAGCCACGAAAACAGAGAAGCGGAGTGATACAGATGACCTTAGTAGGCTAACAGCAGTGCCATTTTTGATGAGAATGAATGACAACAAGGCTGTGAGGGATAGACGTAGTCTCTTCAATTGTCTGTATGGCAGTTTAAAGTGTTTTTTGATCATTCTGCAGACAAAACATTGAAAAAATATCTTTCCAAGAACATTTAGTAGATAAAAAACTCTACACAGCATGAGGAAATCAGATGGCATCTAGGATCTTTATACAGCTTTATACCATGCGTGCCATTGAAGAGATGGTAAGTCTATTTCTCACAGCCTCGTTTTCATTCCTGTTAAGAATCAAACATGGCGCTAACGTGAATAAGGTGAAGCGTCCAAGTGCAATCTTCGAACACAGCTGGTCCAGTCAGATTTGAGGACCGGATAATGTGATGCTTATTATATTTGTAAAAAAAAAAAAATAATAATTACATTTAATTAATTAAAAACAAAGTGCCAATACTTTACAGAGTCTTGATGACCGTCTTTGGACAGTGCCCAGCAAAAAAAAAATTTCAAGGAGTGGGAATTAGAGATATTATGATAGCACTAAAACTGCACAAGTTGAGCAGAACTCATTTTTATTCCAACCAACACTTAAAATGCCTGTTCTCCTTCTGATTAGCTCACTTCTGTAGTTTTTAACTTAGTTCTATTGGAGACCGGTGTTGTACCGAATTGTGTTCCCTGTCGGAATCTGTGTCCACCTAGCCCCAATAGGGTATGGGATGGTTATGTCAGTAGTGGATTTAGGCATGGGCGACATGTGCAGTTTTCCAGGGTGACATCTTTTGGGGGGGTGGCATGAGGCACCCACACAGACCACCCCCACCCCCCCGGTCAACAACTTCTATACAAACCCCCCCCCCCCCGTCAACAGCTTTGGGTGTGCCTTGAAGTGGGTTTCGCCCAGGACGCCATACAAGCTAGAACCGCCACTGATGGTTATGGTATGTAGGGTAGTGCAGGTTAGTGTTAAGGTTAGGGGGGGTTAGGGTTGGGGTATGTAGGGTACGGTAGGTTAGTGTCAGTGTTAGTGTTAGTGTTAGGGGTAGGGGTAGGGTTAGGGTAAGTAGGGTACGGTAGGGTAGGGTAGGTAAGGGTTAGGCTTAGGTTTGTGCATGGGGGAACGCAGTCTGTCAGCGGAGAATGTTACCGATCAGATACTGTTCCCTCCGTACAGATCTGCTGGGGGGCTACAGATCCCGATGGGGATACAGAGTTGGACACAACACCTGAACCAAAAACTGTCCAGCGGCAATCAGATTCATTATGGTCAGGAAAACTATGAATAAGAAGATTTATAGAATGTTTGAGGGATATCGAGACTAGCAGTACTTGATATTAAAAAAGTACATTTAAATTCCTAAATTAACATTGCAATTACATTAGTTTATCATATCCGAACTCCTCTGGACCGACTTTCAGCACCTTGGTCAGTTCCAAGTCCACCGTCGTGCAACTCCCGTGACGACAAATATTATTCCCATTTATCCTCAACAGGTTACTAGCAAAGATATAACTTGCATTTTCCTCCAACAAATGCCAAAATTATACAAAAAAATTTAAACAAAACTCTTTTTTTTTCTTTTTATCTTTTAATCCAAATTATCCTGTTAAATAGTAGCTAGCTATCCATGATGTTAAATAATTTCAATGGTCAAACCTGTTCGACTTTTCCAAATAAAATACTGATGAGGGTCTTATGAGGTTTGTCCATGGAGAGCTGGACGTTTTTAGGCAACCCAAATTGCAATACACTGTGGAGTGCTGAGCTAGTAGTAAGACGTGAGTTGAGTTCTTAAAACACACATAGAGAGTACAATTTGCTCCAACCTGAAATAGAGCCAAAGTCAAGCCAACATTTGCTTTATAAGCTTTAGTGGTAAAACAAATAGCTCTATATTTGTCTTACTCTCTGAAAAAGAAACAGAGGTGTCCAGTTTCAAATTGAAAACACTTTTCCCTGGCCAAAAAAAGGGTAAAACTCACCAGTGGGGATTTTAAACTGTATACTCCATTATGTCCAGCGGTAAGGGAAGAATCCAGGCAAAGCTTGTGGAGACAGTAGGGGACATGACGCGGAGACGTTGTGAATTATTTAGCCGCTTCTCCGTGTGATCAGAGGAGAGTTCATTATTAAAAGATGTGTCCGCCATTCAACAGCTGCCTACGTCAAAGCTTCCCTGGCTGTGTGGTCAGTGTGGAATACACTTTCATTTCCCTGGTGAGATTGATGATATCACAGTAAATACGATGTCTGGGGGGCTATTTTACCAAGACAAATAGCCTGAGATGGTTTAAAGTTCAGATGAGGGTCTTTCCTTAAGGATGTGCTCATTTAATGCAAACACAAAACAAGTGCATACCCTGAAAGAAAAACATGTTTTTCTTTTCTTTCTGTGAGCCTTATCGATGTGAATGGATTGAAAAACATTTTTATTAATAAACTGAAGAGGAATTAGACTACTTGGCTATATTGTTACACCATATTAATTTATTATTATAAATAAGAAACAGGCCATCTGTATACAGTTATCAAAACAATTTAAGCTTTAACCAGGCTGAAAAGCCTCATATAATGGCATTTCATAAAAATAAAAAAAGAAGAAATAAGGAAACAAAGCCATGAGTTTTATAGTGATGCATCAGTCTTTGACATTTAATTCATTTTTAATTACCCGGCCACTCAGTTTCAGTGGCTGAGACTCGTATGGATCTCAGGTTCCACAGGAAACAAAAGTATTGCCATGGTGACTGACTGTTACAATGCATAACAAATGTTTGCAGTGGTGTGGCAACACTCAGTGGACATGCTCATTCTGCAAACATAACCAGTTTTAGCAACAATAGGTCAATTGCACTGAACAGAACAAAACAAAACAATTTTGACATCTGCAGTGGTCCCATGCTAATTCATGTCGAACTATGCACTGAGCTTCTGCGGTTAGAGCCATAAAACCAACTATGATTGCAATACATATACCAGCATTGGACATCCATCTCAATGCAATGTTTTCCATTAAATTCATGTTAACCAATTGTTACATTCAATATTGTATATCATGCCATATGTATCTCTTTATAAGTGATCATATCTTTTTTATCCAAAGGGATTTGAGACTTTAAGAGTGAAAAGACTGAAAATGATAATATGAGACCATATGTCTAGCTTTCAGCATGTACTAACGGCCTGTAAAAGAGGTATTTAAGAGCTATTGCTTGTAAAATTCTTCTCTCTGCACAGCTCTTATAGGGTGAGTTTGCAATGGCATGCTTCCCATACTACTCCAACTACTTCTGCCATGTCTGTCTATAGCAGAATAATTTTAAGTCAACAAATTGTTCTCTGTCATCGTTTCAATGTTGAACACTGTACTTTTAAAAGAGTCAATGATGAAAAGACACTCATTTGTCGCCACCTACTGGATTAAATATGCAATCTCCAGAAATGGTCTCTGAACCAATCAGTGAATGAAACCAAAATGAACATGAATCTAAATCCTCACCACTATTTGGAAAGCCACAAAAACAGAGAAGTGTAGTGATACAAATGACCGTAGTAACAGCAGCGCCTTTTTTGATTTTTGATGACGAGGCTGTGAGGGATAGACTAGTCTCTTTGATTGTCTGTATGGCAGTTTAAAGTGTTTTTTGATCATTCCGCGGACAAAACATCGAAAAATGCGTGCATGCCATTGAAGAGATGGTAAATCTATGTCTCACAGCCTCGTTTTCATTCCCGTTAAGAATCAAACATGGCGCTAACGTGAATAAGGTCTATTGTGAAGCGTCCAAGTGCAATCTTCCAACACAGCTGGTCCAGTCAGATTCGAGGACTGGATAATGTGATGCTTATTATATTTGAAAAAAAAAAAAAAAAAAAATGTAAATTAAAAAGTAGTGATGACCGTCTTTGGACAGTGCCCAGCCAAAAAAAAAAAAAAAATTCGGATTCGAACTAGCGAACTCCAGGGGTGGTAGCCAGCGTATTTTACCACTGAGCTACCCAGGCCCCAAAAATAATTATAATAAAAATATTCAAGGAGTGGGAATTGGAGATATTATGAGAGCAATAAAACTGCACAAGTTGAGCAGAATGAATTATTATTCCAACTAACATTTAAAATGCCTGTTCTTCGTCTGATTCGCTCGTTTCTGTAGTTTTTAACTTAGTTCTATTGGAGACCGGTGTTGTATCGAATTGGGTTCCCTGTCGCAATCTGTTTCCCCCTAGCCCCAATAAGGTATGGGGTTATGGTTAGGGTTATGGTTATGGTAGGTAGGGTAGTGTAGAATAGTGTTAGGGTTATGGTTAGGGTATGTAGGGTATGGTAGGTTAGTGTTAGTGTTAGTGTTAGTGTTAGTGTTAGTATTAGTGTTAGGGGTAGGGGTAGGGGTAGGGTTAGGGTAGGTAGGGTACGGTAGGGTGGGGTAGGGAAGGGTTAGGCTTAGGTTTGTGCATGGGGGAACGCAGTCTGACAGCGGAGAATGTTACCGTCAGATACTGTTCCCCCATACAGATCACCTGAACCAAAAAAGAATAATTGCAATGCTAAGATGTACAAGGGAGCCAATGTAACATGAATTACTTCTCAACTCATAATGGAATATTCCGGGTTCAGTACAAGTTAAGCTCAACTGAAAGCATTTGTGGCATAATACTGATTACCACAAAAAAATGTATTTTGATTTGCTCCTCCTTTTCTTTAAAAAAAAAAAAAAAAAAAAAAAATCTGGGTTACAGTCAAACACTTACAATGGAAGTGAATGGGGCCAACCAGTAAACATGAAAATACTTACTGTTTATAAAGCCACAAGACATAAACAATATGCGTGTTAACATGATTTTAGTGTGATAAAATCACTTACTAACCTTTTCTGTGCAAAGTTATGGCCAATTTTACAACTTTGTTGCCATGACAATGTAAGGTCAACAAATCCTAAAATGTCTGTAAAAATGACAATTTAAGCAACTTTACAGCTCAAATAAAGCATGAGTTTTAACAGAAGAATTAATGTTAGTGCATTTATAAAATTATAAGCTTCACATTACTGCCTTTAAACCCTCCAAAAACTTGGCCCCATTCACTTCCATTGTAAGTGCCTCACTGTAACCTCAATTTTTGCTTTTTTTAATGAAAAGGAGGGACGAGTGGAAATTTTTGTGGTATTCAATATTATGCCACAAATGCTGTCAATTGATCTTAACTTTTATTGAACCTGGATTATTCCTTTAATGCATAGGCTATCAAATGCACCACTATTGCATCACATCAAAGTTTCAAAGTGTGCAGACAATATTTCAACCTGATTAGAACAAAAGAGCAAACATTTTAATAACTGCATAGCCTATGTGTCTTTATTAAATGTGTTAAGACAAATGTGGTTTTGGTAAGACAGCATCAACATCCGGGAAGGAGTTAATTATAGGCATGTAGGAAATTGCCGCTGATAAAAACTCTTCCTTTAGCCTATTCCTTATTTGGCAGTAGACATAGTTAAATGCTTTCTGGGACACACACTACAGGCTATTGTAGATCACCAAACTTATTTTGATTTGTTTCTGATAAAGCAGTGATATGAGGTACATTTTAGTAATGGAAGTTTTGATCAAGGGTTTATAGACTCGGATGCAATAAATATAAATAAAAATGTAAAATCAAATTAAATAAATGTGCCTTAATCTTTAAAACAATTAGTGTAATATTTGGAAAACACAGTTCAGGCATTCCCTGGCTGGAGTCCCTGATTCCCACATTCAACTCTAGTAGTCAGATGAGAATTTTCAGTTTGGCGTATTGTAATTGTTTTTGCTCTCTGACTTGTAGATCACAGAAATGAAGTTTGGAGCTGATAGAATTGGCATTTGTTTTAAAGAAAGCTCTTGCATAATACATTTGCCACAAGGAGAAAAATATTCATTTAGAACGTCGTTTTTCCTTGAAGTATTACGAAGTAGTTAGAATGCTTGTTTAAATGATAGAAACAATCATTTAGATCTCTGCCGACATCTGGTGGATAACACGAGCATGTGCTGCTGCTGTCGGCGAATTAGCTTGTCTCATGAATATTAATCAGGTTGCGTGACTGTGCGTTATAGGCTATGCTTTCGCCATAGTAGGATTTGCAAATATTTTTTTTTATTATTATTATTATTATTGGAAAAATAAACAATTTATTAATTAAGATTGAATCTGAAAAATACACAAAAATGTGTTCTGGAAACAATGGATGTGTGCTTTATTTAGGCTTTGTGGCTATGCTTTTAACACTATTATGTTTTGAAAAGTTATTTTTCATTTTGACAACAAACATTTATTTCGACTCGCCCCTCCTTTTCTTTAAAAAAAGCCAAAATCGAGGTTACAGTGAGGCACTTACAATGGATGTGAACAGGTCCAATTTTTGGAGAGTTTAAAGGCAGAAGGCTTATTATTTTATAAAAGCACACATTATTTCTTCTGTTAAAACTCATGTATTATTTGAGCTGTAAAGTTGTGTAAATCTACAGTAATTTTAGGGTTTGTTGACATTACATTGCCATGGCAACAAAGATGTAAAATTGGCAATAACTTTACACAGAAAAACTTAGTAAAAGTGATTTTATCACACTAAAATCTTGTTTACAAGCATAATGTCTTGTGGCTATACTTTTAAAAAAGTATTTTAACGTTCAAAAATTGGCCCCATTCACTTCCATTGTAAATGCCTCACTGTTGCCCAGATTTTGGCTTTTTATTAAGAAAAGAAGGGGCAAGTCAAAATAAATTTTCTTTTAATCAATATTATGCCACAAATGCTGTTGATTGAGCTTAACTTGTATTGAACCCGGAATATTCCTTTTAGTGTTAGTTGGAGTAAAAGTGAGTTCAGTTGTAATAACTTGAAGCAGTTAATATCAATGTAATATCAATAACAACATATAACCTCAGGCTATAGCTTCAAGTCATCTACTCACTCCATCGTGACTCTTCATTTGGCAATTTTTGTACAAATTTTTGCACTTATTATTTGCAAAAAAAAAAAAAACAACAACTTTTCTGAGTGATTTTTGCAATGACTGTTAAGCAACTGGCGACAACCAAAAAGTGTCCAAATACTTTAGTCTTCATTTATTTTTATTTTTTTTAAACCTAACAAGCATCTTTGTGTAGAATGTTTTGCTTGAAAAGTGTTCAAGCAAAGTAAATGCTACTTGGTTGATATTTTGTTATAAAATTCCAATACATTCGTGCATTTTGAAGTGTGACTTAAGTGTAAATACTTTTTGGGGCCACTTAATATGTAATGCAGTTGAATGACAGAAAACGCATATTTTACATAACATTTATCCAAAATGTGTTGAAAAATATTGGCCTGGCCCATATATCAGTCTATCAGTAGTGTAAACTGACATCACCAGAGAAGAACCCTGTTGTCCGAGGGTCAGTAAGTCATGCGGTACATCCACTGCTGTACAGATGTAATCTTGGCAAAAATGTTGCCTCGAGACCAGTCACTCTGTGTAACAAGTTGTTGATCCATGTATTTATCCACAGACTTCCACAATCCCAGAACAAACAATGGCAGATATAAAGTTATCAAATTAATAATGTGAAATATTTAAGCGCTTGAAATGTTCATCAATAATGACTATTTGTCAAAACAGTGAAAAATTATTTGAAATTAGTGCATAACCTAATTAATATTCATGAGTTTCGTGACGTTATAACAGGCACAACCCATCCTCCAAACTGTCCCCACTACTTTTTAACGCCCGTGGATATGCCTGTTTTATTTATTTATTTTCTGGCTAATTTGAAAGCATAAACAAAATAATAGATATTCCAGTTATTAATTAATCTAATTGTGAGAGAGGAGCTGAAAGGACAATGAGATTTTTCTAATAAGGACAGTGTAGCTATTCTAGTCTTTGTTATGGGCAAGTTTGTATGAGGATCTAAAATACAACTGACTCATCATCAAAATATTAATTTACTTCATTAAATACCATTTCAGAGGATGAACATGTTTCACAAACCACTTTTAGGCAATGATTGTTTTTAACAGTGTTTAATCAGTTTCCTGATATTTATGTTAAACGTAACACAGCATGGCTGAGCAATACTTCTGTAGTTTGCCGCTTTATATCATAAATCATATTAGCTCCTTGCAAATAAATTTTTAACTCCAGCCAGAATCATAAATAAACAATGTTGCAGTCAATACTTAAGTCTACATTTGTCCATAAAACTGCTCTAATACTGCATGTCTCTCTTCTGTACAGCTCATTGGCTGGGTAATTTCCCAACCATGGATTAACTGTAATTCCACTGAAGAGTAATGTATTGGACTCCATCATCAATGTTTTGGTTGTACATGTTCAGGTTGGTCAAAACTGCTGTCTGTCTCCTCGCCATGATGGATGCAGTGGTCATTACAGCCTAACATGCATTTCTATCTTCTCTATTTCTCTGCAGACTTGTGGACTGAAAAGAATAAATGGATGATTTGTTTTTGCCTAAGGAGCTTGTGTGGTGCATGCTTCTCTTTAGCCATGAATGCATCTATCCACCTCTTGGTGCAGCAGTATGGCTATGGCATTGAATTTGGGCCCGTTTCAAAATGATCTCTTCACATCTGTGATTCTGTAGTTGGTTGGATGATAAATAGGTGGATTTTGCATGGCGGCAGCAGCAATGTGCGGAAATCTCCAAAGAGCTTGAGTTCAAGGAACTTGAGTTTGAACTTCCTGAAAAATGTCTTTCATTCTTTTTCCTGTTGTTCTGGGGGCTGTGTGGAGTATAAAGGGGGCTTTGCAGGGCCACAGCATGCAGTGAACTTGGATAGCGATACACTTCCATGCCCCGGTGCCCTGGAAGATCAGAAAGGTATGTTAGTTGCAAAAACACTTTGGGCTGAAGAATGTCTGAAACTTCTTGCCAGTGTGAGTCTGGATAAAAATTCGCCACAGATAGGAAGCCATCTTCAGAAATCACCTGATCAGACAAATAGGGCTTGACTTCATCTCCTATGTACCTCTTTGTTCTGCAATAATATGGGTAGGGGCCATAAAGTTCCATCACCTGTAAAACATTCTGCCTCTCCCAAGGAATTCTTGGATCTTAAAGAGGCCAAGGAGGTGGAAATAGAGCTGACATTATCATTATCACCAAGGGTAAAAACTTCCCCAAAGCCACTCTCACTGAAGCCCGAGCTAACCCTTGTCTGACTTTCCATATTTGTGTGAAGTTCCTGGTGATGCCAGTTTCCTTAAGGCACTGGTGATAAAGCAGATCCTCAGATGAATGAATTGAACAGGACCAAAAACCTCTGGCTCTTCTACTGTCGTTGACAGCCTCTTCAGATTCACTGTGCCTGAGTTTTAGTCTATAAAAGTCTGTATCCACCCAGTATTGATGCTGTCCCTGTTGTATATTTGTTGAGTTGGTTACATCTTCAGAAGGGTCAGGATGGACTTCAGTTTTTCTCAGGACCGTCTCCACCGTTATTTTGTGTCTGACCCTCAGGACTTCCAGTACCAGGAGCCCTGCCAAAGTGGCACGAAATCGCTCTCTAATACGTTTCCTCCCTTTGCTGGTACATAGCGGTGCTTCAGTCTCTTCTTTTTGCCCAATAGTAGTTAACATCCTTGGAACAAGCAGCGCTCTGTGTCATTCAACTTTTTCTCAGGCTTCTGCTTTTGGAGGACTATAGTCTTGGTGCTTATCAATGCTAATGTATTTCATTCCTGACCTTTCTATTGCTCTACCACTATACAGTATCTACTGATAAGATTTTAAATCTTTGTCCTTAGGTGAAGAATAAGGTGTAAGATCTGGAAGCTATCTCTGCGAGAGTAAACTTCAAATCAAAAGATAACACTATGTTAACAGTTGATAGATCATCACTCCCTGTGATAACTGGCTCTTTGATATAAAGTCTCACAACAGTGTAATTGTGAATTTCAGTGTAATTTCAGCTGTCCGTGTTTAATTAAACTTCATTTAGGATTTTCCAGAGTTATTTATGGGTGTTGATATATTTATACAAATAGATATATGCATATAAATGCATTTGAAAAGTCTTTGTAATCCTGTTTAATAAAAATCAAAGCAACAATTGATTGTTATATTATTTCCTGAAACCAACATCAAATACCCATCCCAAACTATGAAATACAAAAGAACAAAGATGCTGCTGAGTCTCTGATGTCTAAGAATGCTAAGTAATTAAATGTAGTTTGCATTGTTTTATCTGGACCAAAGCTTCTAAACTAAAAACCTCAACCTTCATCACCTTTACTTTTTAATAAAACTCTTTACAATCTAAACCTATATGTTAACCTTCATAACTGCAGCAACTGATTCTTCATTCAATGAATATTGTTATGTGTGGACTATACTGAAGAAACCTCACTCCTGCATGCATTATTTTACTAGTGCAATGATTAACAGGTAATTTCATAATTACATTGGTGATATAGTCACACTCACTTATCAGACACCACTGGCAGCATGGCACCTAAATTTGCAATCAAGTTTGTTACATAAACCATTCACTCAGGATGAAGAAAAACTACACTGAACAAAAATATAAACGCAACATGTAAAGTGTTGGTCCCATGTTTCATGAGCTGAAATAAAAGATCCCAGAAATTTTCCATATGCATTGATTAGATTAGGGCCTAATTCATTTATTTCAATTGACTGATTTCCTTAAATGAACTGCAACACAGTAAAATCTTTGAAATTGTTGCATGTTGCGTTTATATTTTTGTTCATTATACTTTAAGACCATATTTCTAAACATTTAACTCATGACTTAGTAATGTACAAGAACGACTAAATTTCAGGGTGTATCTTTTTATTCACAGGTATATCAAAACATGTAGTCCCGCATTTGAAGATGTGACCGCTTATACAGGACCCTGATACACCCATTAAATATCTCAAGACAGAATCTTCATTCATCAGCATCAGATTCTTCATCATCTTGACTGATCTGGAAGTAGCGCAGCTCGTAGCTTTCCTTATCCGACGCCACCACCCTCAGCCAGTCTCGTAGGTTGTTCTTCTTCAAGTACTTCTTGGTGAGGTACTTAAGATACCTACAGAATACAGGGTTGCTATTTATTTTTAGAACAAAAATATTGAAACACAACAACAGAACCCGTTGATGAAACCAATCTCACCTTTTAGAGAACTGCTTCTCTGACGTGACGTTGATTTTGTTCTTCTGACGCATAATTTGCACTACATTTCCCAGGTTGCCTGTTTTGCCATTAACCTTCACCTTCTCTTTCAGAAAGGTTTCCTGTTAGTGATAAAACAATATGACCACACTAGGGAAGAGAGCCCTAGGCATTAAACCAGGGACGGGGACCCTAGTTTGTGACACGGCATTAGGGATGCTACTATCAGGACGCATTTCAAACAATACACAAATTAATTATAGCACCATCCAGGGTTCCCACATCATTTTGACCATGAATTTTCCAGTTACTTATAAATATTGCTGAGGCAGATTTTAATGTGTATGTCAGGTAACAATTCTTAGAATAGATTAAAACAAATTTAATTCAGAGCAATGTCTAGCCAATGAAAAAAAAAAATCTGTACAGAAATGCTTTTAATTTCCATGACTGGGTCTGGAAATGTAATTTCCCTTTATGTTTCCAGTTTTTCCATGACCGTGGGAACTCTGATCATCAATATAGGTGCTGTGTTTCTATCCATTAATATGATGCATTATTTTGTTTAATCCAACTTACAAAATTGGAAGAATCAAGAATTCCATCCTCCACAGGGTGAGTGCAGTCCAGGGTGAACTTCCAGCAAGCACCCTTTTTGTTCTTTTTCACAACAGGCTGCCTTTTCTAAGTAAAGAAACAATTAATAGTACAAGCTATAAATAACGCCCTTAAAGGTCAAATTGTTTTAAATGAAGCATTTTTATTATTATTTAAATTAGAATACATCTGTTAAATACCGACTGAGAAAATTAACAATATGTACATAAACTTACAACTTAAAACAGGGAAAGATTCTATAAAAGAGGATAAAATAAAAGGTTATAAGGGTTCTATAGAACCATATTTGTCTAATAATAAAAATTACGTTTTTGGCTTGTGAATTTTCCAGCACTTTTAACACATCACAATGTAACAACAGATCCATTTTAAAAGCATGTAGGTATGGTGGCATTTTTTAAAATTCCCATTTATGTATAAAAAAAGTTTAACACAAGGAGATATTTTATATCCAAAGACATAATATGTATAACATATCATTTGTTTTATTCAATTATGTACATCATTCCAGAAGTTCTGCACTAAATTACAATAATAGAAAAATGTTCCACTGTTTCTACATCAGAATTACAAAATTTCCATATGTTTGAGTTATCAACATTAAACCTAAAAAGTTACTGTAATTTCTGTAAAAGGCATGAAAGTATGTTTAAATGGTTCTGTCATGCTAAAAGGCTCGTCCACGTGTCTTCCCATAGTAAGTCAAATTCATGCATTTGTAAATTATTAAATCTCTAATAAACAACGTGGGCAAAAATCTTACTTTCAAATTTCATATATCTGACGTTCAATTAAAAAAACCTAACAAGTATAACCCATTTAATGGTAAAAAAACAGGTCTCCAGACAACACGTACCGGTGCCATTTTGGTGAGGTTGGCTTGAAAGAGGAAGTGACGTTGTACGAGCGATGGGTTTGTCATAGCTTCCTCGCCTCTGATTGGCTGCCGGTCGGGGTGGCTTCAACGTGGACTTTTGAGTACAGTTATGATTTGCAGGAGGTTGATTTTGTATGGTTTGTCAAACATGCTGAAACCACATAATTTTAAACAGTTGAAATTAAATATAGCAATGATATTTTGTTATGCAAGTGCATCCCAATGTTGTTATTTTTGCAAAGTATTCAACTGTCACGTGTTTTTCCTCTCACTTATTAAACTTTTGGAAACGAGTTAAATAAATGTAATTTCCCATGCAGTATCTAGAACTTATTACATAAGCTCATTGCATGTCACTAGTACTTAAAATAATTTGGTGTAGTGCTAACTTTCCAATTTAAACATGTAGAAGAATAAAGGGTGGCTATCATTAGCCACTATTTAAGCACAATGCAGTGTATCCTGCTTACACGCATCCATCAATATTCAACTATCTTAAACTCTGTCTTTATGATGATTCCTCAACTGATATTTTACCTCCCCAAGACAATCACTTAACCACAAATATGGAAAATTCTCATGTATACACACCCTTAATAGTCTGAAGGCAGATACTAGGCTCTGCGTTTCTACTTAAGTATGACTCAACCTCACATCACAGTGCAGACATACCAAGACAAAGTTGGGTGAGGCCTCAGTAGGCAACATGGACAAAACCTGATTTGCAGGTTACCTGCGGCAGAAATCTTGCACTGCAAAAACTTAAATAGGCACATATTTCTAATATGACTCTAAAGATTGATGTTCTGAAAAGATCTTCATTTTAATTGCTACTCAGGAGCTACACAAAAGAAATAAATCACAAAATGAATATCATTAAAAGAATTCATCTGAAGTCACAACATGTAATGCACTTTAAAATGAGACAAACCACTGAATTTAGAAGTTTGTGTCGTGAACAGCAATACACATTGTGTTGTCTGGGCACTCAGCCAAAAATGGGAAACAAATGAGTGTTTGGTTCAGTCGGATTTTGCAGCCCAACCCAACAAAGCATTGTCCCTTTCTTTCCCTGTAACAGTCATCACTTTTTTTTTTTAAATAGTGACATGTTTTAAAGGAATATTCTGCATTCAATTTAAGTTCCTTTAAATGCATAATAATCTTACACTTGTTTGATTCCCAAGGATAAAATACTAATTTGCTTGTTAAATCATACAATGTTCAATTCAGAAATCCATTCACATATGCACTTATCAGCCACAACATTAAAACCACCTGCCTAATATCGTGTAGGTCCCCCTTGTGCCCCCAAAACAGCTTCGACCCGTCAAGGCATGGACTCCACAAGACCTCTGAAGGTGTCCTGTGGTATCTGGCACCAAGATATTAGCAGCAGATCCTTTAAGTCCTGTATGTTGTGAGGTGGGGCCTCCATGGATCAGACTTGTTGGTCCAGCACATTCCATAGATGCTCGATTGAGATCTGGGGAATTTCGGAGGCCAAGTCAACACCTTGAACTCTTTGTCATGTTCCTCAAACCATTCCTGAACAATTTTTGCAGTGTGGCAGGGCACATTATCCTGCTGAAAGAGGCCACTGCCATCAGGGAATATCGTTGCCATGAAGGGGTGTACGTGGTCTGCAACAATCTTTAGGTAGGTGGTATGTGTCAAAGTAACATCCACATTAAAGCCAGGACCTAAGTTTTCCCAGCAGAACATTGCCCAGAGCATCACACTGCCTCCACCGGCCTGCCTTCTTCCCATAGTGCATTCTGCTGCCATCTCTTCCCCAGGCAAACAATGCACTGCACCCAGCCATCCACATGATCTAAAAGAAAACATGATTCATCAGACCAGGCCACCTTCTTCCGTTGATCCATGGTCCAGTTCTGATGCTCACGTGCCCATTGTAGGCGCTTTCGGCAGTGGACAGGGGTCATCATGGGCACCCTTAACCAGTCTGCGGCTACGCAGCCCCATAAACAAGCTGCAATGCACTGTGTTCTTTACTGCACACTAATTCAGATGTGAGAAAACACACCCCAAAAGTCATACCACTATGAAGTTTCCAAGTATAAAGTTTACACCTCATTGAATGGAGCAAATCCAAACTGCCACAGACTGGTTAAACTAGGCAATTTTTCCTCTGGATTTAATTGCGTAGGATATTCTCTCCCTCCAAGACAGTTTGATAAAAGACTGGTAAAATTTTAAACTTTAGATGAATGTTAGATCAAATGTCAGGAGCTATGAAGTGACACCTTAACGAGCATTATGGAACATTTATTTTTTAAATACTGATAGAGTTTCATGAACAAGAAAGGTCATCTATTAAGTGTTTATTATTTGCTCTCTCTAGTCAGGTGACAAAGGCCTCGAGTGAACAAAGGCAGATTAGAACTCGCATCAAAGATTTAGCCCTTAACAAGAGCCCAAGCTAATTCTGGGGTAGCACTGATAAGAGCCTACCTGGACACAAATACAGGCTTCAACACTTTATTTAAGGTTGCCAATGACAGCCAAAAATCAAAATGGCTGCTACTGTTACAGAGGTATTTGCACATGGCCATCGCATCCTTTTCCACTTCTGAACAATTTGAGACCGGCATTTAAGAGGAATTACACTAGTTTATTTCTCGTCATAGCGGTACTGCAAGTACAAGGAAGTGCCAACTACCAGTGTGCATCTCGCTTTTGGGAAAAAAGGCATTCAGTCAAGAGAAATTAACCATAGTGCCAGTATGGCATAGATCATATAAGAGGAAAAAGTAAAAAGTATGGCACCCGGGGGGATAACGTGTGTCAGTTGGGGCTTTTCTCTCTTCGCAAGACCTTGCATAAATTCTGCACACCAATTACTATTAAAGATAATACAAATAGGAAAAATGGATCCCATTATTTAACATTCAGGAATGTAAGTGTAAAAACTTGAGGGAAAAATAAAGTGGAATGGGGGGTTGGGGGGAGGAAACACAATGACAATACTAAACCTCTTACCCGAGAGAATGCCAACTGACCCAACAAGTCCAGCACAGTTTTGGGAGAAGAAAAAAGGAATACAATCACAACAAAAAATTGA
Organism: Myxocyprinus asiaticus; assembly: GCF_019703515.2. Taxonomy (NCBI): domain Eukaryota; kingdom Metazoa; phylum Chordata; class Actinopteri; order Cypriniformes; family Catostomidae; genus Myxocyprinus; species Myxocyprinus asiaticus. The sequence continues at coordinate 25,856,643 of NC_059387.1, forward strand.
GGTTGCTTGTGAAGGCCATAGCTTTGGTGGCAAATAAAAACAAAAAAACAAATGCAAGAGATTTGTTAAAGTGTAGAATGTTGCAGCCTGAGCAGCCCAGTCTTTCTTCCTATTTTGTCATGGGTTTGACGGCCACTGCAGATTCTTCGCCCATAGCTGAAAGCACAGTCACCTGGGAAACAAAGGGGGGAAAAAAAATATTCCATTGAGACAAAAGCTTTGGAGACACTAACAATTCAGAAAGATTGGCAGTGAGATAAGCTAAACAACCAAAAATTGAAAGTAGATCAACTTACCAACATCTCTTCACCAGCTGCAAATTTGCTTTCGATTTCTTTGCCCAGGTCACCGTCTGGCACACGCAGGTCCTCACGCACATCACCATTGTCCAACATAAGGGACAGGAACCCCTCACTGATGTCAACCAGCTAGGAAAGTGCAAAGTAGCCCTTAGAATATTGTTTTAATGTTTTTGTGGTTAAAAAAAAATAAAGTTAACATGTTAAGAATAAAAAAATCTTCTACAAACTCCTTAAAGAAAGCTAAACCAACACAGTATTTTGTTGACCTAGATAACTTGGCACTTCATAGGGAAAAAAAAAAAAAAAAAAACTCCAGTGAAGTTGAAAGGACACACTATTACGTCTGAAATCTCAAGGGGAAATATTATAAAAAGTCACTGTACTAATACCATCCTAACTAGACATTTATGAAAAATGACTAACAAAATAAAGGAATAGTTCACTCAAAAATGTAAATTCTCTCATTTACTCAACCTCATGCCATCCCCGATGACTGAGCATTAAGACTAAGAATCTAAGCTCTGTAGGTCCACACAATGCAAGTGAATGGTGACCAAAACTTTGAAGCTCCAAAAAGCATATTAAAGTAGCATAAAAGTAATCCATAAGACTCCAGTGGTTTAATCAGTGTCTTCTGAAGTGATCCAATCAGTTTTGTGTGAGAAGAGACTACAAATGTAACTCTTACACAAACTCTTGACATCAGCATTCTCTTTGAAAAACGTGATTTCAAGCTTGATTACACTTCCTAGTGCTTGATGCATGTTTAGAGTGCAAGACAATGCTAGGAAGTGTAATCAAGCTTGAAATCATGATCGCCAAAGAGACTGTTGAAGTTAAGATTTATAGTGAAAAAGGAGTTACATTTTGGTCTGTTCTCATCCAATACCAATTGGACCTCCTCAGAAGACATTGATTTAACCACTGGAATCTTATGTGCTTTCTGGAGCTTCAAAGTTTGGTCACCATTCACTTGCATTGTATGGACCTACAGAGCTGAGATATTCTTCTAAAAACCTTTGTATGTGTTCTGCAGAAGAAAGTCATACACATCTGGTGATTGATGAGGCAAAAGTAAATAAGAGAATTTTCATTTTTGGGTGAATTATTCCTTTAACAGCATGAAACCTCATTACAAGGTCAAGACAAGAACTGTAAAATCTTGTAATTTTGCACTAAACACAAAACCAATTGTGCCAAGCAACTCACAAATGAACCTATTAAACTGACCAACATGTGTTCAGTGCTCACACATCAGGGACTATATTAATTTAGGACAAAGACTCGCTTGTAACAGTAAGTTGATTTATGAATAAACTGGCACAAAACAAGATGAGAGAAAAAAAGGAGAGTTTGTTCTTGTTGCACAAGACTTGGGCAACAAATTAAATGAATATTTTCCATTATAGGCATTAGCCAAGCCCCAAAACAAACATTAGTCAAACTGATAAGGGTAACATCCATTAAACGTGATTTTGCAAAGCCATGCACGCTCACCTGATAATCATTTCTCTTGGTGTTAGGCACGTCCATGTTGTGGGTGGAGGGACAGATATCTTCATACTTCTTATTTGTGAAAATGTCAATTCCAACTAGGTGAACCTGCCAAGAGATATTCAGTTATTTAACATAGGAACTGAATGAAGAACAATTCTTACTTTTATGTATACAGAAAGTGGCCTCCATTTAAGGCTTACCTTTGCATGACCATGCTTGCCAGTCTTAGAAGTGGACATTTCAACAATTTTGCAAGGGCGACCTTTGAGGACCACGAATCCGTTCTTACGCAGGGCGCTGCACTGCATGGGGTAGGTGGCAGAAGCCCCTGCATCACCGCTGGTGAAATCAAGATCTGGATCTGCCATGATGGGGATCTAATCAAGGGACACTGGGGAAAAGGGCAAGAGGGAAATTAGTACGTTACAACGGGTTTCAACTTTCAAAAAGAGCTGCATTGTTCTTGGGTACACATTTGAACAAGTGAACATAATACACGTCATGGCTAAACAACACTAACACGTGTGCATGAGCCAAAGTTTCCACTGTCTGCCACACAAAAAGTTGGCCACTCACAAACCTTATGATCAAGACAAATTACAAGTCACAAAACTGCATCAACCATAAAAAATAAAAATAAAAACAGACATCTGTTTTAGACCACTGAAATCACCTTTGAGCCGTGTGAAAACACCAAACTATTTTATTAAACGAGCAGCCAAATATGCCGCATAATGCTGCTCTAATTACACGACTTCGTTTTCGGTTCAGAAACAAAAGAAAGTACTGAAATAGAGTACACTTTAGTTAACCTTTTTTTTTGGCAAAAGGTAGGGTTGTACAAAGTTTAACGCTCGTTATTTGACATTAAATGAACAACCACGCCGAGCAAGGCCAGATGTACTCTCTCTCAGTGGCCAAGTTATAACGCCTTTTCAAGCTCAACTCTAAACGAACTAAAAAGAATAATACGGAGTAACTCGTTCGGACGTTAATTTAACGTTATCGTTGACAGAAAAGGCGAACCGTAAACAGCGCAAAACGTGTCTGCCTCCGCGTGCGTCGCTTTTAGTCAACGTGGTTTCTCCACTGATCAATGACTCCGGCTAACTAGCTAACGCCCCATTCTTGCATATAACAAAACATGCTTTTAAGCACACAGAAAAACCCATTCACACATTTCCAAATAGAACAGAACAACCGCAGCTGTTAAAACTAAGACCGGAGGGAAAAGGGGGTTTCGCGCGGGTAAGCGAAAGTTTCTCACGTGCCTCTTTTTCGGTTAAATGACAAGTCACTGCGAGGGGAAAGGCCTCGCGCGTGCCGCTCTGTGTTCGCTCGCGGCCTGCAAAAACTCGAGCTGCTCCACAGCCCTGCCGCCTTAAAGAAGCACCACATCACCCTTTCTCAAGACGGCCAGGTTGAATTCAGCACCGAGACACACGCGCACACGTCTGACAGCATCTTGTGTAGAACATTAAGGCAAGAAAGTTCTGTGTAACATTTAATCACAATTCAAACACGCTTCAAGCAGCACTTACTTCCAAGAAAAAAAAGGAACGTCAACGCGCAAGCGCGGCCAATTTTAATGCGGCATCCGTACAGTGGGCGGGATTCCGATTCTTCAGCTGAGAAGAGGAAGGTTTGCGGCTTAAATGTGTGCATAGTGCCGCTTAGCGCTTAGGATCGGTAGATTGAACGTCATCGTTCACGAATACAATGTAGTGATGTAACATAGGGGAGACGAGGGCAGGTTGTCACACGGGCTGTATACCGGTTTTGAGTCAAAAAGTCCATTGTTTTCTCTAGCAGGTTTTTTGTGTTGTTTCCAAGTCCTGGTTCAAAATTGTCTTAAATTAGAATAATTTTTTTGTAAATTCTATCCTCCAAACAAAATTTCCAGTATCGTCATATTCTGTTTGGTAAACAAGGGAACACAACAAAACCACACTGGCGACATCAAGACAAGGGATGGGCATTTTGGTCATTTTTGTCTACTGGAGTACTCGGACTAATTACTCTATGGCAAGCCGAATTGACTTCTATTCATTCGCCGGATATGAATTGTTTATATCAACAGTTACATTTTCACTAGATAAAATTCTAATTCTTGATATCAAGAATGTAAATTTCACTAGTGGAAATGCCAATTGTTGATATCAATAATTAAATTTCCACTAGTAAAGACGTGAATTCTTGATATAAAAAAATGACATCGCCACTCGCAGAAATCACATTCTTGATATCAAAAATGGAATTTCAACTAGTAAAAACCAAAACTTTTATATCTATAATTGAATTTTCACTAATAAAGTTTCACACCGATATGTCATTCACTCTTATTCAAAATGCAATTATTGATATCAAAAATTAGTTTCTTACTAGTTGAAAGTCCAATTTCACATATCTACAATTCATTTCGTACTAGTAAAAAATACAATTTGTAATATCAAGAACGTAATTTCTACTAGTGGAAATGGCAAAAATTTTTATATGTGATATTCAGTTGTCACTAGTGACAATTTTAATTTCTTATATCTGTAATGTAATTGTTATTAGTAAGAAAGTCTTTTTAGATATAATTAATTACAATCCAAATGATTGATATCTGAAATCCATTTCCAGATATCATAAATACCAATTGTAACATGTTGAAATACATTTAAAGATATCAAGAATTAACATTTTAACTAGTGAAAATTGAATTGTTGATATCTGAAATTACCTTTGCATAGTTTTGGCATCCTTTTAACTTTTAATCACATGTAGGATATGAATTGTTGATATCAACAATTAAATTTTCACTAGTTAAAATGCAAATTCTTAATATCAGAAATGTAATTTCTACTAGTAGTAGAAATGCCAATTTTTGATATCAGTAATTACATTTCCACTAGTAAAAAGGTGAATTTCGATTTATCTTTAAATATTCCCAGCGTTACTCAACATAATTGAATTTTTACTAGTAAGAATTCCAATTACAGAGCTCTGCAATTACATACAGAGCTCTGCAATTACATACAGAGCTCTGCAATTACATACAGAGCTCTGCAATTACATTCTTACTAGTAATGCAGAGCTCTCTAATTCAATTACAGAGCTCTGTAATTACATTCTTACTAGTAAGAATTGCAGTTGCAGAGCTCTACGATTAATGTTTTACTAGTAATAATTCCATTACAGAGCTCTGCAATTGCATACTTACTAGCTAGAATTTCAATTGAAAAGCTCTACAGTTCCATTCTCACTAATAATAAATCAATAACAGCGCTCTCTAACTGATTTTTTACTAGTAAAAATTTTAATTACAGAGCTCTACAATTGCATTCTTACTAGTAAAAACTTGTATTCATGAGATGCAAAGCAGAAGCGGTTACACCCATTTCCCTTTTCAGATCCCGCCTAAGGTTAGGCTACATTTAGGTTAAATATTAGCACAAAATATTTTTAGATCATTAAAAAAAATTTACGCTTATTTTGCAAACATTTTTATTTTATCCCCCTATTTCTCCCCAATTTGGAACGCCTAATTCCCAATGCGCTCTAAGTCCTCGTGGTGGCGTAGTGACTCGCCTCAATCCGGGTGGCGGAGGACGACTCTCAGTTGCCTCCGCGTCTGAGACCGTCAATCCGTGCATCTTATCACGTGGCTTGTTGAGCGAGTTACCGCGGAGACGTAGCGCATGTGGAGGCTTTATGCGACACACCGTGGCATCCACGAACAACTCACCACGCGCCCCACCGAGAGTGAGAACCACATTATAGTGACCACGAAGAGGTTACCCCATGTAACTCTGCCCTCCCTAGCAACTGAGCCAATTTGGTTGCTTAGGAGACCTGGCTGGAGTCACTCAGCACGCCCTGGGATTTGAACTCGCGAACTCCAGGTGTGGTAGTCAGCGTCTCTACACGCTAAGCTACCCAGGCCCCCTTAGCAAACATTTTAATTGCATCCAACAAGAATAAACACAGATGAACAAGGGTATGCGTTTATATATTATTTAGTATCTTGAAACTTTCCTTCCAAGCTGGGTAGATCTGAATGCAGAGGAGTGAGGATCATGAGTGCATAGCACCCTCATGTGTCCTTTTAGCAATCTAATTGAAAATATTGCATGTGACCAAATGTTTGAAACATCCAGCAAATTATCATTTTCACTGTGTACAGTCTCCTGAGTTAATAATAATGTTAGTAAATTAGTGAAAAATGAAATCACTTGCCATTAAGCTGAGTTAATGTCAAAATAAAAATAAATAATCTGCATGATCATAATATCTTAACAGAATAATTTTAATCAATCAATGACTTTCTAAAAAAGTAAACACTTTAGAGCATGAAATAAAAGATTATTGGAATGAAGTGCAAACTGGTCTCCTACTTGATTTCTTTCTTGCTCACTCTCTCCCTCTCAGCACATGCTCTCTTCAGCTTGTCAGTCCAATTACATTCTTACTAGTAAAAATTTCAATTACAGAGCTCTGCAATTACATTTTTATTAGTAAGAATTGCAATTAAAGAGCTCTGCAATTACATTCTTACTAGTAAGAATTCCAATTAGAGAGTTCTACAATTGCATTAAGAGTAAGAATGAGAGTCGGGTTGTATTTAAAAAAAATGCTTTTGAGTCACTCAAGCCTCTGTTGAGTCACTCAACCCAAGTAGAGAGCTCTCTAATTGGAATTCTTACTAGTAAAAATTAAATTAGAGAGCTCTCTAATTGGAATTCTTTTAAGTAATAATTCATTTTTAGAGCTCTGTAATTAAAAATGAATGGGAGTCAATGGAAACTTACAAGTAAACATTCAGTTAGAGAGCTCTCTAATTGGTATTCTTTCTAGTAAAAATTCTGTTAGATAGCTCTGTAATTGAAAATCTTACTAGTAAAAATTCAATTAGAGAGCTCTTTAATTGAAAATCTTACTAGTAAAAATTCAATTAGAGAGCTTTTTAATAGGATTTTTTTACAAGTAAAAATTCAATTATAGAGCTTTGTAATTGGAATTCTTACTAGTAAAAATGCAATTATGAGGAGTAATGCTGGGAACATTAAAAGATAATTTGGCTTTCAATAATTCTTGATATCAACAATGACATCACTCATGGAAATACATTCTTGATATCAAAAATGAAATTTCAAATAGTAAAACAATTTCATTCTTGATATCTGTAACTGAATTCTTATGCGTAAAATGGGAATTGTTACATTTTGAAATGTAATTTTTATTAGTTAAAATGGTCAATTCAGATATTATAAATTCCTTCTTGGATATGTGCATAGTATGAGGAGTGCTAATTCATCCCCATGATCCGTTTTCTCTGTCGTTTATAAACCACACTTTTATTTTTCATATAAACACCACAAAGTGTATATTATTTTTATATTTAATAACATTGTATGATTTTGTAATGTGTATCGAGATATATGTTAATCTGCAGAGCTACAGCAGTTTCAGGACCACAGTGTCAGTACCAATGCGGTGTTAGTAAATTAGCGCCATCTAACGTTTGGAGCATAATTTCTTACATTTGTTTGCTTTTTTAGGGGCCATTTACACGACAACGTTTTCAACTAAAAACGGAAAACGTTTTATGCGTTTTGGCTGTTCGTTTACACGACAACAGCGTTTTAGGGCCTGAAAACTCAAACTTTTGAAAACGGGTTTCAAAGTGCAAGTTTTTGAAAACGATGCCGTTATCGTCTCCGTGTAAACATACAAAAACGTGAATTTGTGAAAACGATGATGTCATGCGCACGCGTATTACGTGTTCAGTCTATAGGCATGCTTCATACTTCAAAACAATGCGCGAGACATTCAAAACTACAATGGCGGACTACAGGACCATGTTTGTGTTGCTCACGATTTTGAGTTTATTGACACTTCTCCAGCAAAGTGTAGATTTACTGCATCACAACTACGACCAGCGATCGCCAAATTCATTGTTTGTATTCACCGCTCTGTGGAAGAATGCTTATGTGCGCAGGAGCGTAGTGTTTCTTTACAAAGTGACATTGCCAACTACAGCATTTTTAGTCATTTTCGCGGATCCATGTGAACAGGGATCGTTTTGACAACATTGTCGTCTGTATGCAAAACTTTTAAAAAATGCAAAGGAAAAACGTTTCCGTTTTTAGTACATCGTTGTCATGTAAATGTTCCCTTAGATTTAAAATGTGCTGTTTTTACATTGATTTTGATTTGATTACTATCTAAAACATTTAATGGTAGCCTTTTCAACACTTTTCAATAAGGTTCCATGTGTTAACATTAGTTAATGCAGTAGGTTTCATTAATTAACAAATAACTTTTTTTTTTAAATTCCCGTTTCTCCCAATGTTGGAATGCCCAATTCCCACTACTTTAGTAGGTCCTCGTGGTGGTGCGGTTACTCACCTCAATCCAGGTGGCGGAGGACAAGTCTCAGTTGCCTCCACTTCTGAGACCGTCAATCCACGCATCTTATCATGTGGCTCGCTGTGCATGACACCGCGGAGTCTCACTACATGTGGAGGCTCATGCTAAACTCTGCGATCCACGCACATCTTACTACATGCCCCATTGAGAGCGAGAACCACTTAATCGTGACCATGAGGAGGTTACCCCACGTAACTCTACCCTCCCCAGCCACTGGGCCAATTTGTTTGCTTAGGAGACCTGACTGGAGTCACTCAGCACACCCTGGATTTGAACTCGTGACTCCAGTGGTGGTAGTCAGTGTCTTTACTCGCTGAGCTACCCAGGCCCCAAGAACTTTTTTTTAACAGCATTTCTCTGTTAATATTAATGGATAAAACATTGTTCTTTGTTAATTTATATTATATTAACTAATGTTAACATTTACAACTTCTAATTTTAAAGATTACCAAGATTAACAAATGCTGTAAAAGTATTGCTCATTGTTTTTCAAGTTAACAAATGTAGTTAACTAGTTAACAAATGAAACTTTATTGTGAACTGTTACCCATTTGACTATATGTGTTCAATTGATCATTCCTGCACATAAAGTTACAAAGAGTACTTAAAGACACAAAGAATGGACATTTAATGTCATATGTATTTAATCTTATCAAATTCAAAATAAACATTCAATTACAAAGCCTAACAAAACATGTAAATTGCAAAATAAAAATAAAAATCAATATTACATAATAAGAATTAATAATGTAAATAATAATAAATTATACTAAAATAATGTAAACAACATAGGCTTGAGTGACTCAAAACAAAAGCATTTTTTTTAAATACAACCCAAACGCTAATCGAACTGTTTCCAGAATAATATTCATTATGACAACCAATTTAAGCTTCTATAAGAATAACGAGAAATACATGTATACAGATCCAGTAGTTAGCAGATAAACACTTAGCTCAATGAAGTAATCGTTTACCAATAATGATAGATTTAATACAACTTTACATAGACAACAACTTACTGTGCTCTCCGACATGATTGTTCTGTCATTAGCTCCATCCGTAACATCAGTCCGGAGACAGGGGGCCTGAAACTGCTGTGAGTTAAAGGATTAGTTCACCCAAAAATTAAAATCTGCTAATAATTTACTCACCCTCAGGCCATCCAAGATGTATCTGAGTTTCTTTCTTCATCAAAACAGAATTTAAGATTTTTAGGATTTCATTTCAGGCCTCCTCCTTTAAACAATGCAAGTGAATGTACTCCAAAATGCATATTTAGGGTGCATCAAAATAATCCACACGATTCCAGTCGAAATAAAGTTCTTCTGAACCCAAACGATTGATTATTTTTAGAAACAAAACAATACTTATATACTTTTTAACTACAAATGTTCGCTTCTGTACATATAATAATAATTTATAATTATATATATATTTTTTTTTCACACATTATACATTTGCACATATACAGTGAAATTCTTTTCAACCATGATACGGCGCCCCTGGAGCAGATCAAGGGCCTTGCTCAAAGGCCCAACAGTGGCATCTTGGCAGTGCTGGGGCTTGAACCCCCAACCTTCTGATCAGTAACCCAGAGCCTTAACCGCTGAGCAACCACTGCCCCCTATCTGTGACGCGCGCTCATGAGAGGGATGACGTAAGCTCATTGGTAAGGTTACACGTCATGTGGAGGAGGAGGCAGGAAGTGCGTCATTGTTTACAAGAGAAACTTGCACAAACAACAGACCAAGCGCCGTTCACAAACCAAAACAGTCCAAAACAATTTACAAAAATATCACATTGACATAAGTATTCAGACCCTTAACTCAATACCTTTGGCAGTGATTACAGCCTCAAGTCTTTTTGGATATGATGTAACAAGATTGCACACCTGGATTTAGAGATTATCTGCCAATCTTCTCTGCAGATCCTTTCAAGCTCTGTCAGGTTGGATGGGGACCGTTGGTGGACAGCCATTTTTAGGTCTCTCCAGAGATGTTTGGTTGGATTTAAGTCCGGGCTCTTGCTGGGCCACTCAAGGACATTCACAGAGTTGTCCCTAAGCCACTCTTGCATTGTCTTGGCTGTGTGCTTAGGGTCATTGTCCTTTTGGAAGGTGAACCTTTGACCCAGTTTGAGGCCCTGAGTGCTTTGGACCAGGTTTTCAATAAGGATATCTCTGTATTTTGCTACGTTCAGCTTTCCTTCAACCCTGACCAGTCCCCCAGTCCCTGCCGCTGAAAAACAGCCCACAGTATGATGCTACCACCACCATGCTTCACCATTTGGATGGTGCAAGTGATGAGCAGTGCCTGGTTTCCTCCAGACATGACGCATGGAATTGAGGCCAAACTGTTCAATCTTCATTTCATCAAACCAGAGAATCTTGTTTCTCACATTCTGAGAGTCCTTTAGGGGCTTTATTGCAAATTCCAAGTGGGCTTTCAGGCTTCCGTCAGGCCACTCTGCCATAAAGTCCAGATTGGTGGAGTGTTGCAGTAATGGTTGTCCTTCTGCAAGTTTCTCCCATCTCCACACATGATCTCTGGAGCTCAGCCAGAGTGACCATCGGGTTCTTGGTCACCTGTCTTACCCTTCTCCCCCAATTGCTCAGTTTGGCCGGGCGGCCAGCTCTAGGAAGAGTCCTGTTCTAAACTTCTTCAATCTAAGAATTATGGGGGCTACTATGCTCTTGGGAACCTTCAATGCAGCCCAATTTTTTTGTATTCTTCCCCAGATCTGTGCCTCGCCACAATCCTGTCTCTGAGCTCGGAAAGCAGTTCCTTTGACCTTATGGCTTGGGTTTTGCTCTGATATGCATTTCCAGCTGTGAGACCTTATACAGACAGGTGTGTGCCTTTCCAAATCATGTCCAATCAATTTAATTTGCCACAGGTGGTCTCCAATCAAAGTGCAGAAACATCTCAAAGATGATCCAGAGAAATAGGATCCACCTGAGCTAAATTTCAAGTGTCATAGCAAAGTGATATAAGTAAACTATCTATCTATCTGTTCACAGAGTTTTGTTTTATATGGCTTACCTTATTAATTTGTTTTCTAGCATGAGTTCTGTGATACCAGCTAATTCCATCTATTCACCAAAATGCCTTGCCAATGATAATTAATAGTAAATATAATTAAATCGTGTATGTATTAATATTTAAGTTTAATATTTAAGAGAGGAGAGATACCCAGAGGAACGACGCTAAGCCATATGAAGAAGCAGCTGTCTGTCACGTTATTAAACAAGGTCAGAGTAAACTGGTCAACGAAAACCTCATTTGATTGGTTACTAAAAGCAGGTAAACCCCCCTTCCCCCTCGCGCTTGCAAAACTCTTTTAGTGCCAAAAGTAGGGATGGGCTATACCACTTATTTTCTTTTCAATCCGATACCAATAATTTCAAGTCCAATATCGTTGATACCGATACCAATACGATACTTCTATTAAACATTATATATATATATACACACACACATACACAGTTGTGCTCAAAAGTTTGCATACCTTGGCAGAAATTGTAAAATTTTGGCATTGATTTTGAAAATATGACTGATCATGCAAAAAAAAAAAATTATTTTATTTAAGGATAGTGATCATATGAAGCCATTTATTATCACATAGTTGTTTGGCTCTTTTTAAAATCATAATGGTAACAGAAATCACCCAAATGGCCCTGATCAAAGGTTTACATACCCTTGAATGTTTGGTCTTGTTACAGACACACAAGGTGACGCACACAGGTTTAAATGGCAATTAAAGGTTAATTTCCCACACCTGTGGCTTTTAAAATTGCAATTAGTGTCTGTGTATAAATTGTCAATGAGTTTGTTAGCTCTCACGTGGATGCACTGAGCAGGCTAGATACTGAGCAATGGGGAGCAGAAAAGAACTGTCAAAAGACCTGTGTAACAAGGTAATGGAATTTTATAAAGATGGAAAAGGATATAAAAAGATATCCAAAGCCTTGTAAATGCCAGTCAGTACTGTTCAATCACTTAAGAAGTGGAAAATTCAGGGATCTCTTGATACCAAGCCATGGTCAGGTAGACCAAGAAATATTTCAGCCACAACTGCCAGAAGAATTGTTCGGGATACAAAGAAAAACCCACAGGTAACCTCAGGAGAAATACAGGCTGCTCTGGAAAAAGAAGGTGTGGTTGTTTCAAGGAGTTTGTGTGTAATTGTTGTTAATAATTAAATACAATAGTAAACCATGGTTTTACTACAGTAATATTCTAGTAACCATGGTTAATTGTGTAGTAACTAAATACCATGGTTAAACTATAGTTACTGTAGTGAAATCATGGTTAATTTTTGTAAGGGTAAACAAAACAGAAGTCAAATAATTTTCTGTTTAGTCTCTCAAATGTAAAAAAAACAAAAAAAAACTTTTAATTATGACTAAAAATAATATTTTAAATTACCCATTTTATCCCAAGAAATCGCAAAAAATAAAAAAATAAACATATATACTGTATATATACACACACACACACTGGCGGCCAAAAATGTGGAATAATGTACAGATTTTGCTCTTATGGAAAGAAATTGGTGCTTTCATTCACCAAAGTGGCATTCAGCTGATCACAATGTATAGTCAGGACATTAATAACGTGAAAAAGTACTATTACAATTTGAAAACAATTTTCAGAACTTCTTAAATTACTTCAAAGAGTTCTCATCAAAAAATCCTCCACATGCAGCAATGACAGCTTAGCAGATCCTTGCCATTCTGGCTGTCAGTTTGTCCAGATACTCAGGTGACATTTAACCCCACGCTTCCTGTAGCACTTGCAATAGATAAGGCTGTTTTGTTGGGCACTTCTCACACACCTTACTGTCTAGCTGATCCCACAAAAGCTCAATGTGGTTAAGATCCATAACACTCTTTTCCAATTATCTGTTGTCCAATGTCTGTTTCTTTGCCCACTCTAACCTTTTCTTTTTGATTTTCTGTTTCAAAAGTGGCTTTTTCATTGCTATTCTTCCCATAAGGCCTGCACCCCTGAGTCTTCTCTTTACTGTTGTACATGAAACTGGTGTTGAGCAGGTAGAATTCAATGAAGCTGTCAGCTGAGGACATGCGAGGCGTCTATTTCTCAAACTAGAGACTCTGATGTACTTATCCTCTTGTTTAGTTGTACATCTGGCCTTCCACATCTCTTTCTGTTCTTGTTAGAGCCAGTTGCTCTTTGTCTTTGAAGACTGTAGTGTACACCTTTTTATGAAATCTTCAGTTTTTTGGCAATTTAAAGCATTGTATAGCCTTCATTGTCCAAAACAATGATTGACTGACGAGTTTCTAGAGAAAGCTGTTTCTTTTTGTTGCCATTTTTGACCTAATATTGACCTTAAGACATGCCAGTCTATTGCATACAGTGGCAACTCAAAAACAAACACAAAGACAATGTTAAACTTCATTTAATGAACCAAATAGCTTTCAGCTGTGTTTGATATAATGGCAAGTGATTTTGTAGTACCAAATTAGCAATTTAGCATGATTACTCAAGGATGAGGTGTTGGTGATGGCTGCTGGAAATGGGGCCTGTCTAGATTTGATAAAAAATGGCATAACTATATATGCTAAAATATTTTTTGAGTGTAGGGTGAAATTTCTACCTGTCAATCGGCTTTGAAGGGAAATAACTGTGCAATCGGACAATTTGAAAAGCACATACAGGTGCATCTCAATAAATTAGAATGTCGTGGAAAAGTTCATTTATTTCAGTAATTCAACTCAAATTATTTAAACTCATGTATTAAATAAATTCAATGCACACAGACTGAAGTAGTTTAAGTCTTTGGTTCTTTTAATTGTGATGATTTTGGCTCACATTTAACAAAAACCCACCAATTCACTATCTCAAAAAATTTGAATATGGTGACATGCCAATCAGCTAATCAACTCAAAACACCTGCAAAGATTTCCTGAGCCTTCAAAATGGTCTCTCAGTTTGGTTCACTAGGCTATACAGTCATGGGGAAGACTGCTGATCTGACAGTTGTCCAGAAGACACTCATTGACACCCTTCACAAGGAGGGTAAGCCACAAACATTCATTGCCAAAGAAGCTGGCTGTTCACAGAGTGCTGTATCCAAGCATGTTAACAGAAAGTTGAGTGGAAGGAAAAAGTGTGGAAGAAAAAGATGCACAACCAACTGAGAGAACCGCAGCCTTATGAGGATTGTCAAGCAAAATCGATTCAAGAATTTGGGTGAACTTCACAAGGAATGGACTGAGGCTGGGGTCAAGGCATCAAGAGCCACCACACACAGACGTGTCAAGGAATTTGGCTGCAGTTGTCGTATTCCTCTTGTTAAGCCACTCCTGAACCACAGACAACGTCAGAGGCGTCTTACCTGGGCTAAGGAGAAGAAGAACTGGACTGTTGCCCAGTGGCCCAAAGTCCTCTTTTCAGATGAGAGCAAGTTTTGTATTTAATTTGGAAACCAAGGTCCTAGAGTCTGGAGGAAGGGTGGAGAAGCTCATAGCCCAAGTTGCTTGAAGTCCAGTGTTAAGTTTCCACAGTCTGTGATGATTTGGAGTGCAATGTCATCTGCTGGTGTTGGTCCATTGTGTTTTTTGAAAACCAAAGTCACTGCACCCGTTTACCAAGAAACTTTGGAGCACTTCAGGCTTCCTTCTGCTGACCAGCTTTTTAAAGATGCTGATTTCATTTTCCAGCAGAATTTGGCACCTGCCCACACTGCCAAAAGCACCAAAAGTTGGTTAAATGACCATGATGTTGGAGTGCTTGACTGGCCAGCAAACTCACCAGACCTGAACCCCATAGAGAATCTATGGGGTATTGTCAAGAGGAAAATGAGAAACAAGAGACCAAAAAATGCAGATGAGCTGAAAGCCACTGTCAAAGAAACCAGGGCTTCCATACCACCTCGGCAGTGCCACAAACTGATCACCTCCCTGCCACGCCAAACTGAGGCAGTAATTAAAGCAAAAGGAGCCCCTACCAAGTATTGAGTACATATACAGTAAATGAACATACTTTCCAGAAGGCCAACAATTCACTAAAAATTCACTAAAAGTCTTATGATGTATTCTAATTTTTTGAGATAGTGAATTGGTGGGTTTTTGTTAAATGTGAGCCAAAATCATCACAATTAAAAGAACCAAAGACTTAAACTACTTCAGTCTGTGTGCATTGAATTTATTTAATACACGAGTTTCACAATTTGAGTTGAATTACTGAAATAAATGAACTTTTCCACGACATTCTAATTTATTGAGATGCACCTGTACATACATGACTTTTTCAGTGTACCTGATATCAACATTTAGCCTTTAAGAAGAACCCCTATCTGAAGCTTAGTTAATATATCCCATAAAAATAACTGAGAATTTCCATAATGTTTGTTCTTGGATTAAATGCAAGTCTAATTTTTGTTGAAAGGGTGCGCCCATTTGTATAAATTTTTTTTTTGGTGCTGTCTTCTTGCACTTTATTACCATACAGTAACACACATTTGTGCTGTTCAGAATGTCGGCACTGTCAAGACTTTTCACATGTTGGTTGAACTGCTCCATGGTACTTTTAAATAGCAATTCTCAAGTAAATTTCAAATAGGTCGCATGCGCAACGACATCGACGGAAGCCCGAATTAATCGTGCATGTGAGCCGCTCTGCGTTTGTCACGAGAGCTCGCATTTTAAGGAGCGCCAGGTTGACGCACGCGCACTGATACTGTCACTGGTCTGGGACTCGCATTTCGTGGGAAGCTCGGTTGATGCGCGCACGGATAGCAGAGTGCAATAGTGATGGGAAGATCAGATCATTTTACTGACTTGAATCTCTGAGTCTCGTTCAGCAAAATGAACGAATCTTTATTCAAGTCATTTCGTTCAGTTGAGCAGAATTAAATTAAAATGTTACATTTTCAATGCACTCTAGTGATGGGTCATTCATGAACGATTCGTTCTTTTTGAACGAATCTTTTATGTGACTCAGAAGAACGAGTAGTCTCAGAGAGTGATTCGTTCATTTTGTGTTGGCCGCACGTGCATTGCGCAACCTCCGTTCGTTTGTTAGGTGAAAACCGCATAGGCACTGTACAGGAAACAGAAAGATTAGTTCACCTCTGGAATCTTCTTGTCCGAGTCGTATGTTCTTTTGTCACTGCATAGCATATATGGCTGTCATGTGACAAAAGAACGAACGACTCGGACCAGAAGACTCGAGAGGTGAACTAATCATGTCTGTTTCCTGTATGAGCAATTCATCGCGTATACGGCTGTCACGTGACAAAAGAACGAACGACTCGGACCAGAAGACTCCAGAGGTGAACTAATAATTTCTGTTTCCTGTACAGCGCGATGATGTGGTTTTCACGTAACAAACGAACGGAGGTTGCGCAATGCACATGTGCGGCCAACACAAAATGAATGAATCACTCTCTGAGACTACTCGTTCTTCTGAGTCACATAAAAGATTTGTTCAAAATTAACGAATCGTTCATGAACGACCCATCACTAGAGAGCAATTTGGCTTCACAGACCCTGTGCACATCCTTGTCCCACATGAAAAGCGTATTTAGCGCTCATAAAGTGAAATGAATGTAATAAGCTTGCTTCATCGCCTGACAGAAATGCGTACGAACGTGGCTGACAAGAGTAAAAATAAAGGTGCATCTTAAAAAAATTTCTATATCGATATTTACGTGTTGTATCGATAACACTGGATCGTTGGTTATTGGATCGATCCAGATCGATGGATCGTTACACCTCTAGTTAAATCCATATCTTATGAAGAGATATGGTAGGTGTGAGTGAGAAACAGATCAATATTTAAGTGCCTTTCTTACTATAAATCTCCACTTTCACATACTTCTTTTGTTTTTTGGCAATTCACATTCTTCGTGCATGTCGCCACCTAGCGGTTGGGGCTGGTCAAAAGTGTTGATTTATAGTAAAAAAAAAAAGGACTTAAATATTGACTTGTTTCTCATCCACATTCTCTTGCAGATTTGGCTTGAACATTGGGGGGGGTTTGCAGTGTGAAGCATTTACATGTTTCCATTGATCATGGTATAAATATTAGGTGGGGCTTGTACTTACTGGAATCTACACCCCTGCCCACACTTATCATATCGCTTCTGAAGATATAGATTTTACCACTAGAGTCTTATGAATTACTTTTATTCTTGTCTTTATATGCTGTTTGGAGCTTTGAATGGTCACCATTCACTTGCATTGTGTGGACCAACAGAGCTGTGATATTCTTCTAAAAATCTTCATTTGTGGTCAGAAGAAAGAAAGTCATACACATCTGGGATGGCATGAGGATGATTAAATTATGAGAGAATTTACATTTTTGGGTGAACTATTCCTCTAAATATTTTTCAGGCTCGGGCAGGCTGTCACATGTGTTTTAAATGTTGTAATTGTATATACAGTAAATATTAATTATATGTAAAGGCCAAAACAGTTGTATGTTTCCACAGTATGTTACCTCTTCCATTTCTGCAGTTGGAAGAATGCATTTCATGATAAATTTGCTGTTTAAATTTAGCAGAAAAGCAATTAAATAGCACAAAATAAGCTTCCCTTAGTGACAGAGTTTCCCTTTGTGACAACTTACTTAATATATGAATATAATACATTGCTACTACACAAACTGATCTGCTGTATGGAGGAAACATTTTTCATTTACAATAAAAAAAACAAATATAGAGAGAAAATGACCCATTTAAAAAAATAAAATAATTAATGTAAAACATGACAGCACACATGGTCTGGTTTGATGTTTCAATTTATTTAAAAAAAGCAAAGAAAACCCCTAAAATGTCTGTTTCAGGTGACGAGTGACCACGCTGGGTCTTGAAGTATTTTCCATTTATCCATTTCACATTTCTTTTAATTCCATTTAAATAAATTCAATAAGTGGAGCTGCATAATTCAGCCAAAATAGAAAAAGGCCTAACATGAAGTCTAACAGAATCAATAATAATGATTATTGCTAGTTTTTCTACCATTTTATGACTGATCCAACAACCACCTTTGCCATCACATTTGATATGCAATTTTCTCCTAGTAAAAACATGTGCACTGATTAAAAGGACCAGAGTATTTTCAAACAACCTTATAATATTAAATCATTTTTGCAATATGCAGGGGAGAATTTATCTAATAAGGAGAGAGAGCACTGAACAATATTACATAAAAAATAATAAAATCAATAAACCAATAAAAAAATGAACAACTTAAAACAAATAAAAAGTGAAAACTGTAAAATGAAGCACTCATATTAAAGCATCTCTGACATGATTATATAGATTTCATAGTTCTTTCAGACAAACTAATCCAGAATTCAACTAACAAAAACAATCCCTTTGAAATAACAGCAACAACACTGCTTTCTAAATACAATGATATACCAGCATTTCAGCACTGTACAAAACAATAAATAAAATAAATCAGAACATCAAGTAAAAAATGGACTTGTTGATGTCCATAAAATATTCAGTTTAGAAAATTCAGCTCTTTTGTGGGTTGGATGAAGGAATTCTGGTGTTTTTGTTGTTTAATGGATTTACTGTACACCATGTAATAAATTGAAAAAAATGAAGAAAAAAATAAAATAAAAAATGACATGGACTAGGCACAGATTAGATGAGATCAGCATCTCTTAAAAGTCCAGGCTACATTTAAAGTTATATGTGACTTTAAAAAGGTTGAAAAAAGGTTTCATAGCCTAATATTTAATATGAACTTTATGGATACATATTTTGAAGTGAACAAATGCCCAGTTTTAGCTCCAAATACTAAAAGGTCTGGAAACCCAAAACTTCACCATTTCTCATTTTAGTGTGAATATGCCTGTATTACTTCTTTAATTGGTGGTTTTACAAGCTTAAGAAAGTAAAAAAATATTTAAAACACACCCACCCACACATTCACACTCTGGATCAACCTTAAAAATAACAGCCAATATTCAGAACACTTGGTTGTGCTATAAATCTCAAAGTTTAATACACAAACTAATTAGAGAAATACAGAAATAAAAAAAAACAACAACTGTCTCAGCCTGAATCTTAAAGGATGTACTTACAATATTAATGTCCAGTTTTTAAAAAATGAGGTCAAGCACACATCAAAAGACTTTCCACACATTGAAAGTGGAGGATGAGAGAATGAAGAAATCAACTAACCTCACAGTTTACATCTGTGCTGATAAAATTGATGGGAAGACCCCATAAGTAGCAGGGCAGATGTAAAACCTGCACACACATCCACACTCAGTTCACAGTTTGATGGACAATTAAACAAGAAGTCTTAAAAGATCCCAGTTGTCAAGTGACATTGTGAATTTCACACTCTATTGCCATTGCAAGACAGCAATGGAAACATATAAAAGTATATAAATGAAATGATATCAAGGAATTTCTTGTTATTTAACGATCTCATCTATTTTGAACAGAAAGCAAAGTCATTTGGAAAGACTTCAAGTCTATTAATATGAAGTGTAGGCTTGATTTGGCTGTTAATTGCACAATGCATTGCATCATGATTTTTCTTGTTAAAAAAAAAAAAAGCTTCCTTTTCTGAATGTTACTGACACTCTACACTCAAATCACCTCGAGTCTACATGTAATGACAAAATAGCCTTTTTACATGATCTAATTAGAACACATTCAAAGCCAGCTGAGCTAACTGAAAATTGCTATTAAGATCATTATAAAATCACTGCTCTATTGGTTGAATTTCAAAAAGACATAATGCCTCCAAGAGAAGAAATCATTGGCTCTTCAAACACAATCTTGGATATTGCCTTATATATTGTGTAACTTACAGAGGTTTCATTTACAGCATCAATAGTCATTATCCACGTAGAAAACGGAACTGATCCGACAGGTGTACAGAAATGAGGTTGCCTAAAAGGAAGCTCTACTCACAAAACACCACCCTTTGTTCACTAATTCATGTGATTCACACAAAATCTTCAAATTCACACATCTGTAATACCTTTAGAGGAGGATCGTACAGAACCACATACAGCATCTCACATTTCTGTCACACCCTCACAGTTTCTATGCGTTCATTTGGGAGGCAGGAATCTTTTTTTCAAAAGAGTAAGTGGATATTTACAGAGGGTGATTGTGAAAAATCCCTCTAAAAACAGTTTGGAGACCTAGACCCATCTTGAGGAGAAATCTTAAGCGGCTCGATTCCCTTGGCCTTTATTGCACTTTGCTGATAATCATGAGAAAACAAATGTAAATATACAAAACTGCAGCACATTCTTATCCAAATGACAAATGGAGGTCTGTTTCTCCTGATATGAAAAACAAACTAAGATTGCTGGTATGTCATGGTAACACAACTCTACTTTTTGTATTGTTGATGGAGAGCTCTATATTTCATCATTTAGTCACCCATATGCACGTACACAATGCATGCACACTCTTACTAAGCAACACTGTGACTCAATGCAATCTTAAAGGGGCTGTATGCATTACCATGCAGAAAATGTCCCCTTAGAGGACAGGGAAGGAATTTGTTTTCCCTCACAAAAAGTTTCGTGTTCCCTCATAATACCTTTATCAGTCAGAGGAGCGACCCACGATTTTTTAGCCAATCAGAAAACTAGATAATTAGAAGCACGCTCTGTCTTTCACCTGTTCGTGTTTGCTGGCATGCCTTTGGAGGGCGTGTTTTGTTTATCTAAGTCTAGCGGAAGTTAGCAAAATGGCTGGAATCGCTTACAGCACCTTTAATGTACTTTTTTATGTTTCAATACAAAGCTCTGTAGTATTTATGGATCAGCTGAAGTGCTTGGACTGTTTCCCTTCACTGTGATGTTCACAAAGCTTTCTAGAGTTGTTCCTGCAGACCAGCCTTACTCTGACATCAAAGATGACTTTTTTCAGTCCATGTGGAAGTTCATGTTCTCATAGGACCAGTAAAAACGTTAGCCCACAATACACATAACAGTTCATGATCCCATTCTGAGAAACATCAATATCAAAAGCTGAAAGTGTCTCATGGAAATCAGTGGAAAAGAGAAAAGGTCTACAGCACCATCTCCCTGAGCACATGGAACAGTAACTACAGACACCAACTGCAATCTAAATACAACAGAGCTTTGAAATAAAACTAGGAATGCACAGTATGAATATTCAGGATCAAAACAGATCTATATTTATCTTATCCATATCGGCAGGCATAAATTTTCACTGAAAAGCAATATTTTCCCTTTCCTTACATAAATATGCATAAGCATTCATATATGGACTAAAAAATAAAAATGAGCATCTTTGCAAATTCGTATTTAAGGCATTCTGTATTCAACCCAAGGTGTCTCTGCTCCAATCTAATGTGATAATTAATGAAGTACCATAAAAGCCTTAAATATCGGTTAAATCCACACATTAGTGCGATTAATGGCATTACACAAACATTTGTGTGCATTCCAAGCTGAAACATAAAAAAGATTTACTTTAAAAGCAAAGTTTGGATGAAATGTGTCCCACAAGGGTTTGGGCTGTATATATGGAGTTGATCACACAAACTAGCCTCAATGGAATAGTCTTGGAAGGGAGGTTTACTGACGTCCAGCTCAATGGCGATCAATTATTGTGTCAAAAGTGTCTTAACAGTACAATTCAATTGTTTAAATATTCACTATTATGTGGGTTGTATTGCCCATATTTTTTTGTCCTCCAATAATCACCTCCAGAAAAATCTAGATACCTATTTGTAAAGACAAAAACATGAACCCCACATACATGAATGAAAGAGCCATAAAAAATAATGCAGACCGGTTGTTCTTCTCCGGCACCCCTTGTTGTTTAGGGAGGCAACAAGATTTTGGATGTGGAGTTGGGTTTGATCTGTCTTTTACTCTTCTGAGAGGACCCAGCAAAGCTTGGTCCAAAGTTTATGCAACGCACCTGGATTTTCTGCTTGTCGTTCCTTTTTTCACACTTTTCAATAAAGTAGAAAAGGTCCACGGACACAATGCAGGGGAAGGATGTGGATGAATTACCAGTTCATCATGGAATTTCTGTTCAAGGTCATGAAGAAAACTTGGCTGCTGCCCCCTGATCTGACAGAGGCAAAGAACACCTGCAGAAAAGAAGAGAGTCCAGACGGAGGAAGGACATTATTATATGGACACTTTGTAACCTTAAAGACCAAACTATTGAATCAGATCTACAACCTTGAGTTATTGAAGCTTTCCTTTGCATAGTGAACAGTCTCATCAAGTTTAAAGTGAATTGTGTAATATTTTGATAGCAAAGCACTTTTTACTATCCTAGGAAAATGTGAACTAACTACAGTACAGAGTAAGAGTTTAAAGCTGAAGTGTGCAATTATTTCAATGCCAAAATACTTTCTCCTGACGGAGCTTAATATGCAGACAACTACCTGTATAAGCCATTTAAAGTTGATTTCCATAATAAGTAGCACTTTATGGCACTTTCATTGCTCTGTTTGTTTGAGAATCCCGAACAGCCTCATTTTGGGGCTGTATTTTCTGTTTAGACCAACTAATGGAAGACAGATGGAGTGTTTGGGGAAACCTGTTTAAAATGATCATTTTTGCAATCCCATTTGGAGACACTAATGTCATAGTGCTCAACTAATGGCGTGAGTTTGGGGCAAAACCTATTTGTTCAAATAATGGCAGAGGCAAAATGTGTGTTAAGGAAACCTGTTTGGAAACATCCTTTTTTTTTTTTTTTTTTTCTTCAATTCCTTTTGGTGCCACTAGTGGAACAGAAATAATGGTCATTGTACAAAGTTGCCTGGAATTGTTTCTGGAAGGCAGCAGATGTCCTAACCCCACTCCCATCCCTAATCCTAACCATATGGAGCCTGAAAGGCAGAGTAGCCTGCCAGGAACAACTCGAGGCAACCTTTTCCAATTGCGAGAAATTACAAGCTTCACCATCAAAAATGTTTGACAAAATACTCGTCTTAAAAAAGAAAAGTTAATGCATGGGCAAGTTGCTGTGCCACAGTAACATACTTTATCGTTTCTCTCCGAAAGGAACTTCAGTCGCTGAGCTCGTTTGTGCATGAAAACTCCGTCGAGGTGTCCCGTTTCCACGGAGCGGATCTCAATGGCTTTCTCTCCCCAGCCCATGATCTGGTTGGAGTGGATATAGGCTGCAGAAGGGAAGGGGAAATGGAGCAAAAACATGTGACAGGAGAGCGTGGACACTCACTGGAATCAATATTAGAACACTCCGTTCCTCAACGACTTCTGACGTCCAACTGCAACCTGAAACTAACCCAGACCCAATAAAAACTGGCCTGCCAAAGCGACCCCACATCATCAGGAGGTCATTATTGCAGCAGTTTCTAAGCATCAGAAATTCAAGTAACCATTACGGTTATTATTCCATTTAATTTTGAATCTGATGTGGATAATTAAAAGGGTAAGAGAAATCCAATGCTCCTTGCATACTTATGAATAAAGAACTAATATGAACTCTCTTCTAGGACTTCCTGCGGATAGATTTCATGTAAAGTCCTTCATAGACACTACTGATGCAGTGATTTGGTTGTTTTGACTTTTCTGTGCTACTGATATAACAAATAATTTGGTGTTGATAATGAATTGTACCATCTTGTTATGAGAGCAGAATCACTGAAGAGTTGAAAATAATTTGGATGAAACATTAATTTCAGATCTGAGGGGGTGGGCGGCTGCCGGTCTACATTTGAAACCACAGAATTAGCAAACAAATGACAAAAGACATAAAACTAAAATCGTAACATTAACGTTCTTTGCTGATGAGAGATGCAAACAAATTAACAAACATTAAACTGAAAATTAATTTCAGAGACACATGGCACATCATTTGATGCATGAAATTGGTAAAGCTAGAGTTGCAGCAAAAAAAGAATGCGGAAAAACACCAATTTTGAAAGACGCCTATATATATACACGTCTAAAAAGACACAACAAGAAATATATTGAAATGGATGTTGGTCTCTCTATCCTGGTTATATGTAAAAATTAACCAAGTGAAATAGAAAAACCTGGATGTTTGTTTTACTTAATGAGTGAAATTTCATTAAAACATGTCCAGGTTACATTTCTCTCTCTCTCTCTCTCTCTCTCTCTCTCTCTCTCTCTCTCTCTATATATATATATACACACACACACAATAAAGAAAATTAAGGATTGAAAATGAAGGATTTTAAGACAACTAAGACTTTTTTGCATTGTGACATTATTTTCATGACAAATAAGCACATTTTCCCCTCAAATTCACATCATCTCATTTGCACTATAGTAATGAAAATTGGAGGGGAGGTTTTAATGGTCCGAAAAAAGGCTTCATTTTCTTTAAGCAAATACAATTTCTTATTGTCTTCAGCTGACTCGAACATGTTCTGGACAGGTTTTGTGTGATTCACCCCAAAATACAGTAGATATGATTTGCAAATAATGATGATATAAGGTAAAATAAAAAAAAAAAAATAAAAAAAATTCAGGCTTTTGCACAGAAAGGAAATCAGATGTTAAAGGGATTAATAGCAAAGACTTATTTTGGGTTCAAATCAAATAAGTTTAGGCTGCTTATATGTTAAACAGTGTGAACAAAACATTATACAAGAAAATGTGCTAGACACAGTACATACAAACATTTCACCTAGTGCCAGTGTTTAGACTGATGGATGGCACACGTAGGGGTATGAAGGCAAATTATTTGAGCAAGGAGGTGCTCAGTCTTCTAGTTAAGTGAGGGACAGGAAGAACAGAATGAGTGGACAAATACATGAAGGTAGAGAGGAATGTGTTTGTGTGTGATTGTAAAGGAGTATTTAGGAAGAGGACTGATTTACAGAAGATACTCTGAGAGGCTTTCAGCGGAAGTGGTCAGCATCAGGGCTCTTAAAAGGAGAACAGGAGATTTTGTGTGAAAAAACCAACCAAAACATACCAACAGAGGTGGGCATCTCTCCCCACTGGAGCACCACGTCTTTAGTGATTCTGCCGTATGTGTTCACATAGACTCCCTCATCTTCATAACACAGAAGCATCTCCATGCCGTCGGTCCTGGGAAGCACCACAATGGCGTGAGGGCTAACAGTGCCCTGAATCTGGGAAGGGAGGGGTGGGCGCAGATGAGCCTTGGGGTGACAAAATCGAGCCGCAGTGCAAAACATTCCCCACCAGGTGACGCCCAATCTAGTGCTGTGGGTGGCCAGAGCTTCTCCCTTTGAGAAACTGCTGCAACAATCAAGTCTCCTGCCCTGCACTTGACCACACAGACGCCTGGGCGACCTGACCCCAAAACGGCCTAACTAACAGATTACAGTTGGCACTGGGGCATTGGAACGGTTTAGTTGCTTTGGTTCACTCTTTGTTGTGTACACGTTTGGTTTGTCAAAGGTCGTAGATCGGGGAGATGTTTTCCTCTTACAATGGAGATATACTGTATTTTTATCACAATCAATAATGTTAAAACAATAATGCCAGTTATTCGCAGTAGAATGAGACCTTTGAAATCTGAGATGTCTTAAAAGAATATTCCGGGTTCAAGCTCAATCGACAGCATTTGTGGCATAATATTGATCACCACAAAAATGTATTTTGACTAGTCCCTACTTTTCTTTAAAAAAAGCAAATATTTTGGTTCCAGTGAGGCACTTACAATGGAAGTGAATGGGGGCCAATTTTTTAATGTTAAAATACGAACTTTTTCAAAAGTAGAGCCACATGACAAAGGATATGTGTGTAAACATGGTTTTAGTGTGATAAAATCACTTACTAACCTTTTCTGTGTAAAGTTATAGCCATTTTTTTCAACTTAGTTACCATGACGATGTAATGTCAACAAACCCTAAAATGACAGTAAAAATGACAATTTAAACAACTTTACAGCTCAAATAATGCATGAGTTTTAACAGAAGAATTAATGTATGTGCTTTTATAAAATTATAAGCTTCACATTTCTGTGTTTTTAAAACCTTTCAAAAATTGGCCACATTCACGTCCATTGTAAGCGCCTCACTGCAACCTCGATTTATGCTTTTTTTAAAGAAAAAAATGAACGAGTCAAAATTAATTTTTGTGGTAATCAACATTATGCCACAAATGCTGTCGTTTGAGCTTAACTTGCTTTGAACCCGGAATATTCCTTTAATGAACTTCATAACCATTCATCTGCTCTACGAATCTCATTCACACACAACATTCACTCGTATTGTTCTAAACTGTAATCAGGGTCCAAAATGTACTTTTCGCCACACTTGCCAATGGTGGGTAAATTGAGAAAATGTGTTGTTCTTAAATATTTATTACCAGGCATGAAACCGTATTTGGCATTGTTTTATAAAAATTTTAAAAATAGGATTATTTAGCTGTTTTTTAGCTGTATATTTGTGACAAGCAGTCATTCACAAAAACTTGAAAAAACATGGTGTATTATAATTTAGTTTTTGTGATTTTGTGAATTTGTGGAATTTTTAGTTTTTGTGAATTAATGTGAGGAATATTTCACATTTGTGTCACCACACGAATCTACAGCATCCAGGACTGAAACTATGTGGTTTATACGGCAATTTAAACCAAATATTATGTTGCAGTTTCTAAAAAGTTAACAGCCAAATGTCATTTTTATTTAGTCTCCAAAGCCAATTTCTACTTGCATTTGCTTGGCAAGTTAATTTTGGACCTTGTCTGTGATTAAAAGACACACACGTGATACAGACACCACCACTACAATACATGCCAGTGTCCCCAGGGAGGAGTTGTCTTATTTAAAGTCCCTTGGAATCAGGGAAATAAGGGGAGAGTTGCCTCTGCTCTGCCTGTCTTCACTTACGTGGGACGGAATGTAGATATCGTACGGATTCCCCGAGTCGACATCTATCACGTGAAAACCAACAGTGGAGCCATAGATAACCTTTAACCTCTGACCTTCTTCCACTGTAAGGTCAACAAGTTGAGGCTTGTGCTGAAGATCTGTGAAAGACTTTGGAAAGAGAGAGGAAGAGACTGTCATTTGAGTAATGATAAATCAAACTATTATAAAATTGTAAAAAAATAAAATAAAATAAAAAACAGCATTTCCCACTGACAACCTTTTTAACATCTGCATGACAGGAGATTGGAAAACAAAAATTGAAATTAATAATAGGGCAAAAGATTGTAAAAACAAAATTGAAAGCATTTTTAATTATCAAAAAATATTATAGCAACTGCTTTTTTCTATTACTACTATTCTATCACTTTATATACACTATATTGCCAAAAGTATTCGCTCACCTGCCTTTAGATGCATATGAAATTAAGTGACATCCCATTCTTAATCCATAGGGTTTAATATGACGTCAGCCCACCCTTTGCAGCTATAACAGCTTCAACTATTCTGGGAAGGCTTTCCACAAGGTTTAGGAGTGTGTTTATGGGAATTTTTGACCGTTCTTCCAGAAGCGCATTTGTGAGGTCAGACACTGATGTTGGACGAGAAGGCCTGGCTCACAGTCTTCACTCAAATTCATCCCAAAGGTGCTCTATCGGGTTGAGGTCAGGACTCTGTGCAGGCCAGTCAAGTTCTTCCACACCAAACTCACTCATCCATGTCTTTATGGACCTTGCTTTGTGCATTGGTGTGCAGTCATGTTGGAACAGGAAGGGGCCATCCCCAAACTGTTCCCACAAAGTTGGGAGCATGGAATTGTCCAAAATCTCTTGGTATGCTGAAGCATTCAGAGTTCCTTTCACTGGAACTAAGGGGCCAAGCCCAGCTCCTGAAAAACAACCCCACACCATAATCCCTCCTCCACCAAACTTCACAGTTGGCACAATGCAGTCAGACAAGTACCGTTCTCCTGGCAACCGCCAAACCCAGACTCGTCCATCAGATTGCCAGATGGAGAAGCGTGATTCGTCACTCCAGAGAACGCGTCTCCACTGCTCTAGAGTCCAGTGGCGGCGTGCTTTACACCACTGCATCCGACGCTTTGCATTGCACTTGGTGATGTATGGCTTGGATGCAGCTGCTCGGCCATGGAAACCCATTCCATGAAGCTCTCTACGCACTGTTCTTGAGCTAATCTGAAGGCCACATGAACTTTGGAGGTCTGTAGCGATTGACTCTGCAGAAAGTTGGCGACCTCTGCGCACTATGCGCCTCAGCATCCGCTGACCCCGCTCTGTCATTTTATGTGGCCTACCACTTCGTGGCTGAGTTGCTGTCATTCCCAATCGCTTTCACTTTGTTATAATACCACTGACAGTTGACTGTGGAATATTTAGTAGCGAGGAAATTTCACGACTGGACTTGTTGCACAGGTGGCATCCTATCACAGTACCACGCTGGAATTCACTGAGCTCCTGAGAGTGGCCCATTCTTTCACAAATGTTTGTAGAAGCAGTCTGCATGCCTAGGTGCTTCATTTTATACACCTGTGGCCATGGAAGTGATTGGAACACCTGAATTCAATTATTTGGATGGGTGAGCGAATACTTTTGGCAATATAGTGTACCTTATTTAAATGTTATTATATCTTTGTCTTCAAATGCTAAATTTATTGTTGGATTTTTACATGTATATATATATGTATATATATATATTTTAAATAAGCGAATTAAACTACTGTGAACTTTCCTACAAACAGACACATACAGGACTTAAGAGTTTAGAATGTCAAAATAAAAGCGTGAGGGTTTTAACAATTAAAGGTGTCACGGAGAGACTCACGGAGGCAGAGATATGAACTCAGTAGCAAGGTTTAATGATATGCAGGTGCGTATAATCAGAACTCAGGAGAGAGTGAGCGCTGACAGCAGTGAGGAAGAAAGAGAGAGAGACCGGTGGATCCCTGACAAAAGGTGCACGATTGAGATACATTACTATTATAATATATTATTATTATTATTATCATTTGTTTACAAATGATAATAATATTTAAGTTGAATGGGTTCCAAAAAATAACTGTGTGAATGAAAAGTGAGCTGATGTCTTAAAACTAAATTGAACAAAATAGAGATCTGAATCCTTTAAAGTCCAGAAACAAGTTGAAAAATTTTGCAAAAATAAAAAAACAGATTCTTTTCTACTGATGACTTATACTGGAATTACTGTTAATTTTGCTGCTACATTATCCAATATACTAGTTAACAATAAAGTGTTTCTTAATAAGCTATACATTTATACTGAAATTATGTGCAGTTAGAGGTTTGTGTTTCTTTACATATTAAAGAGTACACCCAATTAGTTCCACATAATAATGTAAAGATATTCTAAACTGATTATGCAAAAAAACAACACTGGTATCGGATCGGGATCGGTATCAGTCGATATTGAGATTTCCGATATTGGAATCAGAAGAGAAAAAGTGGTATCGGTGCATCCCTAGTTAAAATGTATTTGGCTAAGTTGTATGTAAACTTCTGACTTCAACTATGTATACACACATACACACACATACACACCATTTTCCATTTCTGTTCTTCCATAGTTTTGATGACTTTACTTTTATCCTTAAATGTGAATAATAATAATAAAGAATGAGTAAGTGACCCTAAACTTTTGACTGGTAGTGTGTATGTATGTATGTGTATACATACACACACACACACACACACACACACACACACACACACACACACACACACACACACACACCGATCAGCCACAACATTAAAACCACCTGCCTAATATTGTGTAGGTCCCCCTCGTGCCACCAAAACAACTCTGACTCATCGAGGCATGGACTCCACAAGACCTCTGAAGGTGTCCTGTGGTATCTGGCACCAAGACGTTAGCAGCAGATCTTTTAAGTCCTGTAAGTTGCGAGGTGGGGCCTCCATGGATTGGAATTGTTGGTCCACCACATCCCATAGATGCTCAATCGGATTGAGATCTGGGGAATTTGGAGGCCAAGTCAACACCTTGAACTCTTTGTCATGTTCCTCAAACCATTCCTGAACAATTTTTGCAGTGTGGCAGGGCGCATTATCCTGCTGAAAGAGGCCACTGCCATCAGGGAATGCCGTTGCCATGAAGGGGTGTACGTGGTCTGCAACAGTCTTTAGGTTTGTGGTTCGTGTCAAAGTAACATCCACATGAAAGCCAGGACCCAAGGTTTCCCAGCAGAACATTGCCCAGAGCATCACACTGCCTCCGCCGGCCTGCCTTCTTCCCATAGTGCATCCTGCTGCCATCTCTTCCCCAGGTAAACGACACACACGCACCCGGCGGTCCACATGATCTAAAAGAAAATGTGATTCATCAGACCAGGCCACATTCTTCCATTGCTCCATGGTCCAGTTCTGATGCTCACGTGCCCATTGTAGGCACTTTCAGTGGTGGACAGGGGTCAGCATGGGAACTCCGGTCTGCGGCTACGCAGCCCCACACACAGCAAGCTGCGATGCACTGTGTGTTCTGACACCTTTCTATCATGGCCAGCATTAAGTTTTTCAGCAATTTGTGCTACAGTAGCTCTTCTGTGGATCGGATCAGACAGGCTAGCCTTCGCTCCCCACGCGCATCAATGAACCTTGGTTGCCCATGACCCTGTCGCCGGTTCACCGGTTGTCCTTCCTTGGACCGTTTTTGGTAGGTACTAACCACTGCATGCTGGGAACACCCCACAAGACCTGCCGTTTTGTAGATGCTCTGACCCAGTCATCTAGCCTTCACAATTTGGCCCTTGTCAAAGTCGCTCAGATACTTACGTTTGCCCATTTTTCCTGCTTCCAACATATGAAGTTCAAGAACTGACTTTCACTTGCTGCCTAATATATCCCACCCCTTGTCAGGAGCCATTGTAAAGATATAATCAATATTATTCACTTCACCTGTCAGTGGTTTTAATGTTGTGGCTGATCAGTGTATATACTGTATATATGTGTGTACACACCAGTAGGCACAAGTACAAAAATAGTAAATTCATTTGCACATTTTGTACCTGTCCTGCCAAGTTGAGTTCTAAGGCCTACTTTCTTTAAAATGAGCACACAGCTGTTCTTTCTAAAAGGGGGTTAATGCGGTGTCAGTGGACAAGACCTCTCTCTTACCTTGAAAGCCATGAATTTGTGGTAGGGTTTTGGAGCCCAGGCATAGATCTCCACTGAATTCTTCAATGCAATCACCAAAAACTTAATCCTCTCATATTTAACTGTCAAACAGAAACAACAATTTGTAATTAACAACAGTTTTATCACTATTAGTGATAGGTCGATATATTAGGGCAGAAGGATTTACTGGCAGTTATTTGGCCATTTTGAGATGAGTAACTATGCTTATAACCATGCCTAACTATACTGTAAATATATTTTAAACGTACAGTATAACTATGTAACAACTGCCTGTTTGCTCAATTAATGGAAGTCCGAATTTCAGAGTGCACATTTCAGAGTGAAATCTGAGTAAATATTGTGTAGAGTAAAAACATTTTGGCATTTTTATATAAAATATAATATTATCATTACTAAAATACAGTATGTATGCATATGCAGTATATATTTTACTTATGCATAATATATATATATATATATATATATTTAAAACACAATATTAATATTTGACAGCATATGTAAAACCTATATCCTGTAATTTTAACACTAGTCTCTTTACTCTTTACTCATTTTGATGACTTTTATTATTCAGGTTATCCAAGTAATAAAACAATTAATTGGCTTAGCTGACTGAGGGAACGTACCGACTTTATAATGGACGCATCCCTCTAGGTCACCAACAGTAATCCATCCTTGTTTTTTTTCTACCTCAGGATCATTGTGAAGTATCCTGTTTCTAAGCCATGACAGGTAATAGACCCTCAGTTTATTCTTTTTGCCTGTGAAAGATTAAAAGTGGTGTGATCTTTTCATTACAAACAAGAATCTTTGAATCTGGCACATATGTATACCTGCACATAAGCAGCTCGAGAGCGGTCTACGGTGAATCAACTCACCTGATATGGTGACCAGAACATTGAGACCCTCCAGCACGTCCATCTGCTGAAAGCGTCTGCGGTTGATGAGATTGTACACTTTGCCCTGACCACTTCGATCTAACAACATCAGTCCATTCTCCGTTCCTACTAGCAGGTTTACTCCTACAGTAAACAAACAGAAGCATACAAATCTATACCTGGCAACAATAACAAATTTACTTGAGAAGCAAAATGGCATTAGATATGAAGTCTTGTTTTTTTAGATTTTTTAAAATTTTTTTTAGTTAGGGCTTACCCCAGAGAGCCGCGCACAGGATCTCAGAATTGAAGCGCTTCTTGTACTTGCGGATTTCCGGGGTGTCGCTGTGGGGCCGGATGTTGGTGGGATTGACATTAACGATAGAAATTTTCCGAGCCTCGTTCAGGCGAGCTTGTTCCTGTTCCTGCTCTTGCCGCAGGAGACCATCCGCAAAATGAGCTGCAACACAACAATTACATAAAAATACAGCCATGTCCATTCTTACATATACACTTTGGAAAGTTCATCTTACTAGTCTCCAAAACATTGAGAGATGGATAATTCACCTGAGGCAGAGTTGTCCTCATCATCCTCTGTGGGAGAGGTCTGATACACTCGTGGGTCCACAAATGGAGTAAAGGAGGCTTTGGATCCGCTCCCCATCCCAAACTGCCAACATGGACAATCAGCATGTGAGAGAAACAAACAACAACCATGCAAACTGGACACCCCAAGTCTCTTCTAATGATGGATTGGCTTTGTTCGGAATAACATACTACCTTACTACTCTTAATTCGTATGCCACGATTCAACACACTCGACTTAACCGTACATTTTCCGTGTTATGAATGAACCGGAGGTACTTGTAGCCTTAATTTTAAAATATCTATTTTTACTCATTCTATCATACATTCTACAAACAATTATATATTTTTACACAAAAGTGAGTGAAAAATGCAACCTGGTCTGATAGAGTGAACATTACTATAACGTAATTTTGCAAACTAAGTTTTACATGCCGCATTCTGTTTCGTCGCATTTTCCTGGGGAAATTAACACTAGTAGCGCTACAACAACTGCATGTTTTACTCACTTTCACACAAATCACAAGTACAACAGCTGATTATGACTTTATAAACACTTATCTTTTTACTTATTATAAACACTTTTACAGTAATGCACACAAAACTATACAATTTAACGCCTGTATTACAAACCCACCTACATTTACACAATTATTCCAATGTGATTAGCTTGCGCGGTAGCTCACATAGAGTGTTGGATTTTGGACTGCCAGCCAAGTGTGTAAACTGACATGTGAGACGAAAGTGTCATAGAAGCGACAAGAGATGACATGGTTGCTTCTGAAATTTTGCAGCTTGTCATGTCACAGTTCAGTTTATGACACTATCAGTTAGGTTTAGGCGTTGATTAAGAGTAAGGTTTGTGTAACTGTCATTTGATTTTAGATCACTATTGGTTAGGTTTAGGTTGAAGTTTTAGGTTAGGGAGGTACGTTTTACTCATTAAAACCTTAAAAACCTTGTCTGATTACAACACCATTTCCCATGCTGGACATATCACTTGAAAACTGCAGCGAAATGCGTAATTACGCAAGTAATTTCGTTTCGCAAAAATATTGTTAAGGTCACGATATGTTCATGAGATCAGGCTGCAAAAATGCAAAATAACCATTTCATTTTCCAAGTTGATAACTAGACATCACGTGATAAATTAAACATGCATGCTGATGAGGTCATGTGGCTACGCAATGTTTACCTTTTTAAAAAAAGTAGGCAGGATACAGAGTGTACTGCGCAGTATTCAGTTAGTAAGCTACTATTCCATTTCAAATATAGCCACTGTAAACATCAAATCCAACAGTGCAAGAGATGTTTCCAGTTTGAACCAATTTCAACATTTACGTACATTTAGAACACACACTATATGTGTTAGCAGGAAAAGCAATAACACAGCAAGATTAAGGAGACAGTAAAATTGGGAAAAAGGGTTAAAGACAATGTCCTAGATGTATAAATAACTCAAAGTAAACTTACAATGATACTGTAGTAAATGAAATAATGTAAACATGAGAATAAAGAGGAAACAATGAAAAACAAATTAAAATATTTGGAGAAGAATGTCAGTTTGAGTTGTGATTTGGGCTTCTGTGAATCTACAGCCAAAGGACATAGCCAGATAAACATGAGTTTGAGTTGAATAGGGATGGATTAGAAGTGTCAGGTTAGAAATTCCCAACCTGGTCTCATAGAATCACGTTATGATTCCTACATTTTTGCAAAATGATTTTTACGTGGCTTGTTGTATGTATAACGGTAGTTTTCTGGTGAAATAAACACTAGAGACGCAACAACAACAACTTTTATTCCCTTTCACATAAAATCATGAGTAAAATAGAGATTATCAGTTCATAAACACTTACTTTTTGCGCTGTTCCTCACACAATGCTATCTTATGACATCAAAACACATTTACTAGAGCGCATGACTTGTAAGGTGATACATTTTCACGTTTGCATTACATAACCAGCTACATTTACAAGCATATTCGAGCGCAATGAAGTTACGCAGTTGCTCAACTGATAGAGCATTGCATATGCAATGCGAAGGACTGCCACTCGAGTCCAGATGAGCACACGAGTCGACACGCGAGTCAAAAGTGTCATAGAAGCACCACAAAATGATGTGGTTGCTCTAGCAATTGTGTCCTTTGTCTAACATTTGCTTGAATGACACTATCAGTTAGGTTTAGGTTTAGGGTCGTGAGGTTGGTTTTGTTGATTTAAAACTCAACAGAAAATTAACCTTAACCTTATCTGTGCGGGAGAACATTTAACTCACTTTTAGCACCACAGAGTGGATATTTAACCTCTTATTTGCTGCAATATGTAAAATAAACCACGTAATGTAATTTTGCAAAAAAATTTCACCACAGTCACGTAAACTTTTATGAGATCAGGCCGGAAATTTGAGGATTGGGATGCAGGGTAGCTCTAACAGGCTTTTCCGTCACCTACTTCAGCCACAGAGTCCGGGTCCAGCCCACTAGAGTGCCGCCCATGGCCCTCACCGGGCGTGGCCGAGGGGGAGTGGCTTTGCTGCACTAGATCGGGCAGATTGGAGTTACCGGGGAAACCATTGCTCTCGGCATGACCAAGCTTTATTTCCCCAAATGTCTGCAGAGAGGAACAGAGAGAGGAGTAGGGCGACCCTACTGCAAGCCCTTATGCCCAAATGTGCGGTTATGCCACCTTGTAGAGATAATTGGGAAATGCCAGCGGGAGCTCGATCAGACTTTTTTGGGGGAGGAATTCCCCACAAAGCATAGAGGGTGATTGAAATACTAAAATATAACCGAACAAAATAAGGTTAACCAAGGCAAAATAAATATGAATCAGTAACATGAAAGAGAAATAAAATTGTGATACACTACTAGAGGAATGAGTGTTGGAGGTTTTGCTAACAGTATGTACAGAGAGAGGGAAAGGAATCGCTCTCTGTGCACAGGTATATATATATATATATATATATACACACACACATACACACACACACACACACACACACACACACACACACACACACACACACCTCTCTCATCATCAGGGTGTTGTCTTGTGAATTCTTGCCAAACGAATCATTGGCATGAGAATCTTCCTGGTTTCCCAGTGAGTCATTGCCACCCTGGCCAGCAGAAGGCCTGTTGGGAGAATAGCATAAAACTCATAAAAGACTTTACAGGATGCAGGATGTAGGATTGGGGGTTAAACAACATTTTGAGAGCATTTTATTGGACAAAATTTTGTATACGTCCCTCAGCAGATATCATCAATATTTTTTAGTACACTTTCCCATAATACGAAAACTGTATGTTTTAAATGTTAATACAATATCTGCAAAATGTTTATTTTGTCAGCTTTAACAAGTACACTACATAGAAGGCCTCAAAACTAACAGATAGGGACTAAAAGCCACAAAACTCCAATTTTGATTTCATTAATTTCACTTGATTTTAAAAACACAGAACTCTTGTGTTTCAACCCTTATATATCTAAACTCTTGTGTTTCAAACTAAAGAATTACTGCATAAATCAAGATAATTTATTACATATAAAACACTCACATGATGCGTGGAATATCACTAACAGGTACTGTTCCATCGTGAGCCCCGCCTTCTCCGTCCTCCTCCTCGCTACTTTCCGATTCCTCACTGGATGATGAGTAATCCGTCACTTTTCTGGGTGGCCGGTTGGTGTCCTCATTGGTTCGCAGCTCTCTGAGTTCTTTGGCCAGAGCAGTGAGGTCCTTTAGTTTCAAAAGGGTGAGAAAGACAGAAAGAAAATGCATAAGGTTTCATTCATTCCTTGATAACCAATTTGAACTGATCCTCACCGAACAGCAAATTCACCACAGAATAAAGAATATTTCATATTTGTGTTTTAAAACTTAAAACCTGTGAAGAGCATATGCAAATGCAGTGATTTATTTGTTAATAGGAATAAAGACATTAAAGGAATAGTTCTCCTAAAAATGAAAATTCCATCATCATTTACTCTAAACCTGTATGACTTTCTTCCATGGAACACAAATAGATCTATTCCAACGGAATGGAGATGGTTCTCGTGCCGAGTTTGTGGTTCACGGCCAGGA
Source organism: Myxocyprinus asiaticus (assembly GCF_019703515.2). Classification (NCBI taxonomy): domain Eukaryota; kingdom Metazoa; phylum Chordata; class Actinopteri; order Cypriniformes; family Catostomidae; genus Myxocyprinus; species Myxocyprinus asiaticus. The sequence goes on from NC_059387.1 coordinate 25,893,435, forward strand.
TAATCTGGAGCCTTTCGTAAACTGCCCACGCTTTTCCACTGACTTGAAAACCGAACAATGACGTAACGGGTTACGTGGCAACATGATAGTTTTACGTGACTACCCATCAACAAACATGGCACGTCACAGTGTTTGTGTATAGCTTTTACTCGTGTTTGTGAGGACATATTTAAACAATTCAACATTATGGCACACACACAAGACGAGAGGTAATGTAATTACATTATTTTGTATGAACTTTTTAATAAGGCTTAACTTGCTATGTTCTATAAACTGTAACAGTGGAATCATAATTAACAGTGGTGTAGCAGATGGTTGTATTTTGATTTTTGCCATAGTATATGTAGCTGGTCAAAAATCCCCTTACTGAACAAAACAATGCACAAAATAAAACGAGAAGAGTGTAAGGAAAGCTAAGAACGTTGGCAAATATAATAACTTACTGAGATCAGCTGCAGAAGACACTGGTGATTCGGTGTTTATTCTCACGCGTGACTAACTGTTAGTTGGCTGGCTTGTCGGTGTCTGAGTCAAAGACATCATTGCTTCGTCCACTGCTGCTTTAGCTTACAGTAGATCCTTCTTATGGTCCCTGTACTCTCTTAAAGTTTTTCAATTTGTTTATGATTTGGTCAATTGTCTGATTGAAGCCGGTGTGCAACATTGCTTGCCATATCTCCTCTTTTTTTCCTTTGCAATCTCTCTTGTTTATTTCCGATCTCCGTAAAGACCATATCACAAGTAGAGTGCTTGTTTCGCCCACTTTTCCAGAACGCTTTTGATGCCTGACATTTTTGTTGTTTATTGTTATTGAAGAAGTACTCCTTGCTGCAGACAGTAGCTACTGATATTGTTTGGAAAACTTTACCTGGTGACGAAACATTATCCTGCCCTCCGCCCCCTGACATTATCGGTTCCTGCATAAAGGAACAGCCTTTTCTGTGGTGGAAATGCACGGAAAAGTTCGAGAATTTGCACCGGCCTAGGTACACACTCCCTAACCATGTTGGTGGAAAAGGGCTAAAAGTTGTTAGACAGAATGTTAGCCTCATTCACCATTCCCTTTCATTGCATCTTTTCTTTATTTCATTCAATGCAAGTGAATGGTGGCTAACCTTCTGCCTAAATTTCCTTTTGTGTTCCACGGAAAGAAAATAAGTCATATGGATCTGGAACAACATGAGGGCGAGTAAAGTATGACAGTATTTTCATTTTAGGGTGAACTATCCCTTTAAACTTTGTTTTGCACATTAAGGTCATGTAAATGTCACAGACGAGACTTGATAGTTTTTTACATTTCTGAAATATAACAAAATAGATTAGCAAAACATTACGGATAAGCAAAACAAGTAAAACATTTGAATGTATAAAGCATGAAAAATCAACTCTTTAAGTGGGATAAAAACACCTGCCATCATTTCAGAGAATGATGCACAACTTTATAAACCAGCACGTGCATGTCAGAGAAACAACAGACCAGAACATACAAGAACAGAGAGAGAATAAGGGGTAGTTCCTGAGGCCTGTGCTCTGCATGCAGGAGGGTTAGTTGCAGCTCTGTGCCCATCTTACCAGCTCCTCCTGTCGGTGGGCCAACAGGCAGCCAGATAGAGAGAAAACGCCATCGAGAAACCAGAAGTCAAGAAAGCACAACTGTAGTGCTTGCATATTTATACAATTGCTCCATGAAATGCTAGATTTGGTTCTGACTGAATGAACACCTTATCCTAAAGTGTGATGTTGTGAACACACTAGAGCAAAGCGCAAGGTTACAGACCTTAGTCAGAGTTGACGGCATATTCAAGTTTATACAAAAGGAAACAAGGTGCAAGAACTTGAACTATAGTCCAAAAACAATTTACGCAAGAATGTGTTTCTTTAACAAAGTTCATTCTGCTCGAAATTCAAGAATGAGGCTCAATTCGTCATTATGTTGTTTATCTGTGTTCACTGTAATGCTGACCAAACACAAAATAATACAGATTTTTACAAATTTCCAGTTGACCAAAATTTCTATCCCTAACGGCATTGTTTTAATTTGCGACAAATTAAATTTAACGTGCATCCCCTCTGACATGGTGAATCATTAAAATCTTTTAAAAGTTAAGCTACACAATTACAGGACTATTTTTTTAAACCCAAAAAACTTAGCGTTACATCCTACAGCAAAACCATATCCCCTTCCCCTGGCCTAAGACAGCTGTTGCCTAGGTAACAGAGAAAACTCTGAGATGGCATCAAGGATTACTGACACTGTGAAAGACTGTGACAAACTGGTGCGATGGAGAAGTGTGCGGCTAATGATGGTGACTGACACTGCGTCTGAAGCTGTGAAGGAGAGCGACAGACAGAGAGATCGGAGGAGAGTTCAGGAATGAGAGGTGGTGTGAATTACTGATGGAGGAGCGATTGAAGACATGAGAGGAAGTGTGACAGAAATAGATGGGATGAAGAAAATTAGTGTTTGAATGTAAGAGGGAAGAAAATAGGCAAAAAGAGTGAGAGAGAGATATGAAGTGAGCAGATGTCACTAACCTCATCTATGGCTTTCTTATAACTCTGGAGAAGGGGAATCGACAATAGAGGACGACGAGTGGAGGAATAATTGAACGGATTACACAAAATGTTAAATGAGAAAATGGTTAGTAACAAAAAGCGACACACAATTTTTATTGCTTTATTTATATATCTATGCTGGCTGAAAGCTATGCAAAGGTTGTGAGTTTGGTTAGCTTAAGTGAGACTTGATTTACTTGTGATATATTAAAGACCCCATGAAATCCATTGATGAGCACAGTTTACTTTCCTGTGTTGACATATTTAATATTGAAAAAAGAAGTTTGGGGGAGACATATCGAATGGAGTTGTCCCTTGTATTTAAACAGCCAAAAGGCTTTGGCTACATCATAGCTATGAACCATGATTTGCTACTTGCTAGTCGGATGCAGGTGGTATTAGTGCGAGGGACTTTCTCATTCTAGAGAGCATTTGATTGGCCAAAAATCTCTTTAGTGCATCAATATTTTTGCCATTTTTAAATGCGTATATCTGCTAGAGGTTGATTTCATCAACTTTTAGAAGTATACTAGCATTAAGATGGCTTCAAAGCTAACAGACATGGACTAAAAGCCACAAAAGTTTCATTTTGATTGCATGGAGTCTTTAATTGATGGTAAAGACAGAACTTTTGGGGCGAAAAAACAACAGTTATTGGGAAAAGAGTGTAGGTCTGAGCCAATTCAGGATTAGATTTTTTGTTTTTTTGGTTATGGCTTTATCCCGGTCTGTGAAACCAGTACTGTGGGAGCAGAAATATTCATAGTACAGTCAGATTCTCTCAATGGACTAGGGGAGATGTGTTTCTCACCGCTGGTCGGCTGGGTCTGGTCACCTCCCTGTTCTCCTCCTGGATTTTGGCCTTGGATTCTTGGGACACTGCTGGAGACCCCTCAGGCCTACTGGACCCTGTGGAGAAGATCAAACGTCAAGACTTGGTGTCCAGAGTCCTAGACAGAATATTCCAGGAAAAGTTTCACTGTCTCTGAGAGTCTCTCACCTTCCACCCTGTTCCTCTCACTGGAGCCGCCCTGAGAACTGGGTGTACTGGAACTGGAGGAACTCCCACTACTGGTCCTCTGGAGAGATTCCATGGGAATTCGCAGATCTGGGTTACTGTGGCAACGGGAGGACACAAGGAAGATGTGGAGATGCTTATTTCAATCATAGAAGACTGTGATTTACTTGAGAGTGTATACCTAACAAGCTATGATAAAACAACAAGAAGCCACCTACAAACTAAATACAACTCTGTATAATAGTAAATACATGAAGAATTCAAATAGAAAAATAGAACAAAGGGGAGGCTGGGTGGCTTTTGTGTACCTGGCTCGGATCAGATGTGCTCCAGTCCTTGGAACCAGTCCACCTGGCCCATTCCCTGGGGAGTTTTTCCTCACCAGTGCAGGTGATATAGAGGTGGTCCTTTGGGGGACCTGAAACATATTAACATTCATGATGCAAACCAAAGCATGTAACAAAAACAACACACAGCTTTAGGTACATCTGTTTTTATCTTATATCATTTAGCTGCATCTTTATGAATGAAATGTACTCTATTAATAAAATACATCACTATTATTGCATTACTATTGTTGTACTATTTTTCTACTATTACTGTATTACTTTTAGGAACAACACATTTTAACCCAAATCACACCACCTTTGGAGGGACGTCATCTTCCTGTCTTAGCCAAGAGCTGCGGTCAAACTTGTCATCTCGGCTGGTGATGCGAGGTGGTGGGGCTGGGGTTTCTGACGTGGGGTCAGAGTTCTGCCGGGGCATCGGGGGTCGGTGGGGTGACAGACCCTCCTGGAAGGCTGAGACACCCTGAGAGGACTGGTCATGCAGCGACTGGGATCCTGTCATTGAGGAGCCATGGGACTTCACCGAGACCAGGTGTGCCATCTGTAAAGTCCCAGTAAGAATCCAGAATCATCACAAGCTGGCTTTGAAATGGTTAGGAGAGTTCTTTAAATAAATAAGGCCTAAAATCCATGGCAATCAATGGACACATATGATGTTTGCATATCTATGCTTCTGTTTAACAATCCTTTAAGAAAACTATGAGATAAAATTAAAGGCCAACCCAAAATGTAGAAATTGAAAGTTGATTTGCAGGACAGTTTGAAAGATAAACTATTAAAACATGAGGAGCTTTATGAAACTATTACATAGCCCGGTAGTTTGAGACCCCTGGTATAACGGCAGTGGAGATTAAGAGGTCAGTACGTACCTGAGGCTCAACTGAGCGGTGCATGGGAGGTGTCCGGGACTGCTGAATACCTCCACTGCTAAAGGACTCTGAGCGGGGAGGCAGCGAGGGGTCTGAAATACGGTTAGCCACTTTGTGCTGAAGAGCCGGAGAGCTCTGACGGTTCAGCTTGGAACGTTCCTCAACCTGAGAAACAGAGGATGTTAGTGTCTGTGAGACTTTTCACAACCAATCTGTTTCTTCTTTGCTTGGGAGTCAGAATGGACTGCTAGACTGTAAAAATGTATTCATTTTGACTTGTTTTCCAGTGCAAGTCACAAAACCTCCTTAAAACAAGATACATTTACTTGAGAAGCAAAATTGCATCAGATATTAAGGCTTGTTTCTAGATAATATAGATTGAATTAAGTTTATTTTTCTTACCCCATTTGTTGTTTTAAACATAAATCTAACAATGATTAATATAAATTTGCAGTGTTGCATCTGAATTAAATTGATCCTGTTTAACGGATGTTTAATGGGAAAACAAGCCTAAAATACTGAATATGGAAATTATTTAGTTTGTGTTTTTATTTTGGCAATGCAGACTGCAGGGAAGCGTGGCTAATGCGTGATACTTTGTAATCTACACATGTGGGAAACATTTAAAAAACAATTGGTTCAAACTAGAGGTAGACCGATAAATCGGTTTCACAATTAATCAGTGCCGATAGTTGCTTTTTGGAACTATCGGTTATCAGCAAAAACCTTTTTTAAAAAAAAAATAAAATAAAAATTTGGCCTGTTTTTGCGGTTTCTAAATTTTTCATCATTTGACAACATTCATCCACATTTTTATCCTCACTTCAATGCATATTTTGTTATTTTGATTAGATAATTAAGAGTTTTAAATTGAGGAGGAGCGCATCTAAATGCTTTCAACAGTCCAGTCCGCAGTCAGTTGAAAAATATATACTGTATACACGCTATTTATTTGGTGAATATATAAGCTATAAAAACCTTAATTTGGTAATTAATTACAGTAAATACAGAGCATTGTATTGGAGCCAAGTCACACTCATTTCAAAATAAGACTCACTTGTGTGTTTTGGATTTGTTTACAGGTAAAAGTCCTGTTTTGTACACCAAATCTTAATTTTTTCTGGTTATTATTGGAGTTTTAGTTGAACAATAAACTACATCTAGGATTTTATTCATTTTGGACTCTTGTAGCCTCTATATCTCTGCCTGTTATAGTAAGGAAAGACTAAGACATTTTTTTTATATATATTTTTTACATTCTATAAATCTATTTTAAAAACTATCGGCTGATTAATCGGTTATTGGCCTTTTCCACCACCTTAGTAATAGGTATCAGCAAACTCCAATATCGGTCGACCTCTAGTTCAAACCAATTTATAAGTTTCAAAACCACTTCTAATTTGTGTCAAAATGAAACTAAGTTTATTTCCATTTCATGTTAGAGAAACTAACAATGTTGATAAAGGACATACTGTTTATACATAATGCCTATCTTTGTATCATGTGTTATGATGGATTCCTTCTGTTGCTCTATATATATCACAATGAATCTTTTACATGAGTATATTGTATATTCTTTAATTACAGAAAAACGCATTGACTCCTGACAATCTTATTTCTGTTCAGAACCATATAACCACCTGAGAATCAGTCTTTCAATCTTGGTTAAAATATCCCTACCTTACCTTGAGGCAACGGCCTCATTACTAGATATTTTTAGGTCAAGACCTGTTCCCTCAGTTTGACCAAAGCAAGTTAATCTTCCTTTACTTCCACAAGTCCATATAAAATGACTCAATAAGCAAAGATGAAACCCACATGGTTAATATTTTTGATGCAACAACCAAATAAGTCCAAAGGAAGAAAGTTCTTTAGGTTAAATAGGACAGAAAGGAAACATTCATAAAAAAAGGAGACAATGAGGAAATTAGAGGTAGAAATCATCTTGGCAGCCATTCTGAATTCCCAAATACAAACATGAAAATCATACAAACAAACAAAGAGGCTTAAAAATATTCATGCGCCATTCTCTGGCATATTTGGACATGAAAAGAACCAGTTATGACCACTCTAGAAGTTGAGCGACAGAAAAAGCCATGTTAGTGAGACAAAAAAATATTCCTCCAACATAAAAATGTGAAAAAATAAAAATAAAATTCTAAGAGAGAAAAGTGAGGTTTGGATGTGAAATGACACACTGTCCTCAGAGTACAATCTGTGTCTAAAAGTATTATACAACCCCCATTTTCAACAACATAACATTTTAGTGATGTCTAAAACTACCGTTTTGGCCCGCCACATCCAAACCCCTCTCATCGTTGCCCTGCAAAACCCATGCACCTCTGTCATAACCTTTCTGTTAGAAGAAAAGGAGTGACAAGATAAAGATCAAAGAGAAGATTACTGAAGATTACAGAACAATAAAATGGTGAGAAAGGAAGCTGCCCAAAGAAAATCCACCCAAATTTCTCAAACTTGAAGTGAGAGACTACGGGAACTGATTTACCCGGAGAACCAGAGGAAAACAGAGACAAAGCATTCCCAAAGTGATCATCCAAATGCTCAGATAGAAATTTGAAAAAAACAAAACAAAAAAACCCACTAATTTTCCCCACTAATTGTTTAATAAGATAACATGACCAGATCGGTAATCATCTAGGTCATGAAAGTAAGAATGAATCAGATATGAGTCCAGAGAACCATGCTAGTAAAAGGCAGACCTTTGAGACATGTAAGTCTCTCTCTATGTCAACCCCTTTGTTGGGGCGGCCGGGAATGCGGCCACGGAACTCTTGGTCGTGGAGCTGCTGGGCCATTCGGGCCAGCTCGGATGGATCTGGTTCACAGGACACACGGACTCTAGGAACGTTAGGACCACTGACTATCCTGAGCTGAGCCTCTGTCAGCTCCATCTCTCTTGAGTGGGAGGACGAGGCGGCGGGGTATGAGGGGGGCCTGGTGGGCTGATAAGATGGGCTTTGGTCAGGGAGAAGGAGGTTGCCGACCCGTTTTTCTCCTGGGTGGTTAAATGAATGATGCTTCTTGGGAGGGATTCGAGGAGAGTTACTCTGAGCTCTATTCATGACCTGTGTTCAGATAAGCATAACAAAAGCGTTCAGATTATCACCCACAAAACTGAGGACGCAAAGAGAGCCATATCAAACCGCTTCAGGGTTAGATAACCAAAACGCCTCCACTTGATTCTAAAACCATGGGAAAAAGTTAATCAACAGGCAGTCAGATGCATCTGTCTTTACTCAGGCAACAAACCTGTGGATTTCGACAAAATGAAGCCATCAACAAGAACTAATGAGACAAAGGACAATGAATAGCTCTGAATTATGTTCGGTAGAATTCTAATCTAGTCAACTGGACGTGTTCCTCTGTTTCTCGGTACGTTTTGCCACTCATCCAAGTGGCTTCATCAGGAATGAACATCTAGTTGACTAGAATAGCAGTACTGGACATTCAATGATGTAGAGATATTCACACATTTTTATTTAATCAGTTATCAATTCTTTAATATTGGGTCTACTGATAAATGGTACCATTTGGTTGGTATCTTAAGAACAGAATGTGTTCACCGGTAAAGTAACTCACTTACTGAATGTATTGTTTGCATAAATTACTCAACTATAACTAAAATATTCATAATGATCTTAATATTTTTAATGTAGTAGTCTAATGACTACTTAGTTGTGTCAAAAGGCAGAAATACAACTGGGCATATTATAAAAATCTAAGTTACTTGATATTAACTTCTTGGTTATAGAACTGTTGTATAAAAGCAATACCACAATCATGTAATCATGTCATGTTACCTGGGGCCTCATGCCTACAGAATCACAGCTGTACTCTTGCTAGTGTGATGTTGCTTACATATCAGTTGATCTCTACAACAATGACCTGGGAATCTTCACAGATAGCACTGAATAATGTTACAGTGGTAACCAAATCTCTTAGTACCTCTTTGGCCCAGGCTGGTTTGTCACTGGAGTTGACAGATTCTTTGTAGTGGTAGAGCTGTTTTTTGTCCACAGGCCGTGGTTCTTGCTGCTGTTGCTGCAGCGAAACCAGGTAAGCTCTTTCCTGTTGGAGCTGCCGCTGTAACCGCTCAGCCTGACGCTGTTCCTCCAACTGCTTCCGTTTATATTCCTAGATACAACAGAGAATAAAAAGACAGACAGAGAGACAGATGATGACAAGAGCAAGATTTGAGGGACATATGGAGCAGATAAGCTCAAGATTAAGTGACAATTAATAATAATAAAAAAAAAACCTTGCTGGAAAAATCCATCTTCTACTGGTTTGGGTTTTAAGCTGTTTCGGACCATGATAGCTGTCAACAAGTCAATGACCAGCTTGGACCAGCTAATAACCAGCTCAAAACAGGTAGAAACCAGCTACCATGTTCCAAAACACTGATACTAGCATAAAGGAATAGTAGCGCTAATTTTGGGCTAAACAACGTGTGAACATGCAAACTAATGTGAACAAGCTTCTCACCAAGCACTCATGAACATGCAACAGACATCAATATTTTCACAAAAAAAACCCCATTATTGTTTCTCAGTAAAACATATATGTCTTGAGAATACTTGGAATATGATGTGAATATGACCACTTTTATGATACTTTTGGGTCCTTAAGCTTTGAGTGAGTCATTATCAACTGCCATTTTATTAAATAGATGGACTGGGATATTCATTGAAGGAACAGTTCACCCAAAATGAAAACTCTATCATCATTTACTCACCCTCATACCATCCCAGATGTGCTTGACTTTCTTCAGCAGAACACAAAAAAATTTTCTTAGAAGAATATCTCAACTCTGTAGGTCCATGCAATGCAAGTGAATGGTGAGCAAAACTTTAAAGCACATAAAGGCAGCATAAAATGAATCCATTTGACTCCAGGTGTTTAATCCGTCTTCTGAAGCAATCCATATGGTTTTGGTTGAGAACAGGCAAAAATATTTAAAAAAATTTCACGTTACATCTTGCCATTGCAGTCCCTAGGCACGATCATGATTTCAAGCTCGATTACACTTCCTTTTGAAATTTAAAGTGAAAAAGGAGATCACTTAAGAAGACATGGATTAAACCACTGGAGTCATATGGATTACTTTTATGCAGCCTTTATGTGCTTTTTGGTGTTTCAAATTTTGGTCACCATTTACTTGCATTGTATGGACCTACACAGCTGAGATGTTCTTCTAAAAATCTTTGTTTGTGTCCTGCAGAAGAAAGTAAGTCAAAAACATCTGGAATGGCATGAGAGTGAGTAAATGATGAGAGAATTTTCATTTTTGGGTCAACTATTCCTTTAAACGATATGCTTTTGTGTTCCACATAAGAAAGAAAGTCATGCATATTAGGAACTGCCTGAGGATGAGTAATTATTTTTGGGTGAACTATCCCTTTAAGCTGTTTTTTCCAGGGAAATGCAAACATGTTTGGGTTTTTGGTGGTTCTAAAAATAACTGGATGCTATTGGAACTCAGAGAAGTCTTGTTTCAAACCAAACAGCTTTTTGAGATAATCCCATTGATGGTCTGATATCTATGAAACTAATTTCCCTGAGCATTGAACAACAATAAACAGAGCTGCCACAAATCCCAAACGCTCCAAATCAATTCACACAGTCGATACTCTCTATGTGTCCACCGCAGATGCCACAAGCACAGAAGATGAAATGAAAATATAGTGCAAGAACAGTGAAAGTCAGAGTGAAAGGTGAGATGTTAGTTTACCAGGAGAAGAGCCTGCTCTTGGAGGAGCTGCTGTTGTAGAATCTCCAACTGCCTTTGTTCTTCTTCTAACTGACGACGTATATACTCCTAAACCCAAAGCAAGGCACACCAGGAGGAAAAAACAGAGATAGAAAGAGAGAGAGGCAGAAAAATAGATGAGAGGGCCTTTAAAGTGTTAAGAATGAAAGAGTAAAGGATTAAACAAGCAAATCAGAAGGGTAAGAAGACCATTGACCGATAATAACTTGTGGCAAATTGTTCTGCCTAGATCCCATCTGGGCAAATGTGTGATTAGCACAGTTATGATGTGATATGGGCTGGTGACCCAAAGGTCCTGTGTTCAAAACCTGGAATGGGCCATTCATGCACTTGGGACTTACTGAGAGCAGTGATCATCATTGCGGCCTGAAGCAGGCCAATTAACCCCAGGCTGCTCCAGGGGAACTTGCAACATTGAAAATGATTTAGATAAAAAAAAGCTTCTGTGAAATAGCAAAAAATGTGATTGGTGTCTTTGAGCATCCCAAAAACCAATCCAATCCTAAAGTATGCTTTTATTGCCAACTACACTTTCACTTTCACTTAAAAAAAAAATACACTTTCAACTTACTATTCATTTGATATGAAAAATCATATTTTTTGTTTACATCTATCATCTCTGATAATGATATTTTGCATTATGACATTTTGCAAGTTACACATTTTTTTAATATTTGGTCTATGCAGCTTTAGTTGAACAGGTGTACAGCTTGCTAACATTTATGCACATTATTTGGTCAGAGATATCTGGAGAGAAAAAGTGGGGTTTTGGAAGAAAGGTATGTACAGCAGACACACTGGCATACAGTATTTTGAGGATGTATGCCTTCTTTGGTGAAAAGACTTATTAAGAGTTATTTGTTTCAAATTAGAAACAAAGGAACTTCAGCTGAGAGAGAAACATGCCTGGATTTGCGTATATGCCCCTATGAAGACATTATAGAAAAACTGAGGACACGGTCACTATAATTAGCAGCATGACCATGAAACGCTATATGACAGCAAAGATGATGCCACGATTTATTGCATTTAAGCAAAGAAAGCTTCACTTAGCATTTGGCATGGATAGAACAGAATACACAATTGTCCCCAAGGCATTTGTTCTCTACATAAACTGTGTGTGCAGTACCTTACACAGTAAAAGAACACAAGGCTCAACTCAAAGTCATTAATGGGTCAGTCACTCTTATTTATCTCTGCATACACACACAAACACACACCCATGAGACATCCTCATTTAGTACTGAAGAGGACTCATGTGGCACAACCGCATTTTTAAGGGTGGGTGGGTGCTTCAAATATGCATACCATCCTGCAGTATATTTTCCTCTCTGAAGGAAGTGAGTCATGGCCTAAAGAACGCTTTAAATAAGGAATCCAGGCATGTGAGAGTCTGACATGCATATATGAGTGGACAGCTTAATCGAGAACAAAACCTGCCTTAAGTGCACATCAAATTACACTTATGATTATCAGAGGCCTTCAAAACAGAGTGTATGGATACAAGTGCTCTCTTTGTGCATGTTTGCTTTAGAAAGTGTGAATACAACCTCACTGATTCCTAGCAGAAGGTAATGTGTGTGAATGTGTCTTTATATAGGCTGATTAACAAAAAGTACATCTTGTCTCGATCTCTCTACAGTGGTGAATCTGAGGGAGTTTGATAGCATGTAGAGTGTGAGAGTGTGAAGCTGACACATCACTTCATGTCTTGCTTTCCTGTTCCAAGCTCAATTGTGGCATGGTTTAGTTTACTTACCTCTTTTAATACAGCAGATTAAGGGTTTGTTTGTAGCAATAGACAGCATTGCCAACATATATATATATCAAATATTGTTTTACCACATGCATGTTGTGTTTTAAAACATTTCAGTAAATTCTGAGTAAATATTGTGTACAAAAAGTGTAATTGTATTTAATTTCAGCACTTTTGTGTGCATCATATTGGCATTGGGCATTAAAAAAAAAAAACAATATTGGTCAGAACCGTGGTATGCCCCTTTCCTCTAAGGTTTTTCTCAGTGCTGTGTATTATTGTATACTCATGTACCTGCTCCCTCTCTGCGTGCCTCCTCTCCTCCTCTCTCCGCAGCTGTTCCATCTCTTCATAGCGCCTCCTCTGCTCTCTCTCCTGTTGTTTCCGGAGCTCTCTCTCCCGTCGCTGTTGCTGTTACACCACAAACAAAAATCATCTGTGATTATTCTTCCATTCCTATATAGTATCTCAGAACCTGACCCCAAATTTCACTCTAAGGCCACACTAATATTTTCATTTGGAAACACATTGAATATGCTACATTTATGTCTACAGTGTTTTTTTTTATCGTTTTTTCAATGTTAACATGGGTTAAGCAGGCATCTTTGACCACTTCACCGTGCCACACCGCATTTTTCAGTGTCTTGCACAAGACGAACTTCAACTTAAAAAAACGTGTCTGGAGACAACTCCATTCTGTTCCATTTGTTGCTTAACTTAAAGAATAGTTCACCCAAAATTGTAGGTCTTCACAATGCAAGTGAATAGTGACCAAACATTTGAAGCTCCAAAAGCATATAAAGGCAGCATAAAATTAAACCATAAGACTCCAGTGATTAAGTCCATGTCTTCCAAAGCAATCTGATAGGTGTGGGTGAGAAACAGATTCCTTTTTTACTATCAATCTCCACTTTCACTTTCACATTCTTTTTCTTTTGTTTTTGGTGATTCACATTTTTCGTGCATATCGCCACTTACTGGGCAGAGAGGAGAATTTATAGTAAAAAAGGACTTAAATATTTATCGGTTTCTCACCCACACCTATCATATCGCTTTTGAAGACATAGATTTAACCACTGGAGTCATATGGATTACTTTTTGCTGCCTTTATGTGCTTTTTGGTGCTTCAAAGTTTTGGCCACCATTCACTTGAATTGTGAGGACCTACAGAGCTGAAATATTCTTCTAAAAACCTTTGTTTGTGTTCAGCAGAAGAAAGAAAGTCAAACCAATTTGGAATGGCATGAGTGAGTAAATGATGAGAGAATTTTAATTTTTGGTTGAACTGTTTCTTGCAACCAGTCCAAGCTTCATGCACGCAGTATTCTCTACTTCCAGTGTGAACACCAATGCATTTGGAGCAGTCAGCCATGCTGAATGGCCTTTCCCCAGCAGGAGCTGTTTACAGGAGCCATGCAGAGCCGAGGCAGCCTGACAGTGGAACAGTGGGAGTTAGAAGTGCTGAATGAGAGGTTGACGCCCAACTGGGCAGCCTGATTCATCCCCACAGGTTCTCTGCTTTCCCCCCTACTGAGAAAACCCTACATCACATAACTCAGGAATATCTCTGCCAGCTCACTGATCTTGCTTTCGTTCTCTGGCGTTTGAAGAAATCCCTATAGCCACTCTGTAGATACTGGGTAACTTTCCTGTGGAATGATCATACCCCAGCATTGCCCAGGGACATATATATATATATATATATATAATGACAGCACCTTGTGGGCCATTACACACAAAATTAAGTGTGTGTCTGAGTGACCAAAAAGAAATAGCAAAGCATTTCTTGCCATTTGGAATTTGTACAATGGTGAATCACTCTGGGTAAGCACAGCGGTTCTCGACTAGGGGGGTCAAGACCCAAAAATGAGTTACAGGTCTGTTCTGATAGGGTTGCGGACAGGTGAAAAACAATTCTAAATGCAAATAATAAAATGCAACTATGCAACTAATCATGCATACTTAGGATAAAAAAAAGAAGCTCATCAACATTTAAAAGGGAGGAGAAAACACGTCCCTTGTGTTTTTGTTGTTGACATCAAAGGCCGTTTGTCTAATCAAACCAAATCATGTCACTTGCTAAATAAGGCACAATATTTGTTCCATGTGTTAGAATGGTAAATCACACTTCTGCAGTTGTATATGAATTTACAAATAATTTACATTTACATATTTCAAGCAGACTCATGTAAAAACAGAAGTAAATGGTACCAGTACAATTAGAGAAATGCTAAAGAAATGAAACTGGTCATTTACACTTTAAAATTCTCCTCTCTTTCTTCTTACCTCTTCCAGTCTTCTCCTTTGCTCTTTTTGTTCCTCAATGCGTTTCTGCCTCTCTGCCAGTAGTTGGCGCTTGTGTTCCTCATTCTGCTGCTGTTCCAGCTGTTGTCTTCTCAGAGCTTCCGAGCGTTCCTTATTGGCCAGCTGCAGACGCAGGAAGTCCCGCCTCAGGGTCGACTCTCCAGGGATGTTGATGATGGAGCTGCAATGAAGATGTTTCATCATCTTGAGGTCATTCAGGTCTCTTCTATACCACAACTACTCTGCATGCTTGTGTATGCTATGGGTTGACGTACCTCGGCTCGCCAATGTCCCGCTCTTCCTCCTCTTCTTCACTTCCACTGTATTCGTACTCGGTCTCATCTAAAAAAAAAGACAATCAAATGCCATAGTCACATAAAGGCTCTTCTAAGATTTAAGTAGTATTTAGACAAAAAGCAATATGACAAAATGACATGAAAACTATCATAAAAAATTCTCAAGCAAAACAAAAATAATAGTGTTAATACTGTAGAATAGAACAGAAAAGAAGAGAATAATTGACCCTGTCGAAAAAGAAGTTCACCCTGCAACTTCACTGCACTGAACTCAGTGCAAAAGTCTTCGTAGGAATGCATTGTTTTGCTTTAACATCTTGTTGCATCTTGCTCGGTATGAATACACTTTAAAAATTATGATCTAGGATTAGCTTTTGCTGACGGAATATATCAATGGAGCTAATGGACATTTCCTGTATCTTAGTGTTGGGTGTAATCGGATAACAAAGTAATTAGTTACTGTAATCTGATTACTTTTACTTAAGAAGGTAGTGTAACGAACACAATTTTTAATTCTTGTAATAACACAGTTTTCAGTTACAGACTTTCAAGGAAGTTCATTACTCAGGTAACTTATATATATATAAAATAATATTATTTATGTTGAATTATGTTTATAACATGAATTATGTTTATATGCACATCTGCTTGTGTTTCTGTGACAGCTGAAGAGCATGCACCCTATAATAAGTCATTTTAAGGGTGCTGAGTATTTGATTTACATGAGACAATGAATGAGGAATTCTTTTTATGAAATGTGTTTTAGAAAGTAATTTAAAATGAATTAGTTATGTGATTACTTTTACGATGAAGTGATCAGTAAAGTCAGTAATCTGATTTTAAAGAAGTAATGAATTAGTCATTTGTGATAGTTTTAGTAACTTAGCCAACACAGATCTCATTGTACTGTATGCTAAGATCAGCTCCCTCTCAATATGTTCCACAGGATCTCAGTTAGACCATCTGATCTTAGATTAGTGATCATGAAACTCTTGAACTTTACATGCTCTATCAAATACCACACACTCTATCAAAGATGCTCAAAGTGCATTCCAAACAAACAAAGCACGCTCACCTCTCTCTCCCCTCTTCTTCTTTGTCCTGTCGATGTGATCTTTGAGTTGAATTCGGACCTGTCTCTCGTTGGGTAGGTCTTTGATGAAGGGATGTTTCATCAGTTGTTCAGTGCTGGGTCTCTGATTGTGATTCTTCACCAGACAGCTCTCAATGAAAGACTGGAACTTTTTTGACCTGGAGAAGGCCGTCAGGGTCCAGATGAAATGTTTTGGGAGTCAATTCCACAACATTACGTTATGCTGAACACATGTAGTTTTGTTTTTACAATCACAAAGGCTTCTCATACTCATAAATGTTAAGTCCAACACTGCAGTGTGCAATATTCTGCACAATCCCAATGCTCATATTGATTGATTTGATTTATAAAATAACCAATTTTGCAAGACATTTTTACACAGAGGCAATAAACATATATATAAACATGAGAAATGATCTGATCTTGGATGCAACGAAAGATCTGTGTGATGTCTTCAAAGGCAATAAAGCAGAATTACACTAATACTGTCAGATGTTGCAGGGAGGATGTGCACAGGAAAACAGGTAAGGTAAAACAAGAATTTATTCTCTGTATTCTGTTACAGGCACATACTATATGCTTGTGTATGTTGTCAACGTATTTATGAAATGTAAGTCATATTTATAATATTTAAGTCATCATATTTATGTATGCAAGTATGAATTCTGCCAAAAATTCAGTTAAGATAAGAGAATTCTTCTCTGGTTGAAATGTAAGCATATTTGAAGCGCATAGTGGGCGGGCAGCTCATAAAGCTGACAAGTTTGCATTTTTCTATTAAATTATTTTTTTCAAGTGGCCTGTTTAAAGGCCCCAACTTGTTAAACCGATCTCTGCCTGAAGATACATTTTACATTGATCCAGAAATCCAGAGTAGAATTCAGAGACAGCAGCTCTGTTCCCAAACCTGCTATGCTGTCTTCTGCCATACTACAGAAACGTCCTATCCTGCTGAGGGTCAGTGAATATTTTTGCTTTATTGATTTTGCTTTAAAAATTAATTTATTGAAAAAAAAAAAAAAAAAAAAAAAAATCTAAATTCAAATTGCACTTTAAACGAAATGGGAAAAAAAGTAATTAAAATATCAAAGTGATCAAAAAAAAAAATCACCAATGGCTCCATTTGCCATCACGCAAGTATCACAACAGGTGAAAAATTACTTATAGCCTAGAAATTAAGAACTAAAGACTTTAATAAATGTAAAGATAATAATCATAATAATCATAATAAATAAGTCCAAAAAATTCCCATGTGTTCCCAAAAAAATGCTTCCAAATGTGTGTTCTTATCAAATGTGTTTGTATTGCGCTTTGGTTATACAGTTTATGCTGCCTAAAGAAAAGAAAATAGAACTCAATTTTAGGTTCAAGGTGTCTTGTATTATTTTATTTTATGATCACTTCATTAATCACTTTCATCTTTGTTTAATATATATATATATATATATATACACACACATACACACACACACAATTGTGGACAAAAATATTGGCACCCATGGTAAATATGAGCAAAGAAGGCTGTGAAAAAAAATCTGCATCGTTTATCCGTTTGATCTTTCATTAAAAATAAAATCTAAACAATCTAACCTTTAATTGAAGTAAAACAACTGAAACGGGGTAAATATCTCATTATTAAATAAATATTTTTCTCCAAAACGCATTGGCCATAATTATTGGCACCCTTTTATTCAATACTTTTTACAACCTCTCTTTGTCAAGATAACAGCTTAGAGTCTTCTCTTATAATGCCTAATGATGTTGGAGAACACCTGGCAAGGGATCTGAGACCATTCCTCCATACAGAATCTCTACAGATCCTTCAAATTCAGAGGTCCATGTTGGTGGACTCTCCTCTTCAGTTCACCCCACAAATTTTCTATGTGGTTCAGGTCAGGGGACTGGGATGGCCATGGCAGAACCTTGATTTGTGGTCAGTGAACCATTTTTGTGTTGATTTTGATGTTTGTTTTGGATCATTGTCAAGTCAAGTCATTTTTATTTGTATAGCACCTTTCACAACACACATGGTTTCAAAGCAGCTTTACAAAAAATCATGCATTAACAGAAAATGAAACCGTAATATCTATAAAGTCTTAGAGTCATCATTGTGTAGTTTGAAAAAATAAGTAATTCAATAATCATTGTATTTAGAACCCCAGTAAGCAAGCCGATGGCGACTGTGGCAAGGAACACAAAACTCCATAAGATGTTGGTTAATGGAGAAAAATAACCTTGGGAGAAACCAGGCTGATTCTTAAGATCTTCAGTTGATTGGAACTTGTTAATTATTGCCCTGATGGTGGAAATGGGCATTTTCAATGCTTTGGCTATTTTCTTATAGCCACTTCCCATTTTGTGAAGCTCACCTTTGCCACACATCAGAACTATATTCTTTAGTCTAACCCACTGTGATTGATGATTAAGGGAATTTGGCCTGTGTGTTAAATCATATTTATACCCCTGTGAAACAGGAAGTCATGGCTGAACAATTTCCTGTTCTCAGTCACCCAGGTGCACTAAAAAATGTTAAATAAAAAAGGGAGTATACTTCAGATATATTTTACTCATAAGAATTTCTAGGGGTGCCAATAATTGTGGCCAACAAATTTTGGAGAAAAATATTTATTTAATAATGAGATATTTCCCCTCTTTCAATTGTTTTACTTCAATTAAAGGTTAGATTTTTGTGAACGAAAGATCAAAAGGATAAACAATGCAGATTTTTTTCACAGCCTTCTTTGCTCATATTTATCAAAGGTGCCAATATTTTTGGCCACCACTAATATATATATATATATGTTACTAAACCTGCAGAGTTGCATTCACAAACAAGAGCGAACTGCTCCATGGCAAAGTGAAACTCACAGTACCTCCTGAGATGATCAGAGATCATTTGCAGCATTCTCATAGACGATATTATTCTTGCAAACAGTTATCAGATGAATGAAACAGAGAAAAAGGAGTGAAAACTCTTTACATGTGCATGTTCCACGAGACAGGCTTGTGCTCCAAACCTCTGAACAAACAGCGAATAAGACACAAGCATTGACGGCTTTTCTTTTGTCTGTTCTTATATAATAAAATATAATAAAGTTTCTTTAAGTGCATCTCTTTGTGACTAACAGCATTTCTTGTCATTTGTCACTCCGAGACATCTTACAGGTTACCAGCCTGTTGCGGGTAGATGAGCAAATTTACTCGCGCATGAAATACCTGCATTTTGACAGGGAGCTTGCAAACTGGATTGAGCCTCATTGCATTTGGAGGGTGGCGGGTGCTACTTCACACCCTGGGCACACATAAAAAATAACAAACGTTTGTAAAATCGCTCATAGAAAATGTTCTTAACCGCTAAGATCAATAGTTATTGGGAAACGAGGCCCAGAACTCTATGCGTGTGCGTCTTGGAGAAGTGCTTTCATTGCATTCGTGAAAAGCAGAGCTCACTGCCCACACATATCAAATCAGACGTGCATCGGCGTCTTTTCTTTCATCTGTTCTTCAAAATATAATCACACGTTTCGTCAAACGAGCGTTTTTGTGTCTAATTTCTTGTCATATATCACTCCGAGAAGTCTTACAGGTCACCCTCCACAGTGGCTGGTACATCAGTAAAATACTCCACATGAAAAATCCGCATTTGGCGGCTGTTAATTTCAAACCTTGTTCACCAGGAGTAGGCTGTACAACGAATTCGGGAGAAAAGAAATCAAAACAGTGTTATTGACTTCAAGCTTTGCAATCGCACCCCTACTTTCTGCAGGAAAATTTTAAACAATCATGTGTTGGTGAATGGTGAGACACCCGGCGAGCCACTTGATTTTTAACAAAGAGCCACTTGTGGCACGTTAGCCATAGGTTTCCGACCCCTGTTGCAAGGGGTGGAATATATTAGGCAGCAATTGAACAGTCAGTTCTTCAATTTCATGTGTTGGGAGCAGGAACATGACAAAGAGTTCAAGGTGTTGAATTGGCCTCCAAATTCCCCAGATCTCAATCTGACTGAGCATCTATGGGATGTGGTGGACCAAGTCCGATCCATGGAGGCCCCACCTCACAACTTATAGGACTTAAAGGATCTTGGTGCCAGATACCACAGGACACCTTCAGAGGTCTTGTGGAGTCCATGCCTTGACGGGTCAGAGCTGTTTTGGTGGAATGAGGGGGACCTACACGATATTAGGCAGGTGGTTTTAATGTTGTGGCTGATCGGTGTATATGCAAAGGATACATGGAATGCTGCCTTAAAATTTGGCAAAAACAAGGTGTCTTGGGGGCCGTTAACACAGAATACTGTTTTGCTATGTAAAAAATGCACTAGACGGATGTCTATGACGGCTGTTTTATCAGTGTTTCACTCCAGCATACCAGGTTTTTCAGAAACCTTATCAGGTTAAAAGATCTACTTTAAAAAAAGGTTCTCAAGACACTTGCATTCTACTCCATTTGTTGAACTGCGTCTAGTTTTTTTTACTGCAAGTGCAAATTTGGTCTGAACGGCCCCTTAGAAGATAATGTTTTTGCCTCCCTTTTTGGAACAGCTTTATCATCAAAAGTGTGCCTGTGATGCCTTTAAATGCTGTCTAGGTGGCAGATTGATAGAGTCAGTATCTGGTGTGGCTTGCTTATACTGTATTATTGGATAATAAATTTGGTGAGCAGTTTAGGGATGTGGAACTCACCACTTCTTGGACTTGAGTCTTGGTGCTGGGTTTCTAGGGATGAGGAAGAGAGCACGCATGGGATGCATGTCGCACAGGGCTGTGAGATGACACAGGTGTTAGTAATCTGCACCCAGACAATGACTGTGCTCATAAGAATTATGCTATCATGTGCTTTATATTGTATTGCTTTGTGCATTGTGCTGGACTTACGAGGGGCTCCTTCTGCCATTTCAATAGCTGTAATTCCCAGTGACCACAGATCACTCTGTAACAAAATGAACCAAGGTTCCAACTGTAAATTGTGTGGGCAATCTTTCCCAAGACAATCTTTTCCACCAAATGCCTTAAAGGGATCGTTCACTTGAAAATGAAAATTCAGTCATTTACTCACCCTCACAATGTTTGCTCACAATGTTGTTCCAAACACATATGACTTTCTTTCTTCCATGGAACACAAAAAGAGATGTTAGTCAGAAGGACAGTCTCAGTCACCATTTACGTTCATTTTCTGGTAATAAGACACAATGAAAGTGAATGGTGACTGAGACAAATATACTGCCTAACATCTCCTTTTGTGTTACACTGAAGAAAGAAAGTGAACTATCCCTTTAAGTAAAAAAAAAAAAAAAAAAAAAAAAAAAAAAATGCTCTCACACAAAAGCAATCAGGTTCTATAACAAGATAGTGACAGCGTAATTAAGCAACGCTTGAAGTACCTTGAAGTCATATGTGGCGTCTGGGTTCTCATCACAGGCTATGACCTCTGGAGCCATCCAATATGGCGTGCCAATAAATGTATTCCTCCTACCGACAGTGCGGTCTAACTGTGCACTTACACCAAAATCAACTGTTGGAAACACACACAAACACGCGCACACACACACCAGGGAGATTTGGCCTTAATGCGTCTGCGTGCTGTAAAGAGCGGAGCGGTCTTTGATGAAGTGCATACTGCCATTTGCCTCTGTGCCACTCTTCCCTTGTCACCGCAGGCAGAGTTGTCATAGCAAACAGCCTGAACTGTCTCCCAAACTCTTAACAACTCAATGACAAGCCCTAATAACTCAGAGCCACAGGTTCCTTAACACAGCACTGTGTACAATAAGTATTAGGGAAAGCTACTTTGAAACTGTTGCTTGCCATGCTACAAGCTACTCATAAGAAGTTACTGTAAAGCTATACTTTTTAAAAAAGGGTTAGCTACATGACGAGTTAGTAACAAAAAAATATTTTATTACATTGAAGCTATTTAAGAGGGCATATAATATTGTTCATTGGGTTGTTGACAAATTTTTGTTTTAAAAAATCTATTTTAAAAAATGTATCAATTTCAGAGAAATGTAATCTTTGTGTCCATGTTGGTTTCATACATTTTTGAAAAACATTTATAGCATTTTACAGAAAATAAAAAGTATTAAATGACTTAAAAATGTCAAGTGGTGCAACCATCAAGTAAAAGGTATAAAAATACTTTTCTTGCCCCTTGAATATACATGACATAATTAATATTAAAAAAAAGTTTTCAAAGATATTTTAAGGTAAACATTTTTGAGTCACAAATATCAAGAATATGTTTGACCTGAACAAAATGTGCCTTGTAATAAAAATGTCAAAATATCAGATTAAAAAAACAACAACAACAACAAAAAAAAACACACAGTCTTGAGGGTCTAAAGGGGTCGTCTCTGTTTTATGGTTTTCTTGTCATATTACAACATAATTGGCATGTTTGTTACACCACCTGACTTTGATTTGGTGCGCAAAAGTTTTTCAAATATAAAATAAATGTAAAAAACTAATTTGTTTTGCTGTTTTTTTTTTTTTTTTTTTTTTTTAAGAAATAATCATAAAAGATTATTCCAAACTACTCATGCCCACATTTTTTTTTCTCTCAAGTTTTTCAGCTTTTAATGAGACTTTATTTTTATAATGCCCCTTGATGGTTACACCCATTTTTTACTTTAAATATAAAAATATAAAAAGTACTTTTAACTCAGCAGTTGAAAATGTTCATCATAGTAAAGGTGTATTCAGGTAATTGTTTTGTGTGAATTGCATTTTTTATGTATTTTTGAATAACCTAATAGATCCGGACAAAATGAGCATTACGTCATTGACCCAATTATATATATATAAAAAATATATACAGTATGTAAAAATATAAAATTATATCATCTTGTTAATTATATAATTATCAAATCATACATGCATATATTTTAATCTCAGCAGTATTTATATGGCACAAAAATAATGAGGATCTCAATTAGAGTGATGGCATCGAAACACTGAACAAATTTACAAGAAATACAACTAAAAAACCCAAAAGCACCCTTAACTTTTTTTTTTTTACATTTATGCTGCTAAAAAAAAAGAAGATCTAAAATGCTACACAGGGACTTCTGAGAACCTTACTGAGTGAATGCCCTTACAAAAGAGTGAAATTAATACATTTTTCAACCTGTTCATTGAAACTGAATGAACAAACAAACAAAGAACATTCTAAGAGAGTATGTTTCGATAACTGCACTAACTTTCTTAACTGTAAGATTGTCTGGGGAATACAATGAAAGATTAAAATGATGTAGCATTTGTCATGTTACACTGGCTACTTGTTGGAAAAACAGTTAGGTACTAGAAAAGGTACACTATGTTGAAAACAGCAAACCTACTGTTGCCCTTCTGAAAAATGAGGCTGATAGCAGTTAGTTAGTTACTCCTCAACACTAATTCAAACAAAGTGAGCTTTTTACCACAGCATGCTTATCATGCTTATGGTCTGTGTTTGCTATCGGGCGTGAACTCACCTAGTTTGACTTCTGCATTTTCTGTGAGCAAAACGTTCTGTCCTTTGATGTCACGATGGATGACTTTATGCTGATGCAAATGGGTCAGACCCTATCAAAAACAGATCCTTCGAATGTTAAGCTCAACTGGAGAGATCAAAAGAAAATGAAATAACATTTCTGAAAGCTAAGAATGTGTCAAGTTGGAGGACACATACTCACCCTAAGGATCTCTCTGCAGATGTAAGCTGTCCATTCTTCCTTCAGAGTGTTCCCTTTTGTGTTTTTGATCAGATCTGTCACGGATCCAGCACCACAAAACTCCATCACCAACTACAGATACATTCAGAAGGTGACAACAAAGTCAGGAAAAAATACTGTTTGAGAGACTTTGCTGTGAATTTAATACCATTATTCTGTTTTCGTGGTCATGTGTGAACACGCCCCAATGTCAAAATGCTGGCATATCAACTCGGGCAACATGCTGCCCTTATGAACTGTAAAATTGTTCGAAAGGTTACATATTGATACTGTATGTAAACAAAGAATTCAGAAAAAACTGTGTTTTAACCGCATTTTGGTGGTGGTATGTGAATGGTAGCAATAGTTCTAGTGAAAGCGTAGGTTAATGTTATTAACAGTGGGAGGTACACAAAAATCTATGAACAAGAAACATGTTGTTAAAAAAAAAAAAAGAAATTATAATACAAAATGAATCCCAGTTCACTGTGGGATGCTGTTCTTACCGTTTGGGAGAAGAAAAGGAAAAATATTTTTGTCTTTTATATACTATAAGATCCTCATCAATTAAAGTAGATTTGGAGACATGCAAACTTGCTTTGGTTTGTCCTTAATAACTAAACACAGTTGTGTTTTCTTAAGCTTTGCATTTTTGCTCCCAGGCCTCTCATAAAAAGAGACCCTATTCTCATCAGAACCCCCAAGGCAAAAGAAAGGCCAATAAATGGAATTTATGAGCAGAACATGATGTGATTTCTAAAGTGACGCACCTATTGTTTTTCAATGCTCTCATGAGCTAGCCCTCAGATAGGTCTAAACATGTTTGGCCTTTGGGATGTTCCTAAGTCACGGCTGCTGAGTTGGCAACATTGCTTTTCCTCTAAGGGAAATCCTTCTAACACAGATGCCCGATGGAGTCTAAGGATGGCTGTGCTGACCACAGACTCTGGAACTGAAGTAAAATATCAGCAGAACTGCAATGTCTTCAGTGTGCCATATATCTTTGTGTTTCTGGGTAAAGACAACGACAGAGTTCACCACAGAGGAAATCTGCGGTAACATTAAATGCACAGGGTGAAAACAACAAAGCTCGTGCAACTCTGTACAGAGTGTGAGCACTGAGTTTGTAGCTGAGAAATCAGCAACTGTTTGAAGATGTTACTTTACCAGTGTAGGGGAAGCTATATTGAAACTGAAATACCTTGAAATGTACCTTAAATGCATAATAAAAGCCTTTGAATATACGATTTATGCATAAATCCATAAATGTCATTTATTTTTACAACCATAGCAGTATTTATCTGGTCCAAAAACAATAAGGATCTCAATTTGGGTGTCAGTATTAAACAAATTTATCAAATCACTTTGTCACTCAACCATATACACAAGTGCAACACTGGGTGAGAGTCTTGGGTGCAGTTCTGAGCAACACAGCAGTCATGACAATGATGAGACATAACAATCTACAATAAACATCAGATTTACACAACACAATTTACATATCTAATATACACATAATTGCACACAACACAATATACAAAATAATAATATACAATGTACAGTATACAATACACACAATATAGAATACACAGTATATAATAAAAATAGTATATATAAAATATACAGTAGGTTGTATTGTGCTGTATTGACATTCAGGCTGTCGGTTGATAGTCAGTTGCCAGTGTGTTGTTAAGAGAATATAATTTATGACAGTCCAGTGTAAGATTAATAAAGTGCAGTGCTGATGTATATTGATCATGAGAGATCAAGAGTTCAAAAGTCTGATTGCTTGGAGGAAGAAGCTGTCATGAAGTCGGCTGGTGCGGGTCCTGATGCTGCGATACTGCCTGCCTGATGGTAGCAGTGAGAGCAGCCTATGGCTCGGGTGGCTGGAGCATCTGATGATCCTCCGAGCTTTTTTCACACACCGCCTGGTATATATGTCCTGGAGGGAGGGAAGCTCACCTCCGATGATGTGTCTGGCAGTTCGCACCACCCTTTGCAGGGCTTTGTGGTTGAGGGCAGTGCTGTTGCTGTACCAGGCAGTGATGTAGAACCGTGTGAGGGTGTGGTGGTTCATTCCAAACTTCAGGAAGCCAACTCACGAAGAAGAGGCGCTGGTGAGCCTTCTTCACAATGGCTTCAGTGTGGACGGACCAAGTGAGTTCCTCTGTGATGTGGACACCGAGGAACTTGAAGTTGCTGACTCTCTCCACCAGTGCTCCATTGATGGTGATGGGGCTGTGTTCTTTGTCTTTTCTCCTGAAGTCCACCACAAGCTCCTTTTGTCTTACTGACGTTGAGGGAGAGGTTGTGCTCCTGACACCAGCGTGTCAGAGTGTGCACCTCCTCTCTGTAGTTTCATCATTGTCAGTGATCAGACCTACCACCGTCGTATCATCAGCAAACTTAATGATGGCATTGGAGCTGTGTTGCCACACAGCCATGTGTATATATGGAGTACAGGAGTGGGCTGAGAACACAGCCCTGTGGGGCTCGAGTGTTGAGGGTCAGTGATGAGGAGATGTTACTGCCCATTCTAACCACCTTATGTCTGCTTGACAGGAAGTCCAGGATCCAGCTGCACAGTGAGCTGTTTAAGCCCAGAGCCTGGAGTTTCTCATCAAGCTTGGAGGGCACTATGGTGTTGAATGCTGAGCTGTAGTCTACAAACAGCATTCTCACATATGTGTTCCTTTTTTCCAGGTGGGAGAGAGCAGTGTATAGTGTAGATGCAATGGCATCATCAGTGGAGCGGTTGTTGTGGTATGCAAAATGCAGTGAGTCCAGTGAGGCAGGCAGCACAGAGCAGATGTAACCTCTGATTAGTCTCTCAAAGCATTTGCTGATGATGGGGGTCAGAGCAACAGGATGCCAGTCATTTAAGCAAGTGATTTTGGATTGCTTTGGTACAGGCACAATGGTGGACATTTTAAAGCATGTGGGGACCACAGACAAGGAGAGGGAAAGGTTGAAAATGTCCGTAAAAACACCAGCCACTTGGTTCGCGCACACTCTGACACGGCCCGGAATGCCGTCTGGACCTGCGGCTTTATGCATATTCAACCATCGGAAGGATCGGGTTACATCCGCTACAGAGACGGAGAGTGAACTAACCTCTGTAGCTTCGGCCGCGAGAGCTCTCTCCATGAGGGTGGTGTTATTTCCCTCGAAATGAGCATAAAAAGTATTAAGCTCATCCGGGAGGGAGGCAGCGGTGTTCACGGCGGAGTTTTTATTCCCTTTGAAGTCCGTGATGATAATAATTCCCTGCCACATGCTTCTAGAGTCAGTGGTGTTGAACTGTCCTTCAATCTTATCCCTGTACTGGCGTCTGGCTGCTCTGATAGTTTTGCGGAGGGCATAACCGGCTTGTTTATGCTTCTCCGCGTTCCCGGAATTAAAAGCGGAGGTCCACGCATTAAGTGCCGCACGAACATCGTTATTAATCCACAGTTTTTGGTTCTGGTAGATCCGTATAGTTTTGGTCGGTAATACGTCATCTATGCACTTCCTGATGAAACACGTTACGGTATCAGCGTAGACCTCGATGTCGTCATCAGAGGCGGACCAGAACATCTCCCAGTCCGCGTGATCAAAACAGTCTTGTAGCATAGAATCTGATTGGTCCGACCAGCACTGGATCGTTCTGAGGGCGGTTGATTCCTGTTTCAGTTTCTGCCTGTAAGCGGGCAGAAGCAGAATGGAAGAGTGGTTCGATTTGCCAAATGGTGGGCGGGGGAGGGATTTGTGGCCATCCTGGAAGGGAGAGTAGCAATGGTCCAAAACCCAGTCCCCTCGTGTGTTGAAGCTGATGTGTTGGTAGTATTTCGGTGCTACTGACTTGAGGTTGGCTTTGTTAAAGTCCCCAGTCACAATGAACACAGCCTCAGGGTGTGCTCACTTATACTCCCATACAGTTCCTTGAGTGCCCGGTCTGTGTCGGCTTGTGGGGGGTATGTACACAGCTGTGATAATGACCGCTGTGAATTCCCTCGGTAGCCAGAATGGTCGACGCAGAAGCATGCGAAATTCCAGATCAGGAGAGCAGAAAGACTTTATAGAATGTACGTTCCTCTGATCACACCAGGATTTATTGATCAGAAAACATACACCACCTCCTCTGCTTTTACCTGAGAGATCTTTCACTCTGTCTGCTCGGTGCACAGAGAAAATTGAACCCCACGGGTTCAATGGCTGAGTCTGGAATCTCCGCAGACATCCAAGTTTCTGGAAGGCAGATAATGCAGCAGTACCTCGTCTCTCGTTGGAAAGAGATCTGCGATCTCAGCTCACAAAGCTTGTTGTCCAGAGACTGAACATTTGCCAGTAGAATACTGGGTAACGGGGGTCGATTTGCGTGACGTCTTAGTCTAATGAGAACGCCGGCTCTCCTTCCCCTTTTCTGGCTGCGTTTCCGCGGCCGGGCTGCCCAGACAAAGGGCTCAGCTGGCGTGTTTGAAAACAGCAGGTCGGCATTGAGGTATTTAAAGTCCGGTTTTTGGTGTACTATTGCAGAACCGATGTCCAAAAGTGTTTGTCTATCATATACAATAATGCAGACAACATCCAAGACAAAAAACATAAGAATTGTAGACAAAACAAACAAAAAAATGCAATATTGGGTCAGAGCTCGCAACGCAGCAGCCATACTCAGCACCATCTTGAACACTAAAAATTTATTCTAAAATCTGGAATCCAGAAAAACCCTAGTTTACATAAAGTAAAATAACTTTAATGAACAGTAGCATTTTAAGTCAAGAGTTTGATTGCTTCAGTTTTTGCGTTACACAATGGGACAAACACACACACTAACACACTAATATACAAATGCACTATTATAACCCTGATTCTTTCTGCTGAAGACTGACCCAGAGCTGGTCATCCATGCCAGGCGGGTTCTTCTTGATGAAGGCACCATAGTAGGTGGCGATGTTCCGATGGTGGGAGTATTTCTTCAGCATATTGATCTCAGCTTTGATCTCCTCCTCCTCATCCTGTCAAATAAAACAGAAAAAAACTCAGGAAAGAGCCGGAAAATATTATGTATCCTGGCTGTTGTGTACATGCAGGTTATTTCAGGAAACAGCTCTATTTCTGTCTCCATGACATACTATTGATATTATTAACAGAATACTGAATTTAGTCAAATTAACAGATAGATTTAACTCTGTTCTTTGTGTAAATGTAAAAACAAACTTTTTATCTGAATATCAGTCAATCTGAATGTCCTTATTTATCACCAATTTATGCATATGCAATATATACAAAGTTGCATTTAACACATGCAATTAACATACAGTTGTGCTCAAAAGTTTGCATATCCTGGCAGAAATTGTGAAATTTTGGCATTGATTTTGAAAATATGACTGATCATGCATTCTTTTATTTAAGGATGGTGATCATATGAAGCCATTTATTATCACATAGTTGTTTGGCTCCTTTTTAAATCATAATGATAACAGAAATCACCCAAATGGCCCTGATAAAAAGTTTACATACCCTTGAATGTTTAGCCTTGTTACAGACACACAAGGTGACACACACACAGGTTTAAATGGCAATTAAAGGTTAACTTCCCACACCTGTGGCTTTTAAAATTGCAATTAGTGTCTGTGTATAAATAGTCAATGAGTTTGTTAGCTCTCACGTGGATGCACTGAGCAGGCTAGATACTGAGCCATGGGGAGCAGAAAAGAACTGTCAAAAGACCTGTGTAACAAGGTAATGGAATTTTATAAAGATGGAAAAGGATATAAAAAGATATCCAGAGTCTTGAAAATGCCAGTCAGTACTGTTCAATCACTTATTAAGAAGTGGAAAATTTGGGGATCTCTTGATACCAAGCCAAGGTCAGGAAGACCAAGAAAGATTTCAGCCACAACTGCCAGAAGAATTGTTCGGGATACAAAAAAAAACCCCACAGGTAACCTCAGGAGAAATACAGGCTACTCTGGAAAAAGACGGTGTGATTGTTTCAAGGAGCACAATACGACGATACTTGAACAAAAATGAGCTGCATGGTCGAGTTGCCAGAAAGAAGCCTTTACTGCACCAATGCCACAAAAAAGCCCGGTTACAATATGCCCGACAACACCTTGACACGCCTCACAGCTTCTGGCACACTGTAATTTGGAGTGACGAGACCAAAATAGAGCTTTATGGTCACAACCATAAGCGCTATGTTTGGAGAGGGGTCAACAAGGCCTATAGTGAAAAGAATACCATCCCCACTGTGAATCATGGTGGTGGCTCACTGATGTTTTGGGGGTGTGTGAGTTCTAAGGCACGGGGAATCTTGTGAAAATTGATGGCAAGATGAATGCAGCATATTATCAGAAAATACTGGCAGACAATTTGCATTCTTCTGCACAAAAGCTGCGCATGGGACGATTTTGGACTTTCCAGCACGACAATGACCCTAAGCACAAGGCCAAGTTGACCCTCCAGTGGTTACAGCAGAAAAAGTTGAAGGTTCTGGAGTGGCCATCACAGTCTCCTGACCTTAATATCATCAAGCCACTCTGGGGCAATCTCAAACGTGCAGTTCATGCAAGACAACCAAAGACTTTGCATGACCTGGAGGCATTTTGCCAAGACGAATGGAGCATAATACTTGTTGACCCATCTCCAAACATAGCACTTATGGTTGTGACAATAAAGCTCTATTTTGGTCTCGTCACTCCAAATTACACTGTGCCAGAAGCTGTGAGGCGTGTCAAGGTGTTGTCGGGCATATTGTAACCAGGCTTTTTTGTGGCATTGGCATAGTAAAGGCTTCTTTCTGGCAACTCGACCATGCAGCTCATTTTTGTTGAAGTACCGTCGTATTGTGCTCCTTGAAACAACCACACCGTCTTTTTCCAGAACAGCCTGTATTTCTCCTGAGGTTTTTCTTTGTATCCCGAACAATTCTTCTGGTAGTTGTGGCTGAAATCTTTCTTGGTCTACCTGACCTTGGCTTGGTATCAAGAGATCCCCAAATGTTCCACTTCTTAAGTGATTGAACAGTACTGACTGACATTTTCAAAGCTTTGGATATCTTTTTATATCCTTTTCCATCTTTATAAAGTTCCATTACCTTGTTACACAGGTCTTTTGACAGTTCTTTTCTGCTCCCCCTGGCTCAGTATCTAGCCTGCTCAGTGCATTCACATGAGAGCTAACAAACTCATTGACTATTTATACACAGACACTAATTGCAATTTTAAAAGCCACAGGTGTGGGAAATTAACCTTTAATTGCCATTTAAACCTGTGTGTGTCACCTTGTGTGTCTGTAACAAGGCCAAACATTCAAGGGTATGTAAACTTTTGATCAGGGTCATTTGGGTGATTTCTGTTACCATTATGATTTAAAAAGGAGCCAAACAACTATGTGATAATAAGCGGCTTCATATGATCACTATCCTTAAATAAAAGATCAATGCCAAAATTTCACAATTTCTGCCAGGGTATGCAAACTTTTGAGCACAACTGTATGATACATTACTGATATTCAACAGACTATTTTGAACAATTATCTAATCTAAAGCATTGCCATCTTAACTGCATTATGTCCCGCATATTTGTCCAGCAACTTTTAACGACCAACTGAACTTGATTGTCATCTCAAATTAATTTTAGCGTCATAATGCAATGTACATTTTCTGAAGAAGCTCAGCAAACGCGATCCGAAGTAAAGAGGGTTAGATTTAAAATATTTAAAAGTTTTAAAATGTTCAAAAGCTCGTTTTGGACAAATAGTTCTGATAGTTGATAGTCTTGAAGTGTAGAAAATGTCATTCAGCCGACTTTATTCATCTACAGAACAGGGGTAAGGCTAATTTAAGTTTGTTTAAAGAAAAGGCATATATAGGCCTAAAAATATTTTTTTCATTTCGTATTTTATTATTTTAATTTAATGCGTTTTTCGTTTGGCAATTTATTTAATTTAATACAGGGAATTTTGCCGGCATGTTTCCAAAAGTAAACTAAACAATAATTTAATATTGTTAAACATATGTTAGTGTTCCAAAAAAGCACACTGAAGCTTTTCTCCTAGTATTGTGTATTTATTTTTCATTTAAACCAACTTTGTGTACAGAAATTATGTTTTTTGTATTGTGGGCTAATTCCGTGACTGCCGTCTATTATTTTGAATGGTGTGGAAAAGCAACTTTAATAAATAAACGGATGTCTACCACGATTAAATTAATCGCAAAGAGTGGCCATTCATTTGTTCTCTGTGCACTTGTCAATGTGCATGATACGAGTTATTTGTGTTGGCACTCCTGGAAGTGTCATGTTTGCAGTAATCGGATCTTTATGCTGTTCAGATCAATCCATAATCACGTACAATAAATTGGCTTTTATGGATGTATACCTTGTCGTCATGATTAACACAGGCTAACGATTGGGGGCAAATTCTGTCATGTGACACTACATTTTTGTGTTAATGCCAATTTTCTCGACAAAAAGTGTTTCCAAACCAGTTTTTCGTGACATTTGATGTATCAACATAGATTTTATGTGTTAGAGTTAAATGGAAAAATATTATGTCGACACTTGTGAAATTTTAGCGATAATTTGTGTTTCCATCAGCTTTATTTTGATGCGCTAAAACTTTTTCCGCAAAAAATCCTTTTTTAGATGGAAATGTAGTTACTGAAATTAGCTACGTGATTAGCTAGTTAGCTATAAGCTCGTTGTCATGGAGAGTAAAAGACGGATGTTATTTTACTTTCCAGCATTGTGTCTCATCAAATACGTAACAACATAGCATGAATTCAACACTCAGACACAATCCACCACCGCCCCGTTGTCTACTGAGCTGCAAACAGATGCTCTGATGTTTACCTTTCAATCTGCTACATTACTGAATGCACTGACAATATAGCTGGGTAACAGCAAACAGACATGAGTGACATGGTTGTCAGGGACAAGGTTAATGTTATATTAGTTATATTGAAAAGGGAAAATGATGGGGTCACTGTTTATTAAGTTTCCAGTATGTATTTCACAAACTAGTTAACGAGACACTGCTTAACTCCGCCCTGTCTGCAGAGCCACCGTCAGCTCAAAGTCAGCTCTGTAAACAGTGAAGTCGGAGAGCACTCTGCTGGACAAACTACGCTATGACACCAATAGCATTGTTCTCTGCATTATATGTTCTGAAAAAAAGTTTTAATATCGGCGCATATCGGTAAAATATACGCCGATACCGATATATCGGTGAAAGGCTAATATCGGCCGATAATATCGGTCAGGCACTAAAAGCTAGTTAATTTTTCAGTGACAGCCCAATTCTATTTGTAATTTACAGAGAAGGAAATTTAAACTTTGACTACTGTTAGTGTTAATTTATCCAAAAGAAACTGTTTGAAGATTATATTTACATATCAAGACAATTTATGTCTGGCATTTATATTAGGGCCAAGCTGTCATTACTTAATATTCCCTTTACTGCACTTTTGATTGCAAAATGTACAAATAAGAAAACATGTTGTTTGTTGAACATTGCTGATGTTTCAGGAAATACATGCATTGTTTTCATTTCAGTATTCTTTTTTTTCAAAATATTTAAAGTATCGAACCGTGAACCCTGTATCATGAACCGTACCGAATCATGAGCTTAGTGTATCGTTACACCCCTATTCTTTATTATTCTTTATTTACCCCTGCAATTTGTCTTTGTATTTATGCACATGCAGCATATATCACTACATGTGTAAATCACACAAAATTATTCTTACACAATAAATAAATAAATCCACTGATGCGTTAACTACAAAATCATGATTAAATATATTAGCGTAATTGATTGTCCTACTGTTCAAATTAATAAAATAAACACAATCATGAAATTTTCAAGCACAAATGGCAAAGTTTCCTAAGGAAGACCCACGCATGTGTTGTTACTGAGATCATTCGCATGAAGGGAAATTGTAAAAGTGAAATCGACAGAGACAGAACAAGAGAAAGTGAGCAAGAGAGAAACAAGGAATTGAGGTGATCTGGCCTGCTTGCTCTCTTACCCCTGTGACATCCATGACCTTGATAGCAGCAAGCTGGCCCGTCTTGACATGGCGTCCCTGAAGAGAAAGAAGAGAGAAGAAACATCATTCACGTGTACAGTGCATCCGGAAAGTATTCACAGCGCTTCACTTTTTCCACATTTTGTTATGTTACAGCCTTATTCCAAAATGGATTAAATTCATTACTTTCCTCAAAATTCTACAAACAATTCCCCATAATGACAACGTGAAAGAAGTTTGTTTGAAATCTTTGCAAATTTATTAAAAAAAAAAAAAAAGAAAAAAAAAGAAAATCACATGTACATAAGTATTCACAGCCTTTGCTCAATACTTTGTTGAAGCACCTTTGGCACCAATTACAGCCTCAAGTCTTTTTAAGTATGATGCTACAAGCTTGGCACATCTATTTTTGGGCAGTTTCTCCCATTCTTCTTTGCAGGACCTCTCAAGCTCCATTAGGTTGGATGGGGAGCGTCTGTGCACAGCCATTTTCAGATCTCTCCAGAGATGTTCTATCGGGTTCAAGTCTGGGCTCTGGCTGGGCCACTCAAGGACATTCACAGAGTTGTCCCGGAGCCACTCCTTTGTTGTCTTGGCTGTGTGCTTAGGGTCGTTGTCCTGTTGGAAGATGAACCTTCGCCCCAGTCTGAGGTCCAGAGCGCTCTGGAGCAGGTTTTCATCAAGGATGTCTCTGTACATTGCTGCATTCATCTTTCCCTCGATCCTGACTAGTCTCCCAGTTCCTGCCACTGAAAAACATCCCCACAGCATGATGCTGCCACCACCATGCTTCACTGTAGGGATGGTATTGGCCATGTGATGAGCGGTGCATGGTTTCCTCCAGTCGTGACACTTGCCATTCAGGCCAAAGTGTTCAATCTTTGTTTCTCATGGTCTGAGAGTCCTTCAGATGCCTTTTGGCAAACTCCAGGTGGGCTGTCATGTGCCTTTTACTGAGGAGTGGCTTCCGTCTGGCCACTCTACCATACAGGCCTGATTGGTGGAGTGCTGCAGAGATGGTAGTTCTTCTGGAAGGTTCTCCTCTCTCCACAGAGAAATGCTGGAACTCTGTCAGAGTGACCATTGGGTTCTTGGTCACCTCCCTGACTAAGGCCCTTCTCCCCCGATCGCTCAGTTTGGCCGGGCGGCCAGCTCTAGTAAGAGTACTGGTGGTTCCAAACTTCTTCCATGATGGAGGCCACTGTGCTCATTGGGACCTTCAATGCTGCAGAAATGTATCTGTACCCTTCCCCAGATCTGTGCCTCGATACAATCCTGTCTTGGAGGTCTACAGACAATTCCTTGGACTTCATGGCTTGGTTTGTGCTCTGACATGCACTGTTAACTGTGGGACCTTATATAGACAGGTGTGTGCCTTTCCAAATCATGTCCAATCAACTGAATTTACCACAGGTGGACTCCAATCAAGTTGTAGAAAAATCTCAAGGATGATCAGTGGAAACAGGAT
The DNA here is from genome assembly GCF_019703515.2 of Myxocyprinus asiaticus. Classification (NCBI taxonomy): domain Eukaryota; kingdom Metazoa; phylum Chordata; class Actinopteri; order Cypriniformes; family Catostomidae; genus Myxocyprinus; species Myxocyprinus asiaticus. The sequence continues at coordinate 25,928,641 of NC_059387.1, forward strand.
GCACCTGAGCTCAATTTTGAGTGTCATGGCAAAGGCTGTGAATACTTATGTACATGTGATTTTTTCATTTTTTTTTTAAATAAATTTGCAAAGATTTCAAACAAACTTCTTTCACATTGTCATTATGGGGTACTGTTTGTAGAATTTTGAGGAAAATAATGAATTTAATCAATTTTGGAATAAGGCTGTAACATAACAAAATGTGGAAAAAGTGAAGTGCTGTGAATACTTTCCGGATGCACTGTATCATATGAATATCATGCAAGCATTTTCTAATATGTGCTGATGATGAGATCTATTTGTGATAGAAGAATAGGTGGACATAAGCCTCTCTGACAGGCACCATGATTACATAATAGCAGAGAAAAAAAGCACTTCCTTGAATGATTGAAACTGACCTAAAAAGCTGTGTGATGATCTTGGGCTCTTGGCTGAACCATTACGTGTGTGCATGAGTGTGTGTATGTGCGTTACAATGCCACTAGATGACAACTCTGTTTGGATTGGATATAACTCCAAAAGTGCTATGCAAGTTGGACCTTTCCACGGTTCAAGAGGAAGTGAAGGAATCCATCAGGAATGTGGAAATGGAAATCTGTGCCCCCGGTTTCCCCTAATTCACTCATGTTCACCTGTTAAGCTGCTAACTTCCCTTGAACTGAACTTCATCCCCAATCCCCCCAAAAAATCATTAATTAATTTATTAAATATAAATAAATTAGTCAAATAAAAAAAAAAAAAAAGCAAAGCAAAACAAAAACAAAGCACAAGCAAAGCAAAGCAAAGCCAGACAAAGCAAAGCAAATCAAAACAAAAAGCAAAGCAAAGCAAAAAAAAAAGAAAAAGAAAAAAAACGTTTGGAGCAACAACAAAAACCGTTTGGAACAAAATAATTACGAAAGATGCAATAATTGAATTCAATTATGCAAAATCCACTAGGGTCAAAAATTGCTTGAATGGGTACTATGACACTTCTGATGGACACAGATCATCTGTGCACACAGCAGCCATGTTTCAGAGGCTAGAGACACCAAAGCAGATCTAAGTAGCAAGAAGTGCATTCATCTGTAAGACAGAATAACCCAGTGTGTGTTCTCCAGAATGAATTATGCACAGTTCAACTCCTCACCAAACACACTCCCACCACTGTGATTCTGAGCAGAGATGTTACAGAGGGAAGGAGGGAATGAGTGAAGAAAAGGGTGGGAAACAGAGAGAAAGACGTGAGAAGAGAGCTTCATACAAGTCCCATTAGTCCTCATTAACAGCATTTCCATCATTGGAAAGTATTAATGACAGGAGAAGCTCTGACATATCCACAGCCATTTAAAAAATACATGGCCAATGTAACATACTGTATAGACTGTATAGAACTTTGACATACACTGCGTGCACAATTATTAGGCAAATTGTATTTTTATTGTTGAACAAATACAATGCTCTCAGTCAATCCAAAATGTTATTGAACCTCAAAACCTGAATGTTTAACAAAGGAAAAGTGAGTTTTGTCTTTCTCAAGGGAATATATAAGTGTGCACAATTATTAGGCAACTATTAGTGTGCACAATTATTAGGCAACTAAATTACAAAAATAATTTCTCCCAACTCAATTGTTTATTCTCAATTTTTAGAGTAAGTGCAACAAATAAGTAACACAAAATGACAATTAAATAACATTTTTGGCCTTTCAAAAATATTCAGTGACCAATATAGCCACCCTTCTTTTCAATAACTGCCATGAGCCTTCTCAGTACTTCTAGACACTCCAGGTAGGTTGCAGTTAGTTGGAATATGGTGGCACTGGAGGATAATGGGTTCCTGGTAGATTCTCATTTAATTCTTCTTAAGTCTTTTGCAGTTAATTTGCGCCTTTTGTTCTCCATGCGTTTTTTGAGCACCAGTTGACAATTCGCAAACAAAACGTTTGAGTGTCTGGTGGTCACACCTCAATAGTTTAGCTATTTCAAGAGTGTTGCATCTGTCTGAAAGGTATTTTACAATATTTGACTTTTCAGTGTCAGTTAAGTCTCTTTTTTGTCCCATTTTACCTGAGGTAATGAAGCTGCCTAATAATTATGCACACCTTGATATAAGGTGTTAGTCACTTTCGCCACACCCTCCCTCATTACACAAATACATACCACCTGAAAATGACTGAATGCAATAAGCATTCAAGTTTATATGGTTTAGAGTTGGAAAATGTGCATGGAAATAATGATAAGATCAGAATACTCAGTGTATTTTTTTTTTTACATTTTAATGCTCGTAGGAGCCGTATCCTAGCGGTTAGTGTGCTGTAATTTTGAGCTCTTGTCCCATATCATGAGGTGGCATTGACATCCTGTTTTTTTTGTGCTTTCTTACGATGGTAATAGCACACCTTTCCTCAGAAAGCAGCAGGAGGCAATTTGAGGCATCGTTCATGTTCATCGCACAAACAAAGTATGACAAGTTACATGCAGAAGTTTCATACTCAGTAGGTGTTAGGGGTTTCAAAAAATCCTTGGCCTTAGTACGGTAATAATGATGCTTGCCTTAGTAATCACCATTAATTATTCCTCATTTGAAAAATGAAATAGCCTGATGCAGTAGTATTTAAAACAATCCAAAATGACAAACTGACAGGTCGGGGAGGAGGTTATAGGAACTGAAAAGACACACTCATTGGACAGAAAATCGTTGGCTAATTTGAATACTGTGACAGTGGCCCAGTCATTACAATAATAGCAGTAGTGAAAGTGATAGTAATGAATTATGCTGACATATTACAGAATCATAGACGTGATTGTAAATATGAGCATGTTTGATGCCGTTACGCCCTACAGCTCCATCTTTACTCTTATGATGAGAAGTGCTTCTAGTCACTGTTAACTAGAAAACCCTCTGCTATTTTGTCAGAGATTAACTAAAAACTTCTAGAGCTCTAAAGCATAGAATATTTCATCCTTAACTGGCATAAGAAACAAAATAAGCTAAATATAGATATAGCAAATGAACAGAATGTACCCTATACAGCATCCTACTAATTACATGCTGTACAACGCCTACTATTAAAAAAAAAAAAGCATGAGTGAGTAAAAGTAAAGACAGTAGGCAATATGCAATGATAAATATCTCAAACAACAGTATGCTACATTGTTGTCACATTATCTCATTAAGTTTAATTCAGCCAGTGTCATGCAATTATTTTGGAAAAATATTATTTTGCATTTATTTTAATCTAATGACTAAATAGAGAGACATTAGATGCTTTTCATTATGCTGGAAATGGAAGGGCACATTGTGGGATACCCATGCAGTGTACTCATCACATGACTACAGAGAATTTGCATACTGTACACACTACACAATGCATACTGTAAAAATAGTAAGAATGGTATTGGAAGTATGCTATTCTAGGAGTACGGTAGTATGCATGTTTTGCCAAACGTAGTAGGTAATCTTGGTATCCTATGAATTTTCATACTTTACACACTACACATAATGCATGCTACGAGTGGTATGGTAGTATGCCATTCCAGAAGTATGGTCGTAAAATGCACATTTTGCCAAGTGTAGTAGGTAATCTGGGTGTCCTGTGAATACAGATAATTTGCATACTGTACACACAACATATCATGCATACTGCAATATCTGTATGACTAGAATGCTTTTCCAGGAGTATGGTAGCATGCCATAATATAGTGGGTAATCTGGGTATCCCATGCATATAGAGAATTTGCATACTTTTATACACTATTTACAATAATAGTATTAGTATTATGGTAGTTTGCTATTCCAGGAGTACGGTAGAATGCACATTTTGCTAAATGTAGTAGATAATCTGGGTATCCTATGCATACACTTAATCAAAAGTAGTACGAGTAGTACGACAATATCCTCTTATGCTCTGAAGGATTTTTGGGCCAGTGCCTGAGATTTTGCACACTCAAATTTAAAAGCTCCCTGTTCACACATACAGTGGACTAATTTCATAAAAATTGTCTCATTTTACAGATAACCCCCTAAATTTTAAGAAATTATTTCAATAATTAATAAATAACATTGTATCTGTTTACAATTTTATGATAAACAATTTTGTTTTGTGAAAACAAAAAAAGTTTAAAGTTTAAAAGCATGCATTTCAGTTCTGTGTCCTCAATTTTCAAGCAAAAAGCCTTATTTTATTCCACAGGATGGCAGCAAGTCCTAGAAAAAAAGAATTTTTCCTCTAACACCTTCCATCACATTATACTGATCTGAAATATAGGTGGTGCTCTGCCCTCACCCATAGACAACAAGTATTTTTTTGAAGTACTGAGAGCTTCCACACTGTTTGGTTGAATATCTTGACTTCTGAGTTGTCTAGAAGTCCAATCTAGGTGTCATTGGAAGGCAGATAATCCCAGCTTTACAATGATGTGTAACATTTCATCTTCTATTGTTGAGGACCGGTTTTGCTGATGATTTGTTTCTCATACTTTTCCCACCGGACTTCATATTTTGTTCAAAACAATTCTGACACAACTTTAGATTATTCACCCAAGCAAGCTAATTAACAAGTAAACAAGTAATTTCTTTAACTCATTTTAAAGCTAACAACCCAAGGTAAAATTTGATATAAAGTTTGAGGCTATTTGGGGCTTAGAGATCAGTGGTCAAAGAAAATGACGTTTGCATTTTATGCCTTACCGAAATAAAATTTGACTTTGTGATATTTTTTAAAAAATAATTCAAACTGTGGTATTATGGCAAGAAAATAAACTGTCCAGTCACCTTCCTGAGAATGAGAGCTTTCATTTGATACAGTTTAAATCTCTAGGTGGGGCCAATTTGTGACAAATGTTTTTCTCTGAAAAGTTCAGATTCTAAGCTTTCAAATGATACCACATATGCCTAACTTACGCATCCAGGGACTTCAATGATTTAAGTGTTAAAACAGCTTGCCATATAGCACCTTCCCACGGCGGGTCCGCACAGTTTAAGAGGATATACAGTACTATTCTGAACAAAGCCTTTTTAAAATCATAACATTCTGTTATGGCTCTTAAAAAGACTATCCTTGTACTTCTCTGCAGATTTATTTGTAGCCTATGTGAGAATTGGTGCGCATGCTAGCAGATGCTTGATGGATAAGCAAAGTGTGGTCACAGAGCCCTTTTGGAAAGAGTTTTCCCTCTAATTTAGACTGGCAGCTAAAATGCATTACAAGGATCTGTTGCCATTATGTCTTCGATGACTGTAAAAGGCTATCTGAGAGCTTGTGGTATTAGTGCATCATAACTGTAGCCACAAAATGCTGTCAGCAAGACATTGCTATGGTATTTCATCAGCACAGTCGTTACTAGCAATACTCAACTCTCTAACCAAACGTAAGCACTAAGATGTTATCTCCCAGAGGGTAGGGAACCAATCCAACAAAGGTAATGGTATTCGTACACTTCTCTACAGACAAGCCATGAAAACGGAACATCTATTATCCGATCAGGAAGTCGTTTATCACTGCGAGACTGGTGTATGTTTGTACCGATTAACGCAGGGTGCAGTGCGAAAAGACGCACCACTTCCTCTCTGTAGCCTAGCAACAGGCCTGGAAGGCGGAGGAGGTTGATGATTTTCACACTCTCGTACAGACAGCTCCTCTTGTTCCTGAGAAATGTGACCTAGCATGACCCCCCCCTCTCCATTCAGTCTCTGAGAGAGCTTTGAGGGCCAGAAACTCCTCACTCATTTTCCATTCAGAGAAAAGCTTTTCAATAGACCACATGCCCTGCAGTCACTTATGGAATGTAGGAAGTTGGTGTTTTATTTAGAGCCTCATTGTGGAAGCTTCCCAATTTAACCATAATGTTCTGTATTTAACTGATGACGCATGGGTGAAAAGTTAGGAAACATGCAACACAATCGCTACAATGGCGGAGTGCAAGACAGAGTTTTTCCATTAAAAAAATGAAGTCTATAACTACAGCTAGATTAACATTTTCTGATGAAAATGGCAAGTGGTGCTTGCTCATGCAAAACTTGCCACCATGATGTTAGGGTGTTGTGGATGGTTGCCATGGCATTGCTCTGCGGACCCCAAGGTGTTTAGAGTGTTGTTCTTTTTAGTGTGTTGTTAGGGTCAGGGTTCCCACACCTTTTTACCAATGAGTTTCAATGATTTCTCCATGATTTTTCCAATTGCTTGGATTGGATAAGGATTTTCTTTTTTAATAATTAGAGACTGCACTCACAAAGACGATTTTCAAGCCAATTAAATGTTTTGAAATATGTACTGTATATTCACTAATGAAATTTCCATGACATTTTAAGATTTACAGAATTTCCATGAGTTTCCAGGCCTGGAAATTCCCATATCAAAATGGCTTGATATTTCCACCTAGTTGGGAGTTCTGGGCAGTTGCTTGGTGGTTGATTATTGGCCCAAGTAAAAGTAGCCCACCCCCAAGTTTCTATGATATTCTGGTCGCTAAATGTGGCTCGAGAGCCTTTTGCATTTTTCCGATTGTCTGTCATGCGAAATCCTAAGTCTGATTGCTTAGTAATGTAATAACATACTTTTCCTCAACAAACCGCATGATTAGAGGTATCATTCATGTGTTAGGGTTGTTCAAATACCTAACCCTAAGATTGATGAGGAATAACAGCAAGTACAAATAAAACTCTTTGAAAGTGCTTGTTTTGAAGAAAAATCTTACTCTCAGGCTTTGATGAAATTGGTTTTCTTTTTTCTACTTCATAGCAGATTCCTCTCAAAAGGAGTGTCATGTGAGTGGGAGATTAGCGGTCCCCATGCAGCACATCCTGACCCAGAATCTATTTCCTCCTAACATGGGGCACGTTTTTAATGGCTTTCTGAATCTCCCAAGATGCCGCCCCATCTTGGAGAGAAACCCTACTGAAAAGACCATCTTAGACCAGGATGATTTTTCATACTGGTCCAGACTGGTTTATACTGGTCTGGTGCTGGTCTAGCTAGTGGACCACCATTGCTATGGGTTCTTGACGGTGAAAATAGTCAACCAGCATGATCTTTCTATTTACGCTGCTTGACCAACTGTTTAAGCTACTTAAAGGGAAAGTTCACCCAAATGTTAAAATTACATCCTCATTTACACACCCTCATGTTGTTCCAAACCTGTATGTCTTTCTTATGTGGAACACAAAAGGAGATGTTAGGCAGAAAGAAAGCTTCAGTCACCATTCACTTTCATTGCATCTTTTTTCTATACAACAAAAGTGAAAGGTGACTGACGCTGTCATTCTGCCAAACATATCCTGTTGTGTTCCATGGAAGAAAGAAAGTCTTATGAGTTTGAAACAACATGGAGGGGAGTAAATGAAGATAGAATTGTAATTTTTTTGGATAAACTATCCCTTTAAGAAGCCTGTTGGGGACACCAGCACACCAGCTTCCAAGACACAACATATGCTGGTCACCAGCTTTTTTTCCACCAGGGAAGAGCTGTGTGGGATTCTCTGCAAGGACACAGAGAGCAAATCAAAATGCTGCATTTACTTTACTGATTAGTCTACCTGCATTTAGATGAATACACCTTGCAGCAATGCAGGAGACCAGTATAGGCTTATGAGATTAAAGAGCCTTCTGGTAATAAGAGTAAGACCCCTCAACAATTTGTGAGGTTGACCCAAACAGAGGTTCAGAGGTTGATTGCAGTGAAAAGTCCCAGTTTTGCAGGAACTGAGATACAGTGCAAAAAACCTCATGTAAAAGGAATATTCCAGGTTCAATACAAGTTAAATCCATTCGACAGCATCTGTGGCATAATACTGCTTACCAAAAAAAAAAAAAAAGAAAAACTTGTCCCTCCTTTTCTTTAAAAAAAGCGAAAATTGAGGTTACAGTGAGGCACTTACAAATAAGTTAGCGGGGCCACTCTTTGCAGGGTTTTAAGGCAGAAATGTAAAGTATAATTTTCTAAAAGCATAACATTCATTCTTTTGTTAAAACCTGTGTGTTTTTTGAGCTGTAAAGTTGCTTAAATCATAATTTTTATGGTCGTTTTAGCGTTTAACTGTTTATGCCGTTGTTACTTTGTCATGACAACAAATTTGTAAAATTGGAACATTACATAGTAAAGGTTAGCAAGCGATTTTATCACACTAAAATCATGCTGACATGCATATTGTTTACGGCTTGTGCCTATACTTATGAAACAGCGACTATTATCACATTTACAGTTATACTTTTTACTGTAAATGCCTCACTGTAACCCAGATTTGTGCTTTTTTTTAAAGAAAAGGAGGGACAACTCGAAATGATTTTTTGGTTAATCTACATCGTTACAATTGCTTTCGATTGAGCTTAACTTGTATTGAACCCGGAAAATTCCTTTAAGATGAACTCTGCTGACTCCAACAGAGATACAGAGACAAACTGTTACACAGCTACAGAGTGAAGCAGAAGTTATCTTTTTAACAAGCCTTTATCCATAAAGACTGATTTTGCTATGAATCTGCACATTTGATCACACAAGATGCACTATACACCGTGAAATTAACTATGGAAAATGCTGTTGACTTGGTAAATAATGCAATATACTGTTTTGTAGTATTTGGCCATTTTAGTTACCAGAAAATGTGCATTGCTCTTTAAAATTAGTTGCATAGTGTCAAAATAACAATGTTCAAAATAATATTCATGTTGATGAGCTGAACTGTTGAGTTTTGACAAGACTCATCAGATTTACACATAGGACCTAAATGACTGGTAAGAATTGATTTTTTTTATGTTTGATTTTGTATTAACAGGAGAACAAACAGGAATAAAAATCAAAGAATTCACATAATGAGGCAATTCAAATCAACAGTGTGATTAAAAATAGCAGGCACATCTCATGAGTCAAAAGAATCAAGGGAGCTGACTGTGACTTTTCATTTTATCCTTTCTTTCATCACAGAAAAACTATCCATCAATGCATAAATACCATGATTCACAATTTCCTTCCCTCTACTTTCATTCCCGCTAAGCGTCAGCCAATCATGACTGGTTGTGACCTGAATGAAGCTTCACCAAAGCCACCAAAATAGTAGACAGTAGAAATGTCTAATTTTGTTCAGAACCTTCTCAACATCATAAATGAATTCCTGCTGTTCTAAATAATCTTGGGGTTATTAAGGATGTCAGAAGCATGCATTTGTGTTATGTGCTTTTGAAAAACTCCCACACACAAATGAGCAACTCTGTTTTATATGCATTTATTAAATATATTTGGACTGATTAGCCCACACAAATCCGGTATAGAAACATCACAAACTGTGCTTTCTTGGTGGCTCACCAACAGTACAAAATAAATTTACCTTAGAAGATGAAGTGTGTCGGTTTTTAAATTTAAAATACTTTCCTCTATTACAGGTTAATTTGCAGCCATATGTAATGCAGCATTCGTATGTTGACTTCTGAGTGATAATATTGGCACTCTGTGGCTATAGCAAAAACACCAAGATGCTAAAACAACTCTCTGAAATGTATCTCTGAAAATGGTTAATGAGAAGAATTCTAAATAACATGAGTGCACAGCTACGAAAAAATAACACATTTATGAGGAATAACAGAACCCCATTCAGTTGACATGAATTTGTGAATTCCACTGTTTCACATGATCTTTCATTTTGACTTCATTGTTCACACCTTTTCTCTTTTACTCTCATTAACACATGCTAACTACACATGATAGGTGCACATTCAATTAACAGTTAATCTTGTGCTGTAACAAATCAATCCCATATTCTGTATAAATATTTTGGTCAAAAATAAAATGTAATGCCTGCTTCAGGAGTGGGCAACTCTTCAGATCACACTGCTGACTGCACTCAGACTGCATTCAATGTCAAACCCCAATAACTTCTGCAAAGCGCCACTTCTGCTTGATCTAAATAAGAGGCATATATTGCAGCCACATCCTCTTTCACTTTGCTTTCACGCATCCAATAATATGTTTATTCCAATAAATGTATTGTGTTATGACAGGTGTTGAGACTTACAGATTGCTTAAAGGGTTAGTTCACCAAAAAATACAAATTCTGTCATCACTTACTCACTGTCCTGTTGTTCCAAACCCATATGATTTTCTTCCTTCCTTGGAACAGCAAAGAAGATACTAGACAGAATGTTAGCCTCAGTCACCATTCACTTTCACTACATCTTTTTTCCACACAAAGAATGTGAATGGTGACTTAGGATGTCATTCTGCCTAAAATCTCCCTTTGTGTTCCACAGAAGAAAGAAAATCATATGGGTTTGGAATAACGTGTAAAGTAAACGTGAATAAATCAATAAATGATGACAGAATTTTTTATTTGGTGAACTATCCCTTTAGCTGCTCCTCAATGCTTGAGATCTGAGAATCAGATCAGACACTTTGATCAGTGATCTCAATTTAAAAAAACCCAGGTAACAGATCAATACATTCTCCTCCTGGCACTTGATCAATAAGTCCAGAATCAGTGGTCTGAACACTGTGGGTAAAGCCCAGAAGAAATTATAAGAGTTTGCTCTTTCACTGCTCAGGAAATCTTGTGTTTTATTGGAAGAATTTGATGAGAAATGTTTTAGTTCATATTGAAATCTCTGACTTTCGATTGATTGGTATCCCAGCTTAGAAAACAAACAGCTTTAACCAGCCAATTCTGGTTTGTTTGCTGGTTTTAGAGGGGTTTTGGGCACATGTTGGCAGATCAGCAGGCCCACCAGCTAAACCAGCTGAGCACCAGTTTGGCAAGGCTGGGAGAACATAATATAATTTGTGGTCTTCTTGTCCTTAAGATAACAAAGGAACATGCTTTCTCATCTTAAGCCTAGAGAAATCTGATATATAGCAATTTGTGTTGACACATACACTACCGGTCAAAACTTTTGAAACACTTGACTGAAATGTTTCTCAAGATCTTAAAAATCTTTTGATCTGAAGGTGTATGCTTAAATGTTTGAAATTATTTTTGTAGACAAAAATATAATTGTGCCAACATATTAATTCATTTCATTCTGAAACTAAATTTTAATTTAAAAAAAAAAACAAAAAAAAACTTTTTGAAATTGATGACTTGGACCAAATAATAAAGTGGCCAATAAGTGCCCAACATAGATGGAAACTCCTTCAATACTGTTTAAAAAGCATCCCAGGGTGATACCTCAAGAAGTTGGTTGAGAAAATGTCAAGAGTACATGTCTGCAAATTCTAGGCAAAGTGTGACTACTTTGAAGATGCTAAAATATAACACAGTTTTGATTTATTTTGGATTTTGTTTAGTCACAACATAATTCCCATAGTTCCATTTATGTTATTCCAAAGTTTTGATGACTTTACTATTATTCTAAAATGTGAAGAAAAAAATTATAATAAAGAATGAGTAAGTGTTTCAAAACTTTTGACCAGTAGTGTATATAATGCAGATGTATGTTCATGTATGGTTTTCTTAATAAAAGACACTTGCACATATATAAATACATTTCAAATTACTACAAAATTGCAATATATATATATATATATATATATACACACACACACACACACACACACATACATATATACACTGGCGGCCAAAGGTTTGGAATAATGTACAGATTTTGCTCTTATGGAAAGATACTGATACTTTTATTCACCAAAGTGGCATTCAACTGATCACAATGTACAGTCAAGACATTAATAACGTGAAAAATTACTATTACAATTTGAAAAAAATGTTCAGAATTTCTTAAACTACTTCAAAGAGTTCTCATCAAAAAATCCTCCACATGCAGCAATGACAGCTTTGCAGATCCTTGCCATTCTAGCTGTCAGTTTGTCCAGATACTCAGATTACATTTCACCCCACGCTTCCTGTAGCACTTGCCATAGATGTGGCTGTCTTGTCGGGCACTTCTCACACACCTTACAGTCTAGCTGATCCCACAAAAGCTCAATGGAATTAAGATCCATAACACTCTTTTCCAATTTTCTGTTGTTCAATGTATGTTTCTTTTCCCACTCTAACCTTTTCTTTTTGTTTTTCTGTTTCAAAAGTGTCTTTTTCTTTGCAATTCTTCCCATAAGGCCTGCACCCCTAAATCTTCTCTTTACTGTTGTACATGAAACTGGTGTTGAGCGATTAGAATTCAATGAAGCTGTCAGCTGTGGACATGTGAGGCGTCTATTTCTCAAACTAGAGTCTCTGATGTACTTATCCTCTTGTTTAGTTGTACATCTGGCCTTCCACATCTCTTTCTGTTCTTGTTAGAGCCATTTGTCTTTTGTCTTTGAAGACTGTAGTGTACACCTTTGTATGAAATCTTCAGTTTCTTGGCAATTTCAAGCACTGTATAACCTTCATTCCTCAAAGCAATAATTGACTGACAAGTTTCTAGAAAAAGCGGTTTCTTTTTTGCCATTTTTGGCCTAATTTTGACCTTAAGACATGCCAGTCTATTGCATACTGTGGCAACACAAAGACAATGTTAAGCTTCATTTAACGAACCAAATAGCTTTCAACTGTGTTTGATATAATGGCAAGTGATTTTCTAGTACCAAATGATCAATTTAGCATGATTACTCAAGGATGAGGTGTTGGAGTGATGGCTGCTGGAAATGGGGCCTGTCTAGATTTGATCAAAAATGACTTTTTTCAAATAGTGATGGTGTTGTTTTTTACATCAGTAATGTCCTGACTATACTTTGTGATCAGCTGAATGCCACTTTGGTGAATTCAAGTACCAATTTCCTTCCAAAACTGCAAAATCTCTACATTACTCCAAACTTGTGGCCGCCTGTGAATACAGTGGAAATTGCTCCCAAGGATGAACCAGACTTGTGGAGGTCCAAAATTTTTTTTCTGAGGTCTTGGCTGATTTCTTATCATTTTCCCATGATGTCAGGCAAAAAGGCACTGAGTTTGAAGGTACACATCCAACTCAGTACACCTCCTATCAGAAGCTAATTGTCTAAAGGCTTGACATAATTTTATGGAATTTTCCAAGCTGCTTAAAGGCACAGTTAACAGTGTATGTAAACTTCTGACCTACTGGAATTGTGATATAGTCAATTAAAAGTGAAACAATCTGTCTGTAAACAATTGTTGGAAAAATTACTCGTGTCATGCACAAAGCAGACATCATAAACGACATTCAAAACTACAGTTTGCTAATATGAAATCTGTGGAGTGGTTAAAAAAATGAGTTTTGATGACTTCAACCTAAGTGTATGTAAACTTCTGACTTCAAATGTATATATATATATATCATATATGTTCCCAAATCATAATGAAATTTGAATATGTACTTATGTATATGCCCAAATACAGCAATTGATAGTTTTTAAGAGTGTAAAAGAAGGGGTGAAGGATCTTTCAGAGAAATGGCAAGAAGTGTAAGAAAACACATGAGTCCTGACATGCCTGGAAATACCACACAAAATAATGCAAGAACTCTAGAGAGGAACTAACAGGTATGTGCAAATCTCTCTATAGAGGGAGAGGGAACATCTCACCGGGTGGAACTCTCAAGTAAAAACACTGAGGGAAAAACAAAACACCTCTGAACTATCTGTCTGATATTTGCAAAAATGTACCATGGTAACAATAGTTATGACAAAATACCATAATCCATGCTATATGCTATATGGTTGCTAAGCTGCTCTCAGTGGTTTTTACGGAACCATTTCATGGGGGGACAACCGGTAATATTGTCAGGGGCGCTCAACTCCCAAGTCTTAATAATATTCTGGTCCCACGATGTGGCTCTGGTCCTTCCATAATTGTTAGCCTTTATGAAATTTGTAATACTTAGGTTTAGGGTTTTGTCCAAATTGTGCAACCTGGTCTCATAATGAAAATGTGACTCTATATACATTTGTGCAAAATTTGTTATACGCGTTTCCAGGTACAATTCCCTGCCGTTTCCAGGAGAAATGAACACTAAAGGCGCAACAGCAACTGTGTGTTTTATTCACTTTCACTCAAATCATGACTTTAATGGCTGATTAGGACTTTATAAATACATATTTTTCTCTCTATTACTCAGACCCTGCTATTTTATGATATCGACACTTTTACTCACATCTTTTGAAAAACTATACCTTTTTACATGACAGACCCAACTACATATATATACACTTATTCAAAGATGGTTAGCTTGCGCAGTAGCTCACCTCATAGAGCGTTCAACTTTGAGTTGGATGACCGCAGTTCAAGTCCAGCCATGATCTCAAGCTGACATGTAACACGATAGAATCATAGAAGCGACATGAAATGATGTGGCTGCTTCAGAAAACGTGCTTTACATTTTGCTTCTGCATTTTAAAACTCTATTGGTTATGTTTAAGCGTTGATTAGATAAGGATGTCTTTTTTAATGTCTTATTTACAGTGCTGTGAAAATGATTTCCTGATTTCTTCTACATTTGTGTATTTTTCATACTAAATTGTTTTAGATCTTCAAACGAGATATAACATAAAACAAAGGCAACACAAAATACAGTTTTCAAATATATATAATTTTTTTATTGAAGTAAAAAAGTTATACAACACCTATATCACCCATGTGAAAAACTAACTACCCCCTTAAACTTAAGAGTTGGTTGTGTCACCTTTAGCAGCAACAACTGCAACCAAACACTTCCGATAACTGGAGATCAGTCTGTGGTGGAATTTTGACCCATTCTTCTTTGCAGAACTGCTTTAGTTCAGCCACATTGGAGGGTTTTCAAACATTACCTGCCCATTTAAGGTCCTGCCACAGCATTTCAATTGGGTTCAAGTCAGGACTTTGACTAGGCCACTCCAAAACTTAAATTTAGCTTATTTTGAGCCATTCAGAGGTAGACTTACTCCTATGCTTTGGATCACTGTCTTGCTGCATAATCCAGTTGCGCTTGAGCTTCAACTCACGGACTGATGACCGGATATTCTCCTTTAGGATTTTCTGGTAGAGAGCAGAATTCATGTTTCCCTCAATTATTGCAAGTCACCCTGGCCCTGAAGCAGCAAATCATCCCTACAACATCGCACTACCACCACCATGCTTGACCGTAGGTAAGTTCTTTTTGTGGAATTCTGTGTCTGATTTACGCCAGATGTAGTGGGACCCTGTCTTCCAAACAGTTCCACTTTCGAGTCATCAGTCCACAGAACATTCTCCCAAAAGCTTTGAGGATCAACAAGGTGTGTTTTGACAAAATTCAGATGAGCCTTAATGTTCTTCTGGGTTAGCAGTGGTTTTCGCCTCACCACTCTTCCATGGTTGCCATTTTTGACCACTGTCTTTCCGAAAGTGGAGTCATGAACAGTGACCTTTATTGATGCGAGAGAGGCCTGCAGTTCCTTGGATGTTGTCCTTGGCTTTTTTGTGACTTTCTGGATGAGCCGTTGCTGTGCTCTTGGAGGAATTTTGGAAGGTCGTGCCACTCCTGGGAAGGTTCACTACTGTGCCAAGTTTTCTCCATTTGGAGATAAAGACTCTCACTGTGTTTCTTTTGAGTCCCAGAGCCTTTGAAATAGCTTTGTAACCCTTCCCAGACTTTTGTATTTCAATCACCTTTTTCCTCATCATTTCTGAAATTTCTTTCGACCTTGGCATAGTGTGCTACTGGGTGAGGCATTTTAGCCAACTTCATGCCACTGAAAATGTTCTATTTAGGTGTTGATTTGATTGAACAGGGCTGGCAGTAATCAGGCCTGGGTGTGTCTAGTCTAGCTGAACCCCATTATGAATGCAGTTTCGTAGATTTGGGGATTTAGCCACTAAGGGGGAAAATACGTTTTCACACAGGCCCAGTTGGCATTGGATAACTTTTTTTTTGTTCAACAAATAACATTATTATTTAAAAACTGTATTTTGTGTTTACTCAGATTGCCTTTGTTTTATGTTAGATTTTGCTTGAATCTTTGAAACAATTTAGTATGAGACAGACAAAAACAGAAGAAATCAGGCACTGTATATTTCAGAGCGCTGTTGGTTAGAGTCAGGCAAAAAGTTTGAGTTAGGGAGGTATGTTTTAATCATTTAACTTCCATCTAAAATTCACCGTAAAACCTTGTCTGAATATGACACCATTTTATTCGCTTTTGGCGCCCCCAACTGGTTATTTCACTGGAAAACTGCAGCCAAACGTGTTATGCAGCATGTAAATTTCATAAGATCAGGCTGAAATTGTAATAATCAAAGTAGCACCAACAATAAGTTCAGTAACTATTACATTTTGACAGAAAACTATGTTACCATGGTAAATATTTGTAAGGGATAGTCTTATAATCCCATTAAGCGTTAACTCACTACTTACCTTATATACTTGTCCATATGTCCCATTTCCCACTAGCTCCACCAGCTCAAATATGCCTGCAGGGTCCTGAGGGGGGAGAAATAATAGAAGAAAAGATTAGCTTGCATTGTCCCTGTCATTAGATATCAAGGAAAATCACACATACTGTAAACACTGAGGTCATCATAAACACAGAGACTGATACTGCAGTCAGTAGGCCTAACACAGCATGTCAATTATGGTTAAATATCTGTTTGAACATTTAACATAAAAGCCCATTAATGGGTTCAATGAGCAAAGGCCATAAAATGAACTTTGAAACTAACTCATGAGTAAGACAAATTATGAGGAACCGAAGTATTCAGGCAAATATAAATAAATCTACAAATACGATTTCCTGACAATCAAAACACAACCGGAACTTATCCCTGTTCTCATACAGCAAACATCTCAATAATGTTCTGAACTTCCTGTACCAAGTGTTATTGTACTATTATGCAGATAGTTCTGCATTTTTGGTAAAACTGCAGTCTAACTTTGCTAAAATTGTTTATTTTCAAAGTATCACGATTTAATCACAGTTTAACTCACAATACCATACTGATATTCTAATGCTAATCGATACTTTGTGATATTTTTCTATTTAGTATTTTGGGGATAAAGAGAGATTGAGCATCACTGAGAGCAAATGTGCGAAAAAACGAAACACATTGCAGCATTAGACCACTGAACACTCAATTATATATATTTGACCAACTGTTAACTCAGAAAAATCTAAGAATACAAGTCATCAACTTGTTTAATTTTTAAGGATGTTCATATAGATCCTTCTTTAAGCTGGACTGCAAGGGTTTGTGTAATGATAAATGTGCTGAAACTAAGGTACGCTTTTCCCTCACATTGCTTATTTCCTGACATCCTGACATTCCTACGTTCTGTACTATTTTGATGGCTGTAAGATGAAGTAAAGCAGGAAGTTTGCAAGTTGCGCAAAGCAGCAAACTGAATGATGATGAATGAGAAACAAGTGTGTAAACGATTGCACCGTATACTGTTACAGTTTTTAAACGCAATTAACCAAATATAAAGATATCCACATAATATCGTAGCGCCAGGTCCCTGCTGATTACCATCGGTAATGTTTACCCATATTGTTAGAGCGAGAACTAATATTTAAAGACTTAATCTCTTCCTGTCTGGCGTGATTCTATTTAAAAATTATTGATAAACCACACTGCAGTGTGTGGAGTAAAAAAAAAACAAAGGCACTAGACTGTCAAATCACTCTTACAAGTCATTTACATTTAATAAAACTGAGGCAGTTTTCAGAGCTGTCAGTTAAATTCTACTCCAACGAGCATGATGCTCATGAAAATAAGCACATCAATAAATAATGCAACACACCTGGAACAATAAGCAACACATGTTGCCATGGTAATCCAACAATAGCTGCCATTCATGTCACCAGAGGTGTAATTTATTAAATATGGTTCATTGCACCAACTCCAAAAACACACACAGCTTACAAAAACAATAAAGAGTCAGGGATGTGCGTGGTGGAAAGTGTGGGAAGAACAAATTTGGGAACATATAAGATAATTTAAAATTACTGAATGGACAGGGTGTGTCTCATGAAAAGTACTATGGTGTTTGGGAGATGGTACTATTTTAATATCATAACTTAGATGATATCAAAAAATAGATGTCGACTGATATATTGTTTTTACCAGTGTATCGGCACCGATAGTTGCTTTTTGGAACAATTGCTTATCTGCATTTTTATTATTAATCATCTTTTTTTGGCACTGGAGAGTTCTACAGTTAGAAGTGCTTGGTTCTCTACAGTATAACAGCGGCCTTTAGAGGTGAAATAAAAATAATTACTGACTACGCGTGAAGTTTGTTGTGTCACATGACTACTGCTACTTACGAATGATGATCTAGTGTTGATGAATTAAGGCCAAAGTATACTTCGCACGCCCGTGTTGCGGATCGCTCTGCGCACAGTACACGTGACGTAAATTTCTACACAAGTTAGTCCACGCAGCTTGACCACGCGCCGGCCGCAGACGCGGATATCTTCTGTGCGCATCATCAGCACATGTGGCGGCCATTGACTCCACTAAAAGAGTATCACAAAGAAGTTGTAGTGGGCATGCGTCAGACGCGTTCGTATTCGCTCGCGGTCAGAAGAGTATACTCAGTCGACCAGGCGCGAGCCAATCCAAAACACGGAAAAACGAAGTATACCTGGGCCTTTACTGCTCATACAGTATTTATTAACCTATGACAATGTTTACTTCAGTGTTTTTATTGTAATACATTGAGAATGATTGTAAGAGTGCATGTTTTGTTTCCCTTCTGTATTTTTGTGACCCGGGAGCACAGACATTTCAAATTAAGAGTCCCCAGTGTTTTGCGGGCTTGTTCGTAGCTAAAGGTCCCACGTGAACCAAATCTCCTACTTTTCTGGTTATTGTTGGGAACTTTATTGCACAATAAACTGCTTATTAATTTTGGCCTCTTGTTTTTTTTTTTTTTTTTTTTTTTTTTTTTTTACTATCGGCCTATTAGTCAATTAACAGACTTTTCCACCAGCTTAGTTATTGGTATCGGTAAACCTCAATTTTTAAGTACCTCAGATTACCATGTAAATACCATGGTATTGACTATTGTAATCATACAGAACCATGCTATTACCATCTGATACCATTTCTGGACTACAGTACCACCACAGTACCTATTGGTTAGGGGTTGCATTGTAGTAAAAAAGAACATCGTATTGTGTATGTACCGTATGTACCATAGTAAATGGAAATACACATACCATGGTAAATGGCAATCATTCAGTCCCATGGTATTACCATCTGTTACCGTAACTGTACCAAGGTACCACCACAGTAAGTACGTTTTTTTGTAAGCAGTTGCAGTACAACAATGTACAATGGTAATACTCTGGTGTTTTAAACATGTACCATGGCAATACCACGGTTACTTGGACATGTACCATGGAAATACCATGGACATATAACATGGTAATACATTTTATGTACCATAATGTACCACAGAAAATTATTCTGACAATCATAAAGCTCCATGGTATATCAATGTACTATGATAATAACATCTGATACATCACAGATTTGTACTGTTTCTTTTCTTATACTATAATATCAAAAATCAAACTGACAGGTACATCATTAATTTGGAGCCAGGACCAAATGCTCTGGCTTGGAAAAATTGTCTGAAATAAACATGAATTTAGACTGACTTAAAAGCATCTGGGTAAAAGCTGAGTGGTCTGACAGAGTGGGAGCCAGTTATAGTCAGCTCAGCTCAGCCGGACTCTTAAAACAAAGCATGACTTTTAACACCCAGCCACAGAGTTTGTGTGGGAAGAATTAGGTCAGGCACACCACATAAGAGCTGTGTGTTCAGACAGAGACCCTCCACACCACGTTTGCTAAGCAGCTGTTGGTTGCAAGCAGAAACCCCATCAATCTCTCTGCTGCTCTAAAACCTGCCTGAATACCAGACTGACTAATGACCCCCTCGAAATTACACACCTGCACCGCCACAGTACCTGCAGGAACACCTTCTTCCTGAGCTGTTTTCAAAATAAACATGTGCATATCCATCTTACGTAACTCTTTGTCAGTAAGTGTGCCTGAACCTGCACAGTGTTTTCCTGTGACTCTGACGTAAGACTGCAAAAATATATGGTCTTTAAAGAGAAATTTATAATCCATGCATTGTAGAGAGTAAGGATTTACCGAATCATGCATATGCTATCCATTTTGGGAATTCCGTGAAGGGGTGTTTACCATCCCAAACAAATTGGCACAGTCAGTTAACAGCCACACTACTTTTGCACTGTATTTCAGGGCAAAAATCTGCATCTTATTTACTCACCACCCGCAATCAAGTTTAACCAACCACTTAAAATAGCGCTGAATTAGCACTGTGCCATGAGTAGTGTTTGTCGGACTTTTCGGCACAAGCACGCCTCTTTTCTATGTAAATTAGGCTCATTATAGTTTGCACCTCTTTTACAAAAATTAGCGCTATTTACTTGCATGGTGTGATTAACATCATGCTATTACTGCCAGCGGAAAGCAGGGGGTAAATAAAATTTTATTGGAAATAGTGTTTTTAGCCTGATCTCATAAATATTAGTGATGAGCAACAAGCCATGTAAAAATCATTCTGAAAGAACGTGATTCTATGAGACCAGGTTGGATGTTTTTGTTTACATTTTCTTTTGATCAGCAGTAATTCATCAAATGATGATCAAATGATGAAGAGCGCTATAACCAGGCATTTATCCACACTAGAGGTCGACCTGATAATGGATTTTGCGATACAGGTAACTAAGGTGGTAGAAAAGGCTGATAACGGTTAATCTGCCTGTAGTTTTTTTAAATCGATGTATAGAATAATAAATCCCAAAAAATCTTAATCTTTTCTTATTAAAACGGGCACAGACATTGAGGCTACAAGAATCCAAAATAAATATCCCAAAAGCAGTTTATTGTGCAACCAAAATCCCAATAATAACCAGAAAAATTAAGATTTGGCGCGTAACACTGGAATTTTTAATTATAAACAAGCCCAAAAAAACACCAGGTACCCTTATTTTGAAATGACAATGCACTAAAAGTAAGTAAGTATTTACTAAATGAAGCTATTCATAGCCTATATATTCACCAGATGAAGAGTTTTGTATATTTCACCAACTGAGGTTTATTGATAAAAAATAAAAAAAGATGGGAAAAATTATTTATCAGCAACTCTCGGCATAGATTTTTACCAATAACCAATAATTCCAAAAATACCAGTAAAATTACACGATTCTCGTTAGCGATTTCGATACCACAAAAAAGGGTTTCGTTCAGTGTTTTTACAGTAGTTTCACACATTAAGATGTTGGTTATATGGCCCAGTGTGATTTAGTGGTGTAATGGTATGACTGTCATGCCCTTGTCAGCCTCTGCTCCTCCAAACTCTTCTCACTCTCCTGATTATTAATTACTTCCACCTGCTCCCCATCAAACCATCAACCAGGACACTATAAATGTCTCACCACTTTCCCTCAGTCTTTGTCTAGTCTCATTTGGACCTGCTTCTAGTGTGTTCAGCTCTTCTTTGAATTCTAGTTTTGAGTGTTATTTACTAGTTGGTCATCATTTATCTTTGTTACCTCGAATCCTGATTTAATCTGTGGTTTTTCCTTGTTTTTCTCTGTTTCTTCCTGAGTTGTGCAATAAAATGCATCTGGGTTCAACTCCACATCTCGGCTCCGTAACAATGACATTTTCATGGTATGATAACAGTCACAAAAATTATCACAGTATTACGGTATCACGGTATTAAGTTGAATTGACAATATTATTAGCAGTTTAACATTTAGTTAAGAAATATGTCTGAAACACATAGAAATATTTCAGTTATAACCAATTCTTGAACTTTATTTTGGATTTCTTCAACTTTAATCCTTTAACTTTTGATCTTGAACATCAGGACACTCTTAATCTTACAAGGTTAAAAAAAAAAACCAAATCATGAACAGGTAAAACAAAAAAAAAAAACAAAAAAAAAAAAGCAACATGTACAGTAGTCAGATGATTATAACTAAAATATTTTGTTATTGTTTATGAAATTGAATTGTAATGATTACTGCCCAGGTTAACATTTCAGTTATGCATTTGTATGCGTTCAATAACTTGTTGCATTTATGATTATTTAATTCTAAACAATACCTACTAAAAATGTTCATTTGCAGTTTATTTATTGGCATTTTGTCCAATACAGTCTATTTTCTGCACACCAAAAGCCATTCACTTTGTAAACCCTATTTAGTACTATGTTTCACAAGTAAAACATATTATTAGTGGTAGTATCAAACACATTGTTGGCCTACTGTTGCGCTGCACTTAGGCGAATGAACAAACAGTTGGCACATCGTAATGTTGAACGAGTGCTTATATCTGTCTGCAGCATTTGTGAATGTGACAGAAAGCGTAAACATAACTTTAGCCTACCTAATAATTACAAATCATGAAAAACTACACTGAATCTGGTGTTTTTATAAAACGGGCTATAATTTATTATCCTGTTTACTGAATTTCCACTTACATTCATCCCCACAAATTCCGTGGGATGGTGCTCACGGAGATTGTGCTTAAGGTTCTAAGTGTTTCCCGCCTGAGCCGACAATATTTTTATTTTTTTTTTTTTTGCGAAAAACTTTACAGACTGGTTAACCATCAACATTGATGGTGCCTTGTGGGTCTTTAACATAGAGTAATCCTAGACGGCGGACTTCAACCACTTTGTCGGCGGAAATAAAGGTTCAGGTTCAGACATGTCTGTATTAGGGGTGTAATGGTTCAAATTTCTCACGATTCAGTTTGTATCACGGTTTTAGGGTCACGGAAATTTTTTATATTACTGCTAAATCCAAAGTAAGAATACGCTATTTGGTAACAAACACTTCAACAGGTTTGCCCTGAATAAAAATCATTGTTTTACAGTAATCATAGTTTAACTATCAGAATCAGCTTTATTGCCAAGTATGCTTACACATACAAGGAATTTGTCTTGGTGACAGGAGCTTCCAGCGTACAACAATACAAAAACAGCAGCAAGACATAGATAATAATACAAAATAATTATACACATACGTACACACACATACATACATATACACATACATAGTGCAAATTTAATAAAAATCTGTTATCTATTATGTACAGTGCAAATGTTTTTTTTTTTTTTTTTCCTCAGTGGAATGAAAATGGCAGAAGAGGTGGATGTGTTGGATAAATATAAAAAAGACGAAAACGTGTATTGCACATAGTTATTGCTCAATGGGGCACTTTAACTGTTCATGAGATGGATAGTCTGAGGGAAAAAACTGTTCCTGTGCCTGACGGTTCTGGTGCTCAGAGCTCTGAAGTGTTGGCCAGAAGGCAACAGTTCAAAATGGTAATGGGCAGGGTGAGTGGGGTCCAGAGTGATTTTTCCAGCCTTTTTCCTCAATCAGGAAGTGTATAGTTCTTGAAGGGGGGGCAGGGGGCAACCAATAATCCGCTCAGCAGTCCGAATGGTCCTTTGTAGTCTCCTGATGTCTGATTTCATAGCTGAACCAAACCAGACAGTTATTGAAGTGCAGAGGACAGACTCAATGACTTCCGAGTAGAACTGTATCAGCAGCGTGGCAGGTTGAACTTCCTCAGCTGGCGAAGGAAGTACAACCTCTGCTGGGCGTTTTTCACAATGGAGTCAATGTGTGTCTCCCACTTCAGGTCCTGTGAGATGGTAGTGCCCAGGAACCTGAATAACTCCACTGCTGCCACAGTGCTGTTTAGTGTTGGGGTGTTCCTCCTAAAGTCCACAATCATCTCCACCATTTTGAGCGTGTTCAGCTCAAGGTTGTTTTGACTGCACCAGACAGCCAGCTGTTCAACCTCCCTTCTGTATGCAGACTCATCGTCATCTCGGATGAGGCAGATGACAATGGTGTCATCTGCAAACTTCAGGAGCTTGACAGAGGGGTCCTTGGCGATGCAGTTATTGGTATAGAGGGAGAAGAGTAGTGGGGAGAGCACACATCCCTGGGGGGCACCAGTGCTGATTGTACAGGTGCTGGAAGTGAGTTTCCCCTGTCTCAAAAACTGCTGCCTGTCCGTCAGAAAGCTGGTAATCCACTGACAGATAGACATGGGAACAGAGAGTTGGTGTAATTTATTCTGGAGTATACCTGGGATGATGGTGTTGAAAGCCGAACTGAAGTCCACAAAAAGGATCCTTGCATATGTCCCTGGTCTGTCCAGATGTTGCAGGATATGATGCAATCCCATGTTGACTGCATCATCCACAGATCTGTTTGCTCGATAAGCAAATTGAAGAGGATCTAGAAAGGGTCCAGTGATGTTCTTCAGGTGGGCCAACACCAGCCTCTCAAATGATTTCATGACCACAGACGTCAGGGCGACAGGTCTGTAGTCATTAAGTCCTGTGATTTTTGGTTTCTTTGGGACAGGAATAATGATTGAGTGTTTGAAGCAGCATGGGACTTCACACTGCTCCAGTGATCTATTGAAGATCTGTGTGAAGATGGGGGCCAGCTGGTTAGCACAGACTTTCAGACAGGCAGGTGAGACACCGTCTGGGCCTGAAGCTTTCCTCGTCTTTTGTTTCCAAAAGACGCGGCTCACATCATCTTCACAGATCTTAAGTGCAGGTTGAGTAGCAGAAGGGGAGAGGAGGGGGGGTTGCAGGAGGTGTTGGTGTATATGTGAATTGAAGGTCAGAATGGGTGTGGGGTGTGAGATTGGGCCTTTCAAATCTGCAGTAGAACACATTCAGGTCATCAGCCAGTTGTTGGTCCACCACAGGGTTGGGGGTAGGAGTCCTGTAATTTGTGAGTTGTTTCATGCCACTCCACACTGATGCAGGGTCATTAGCTGAAAACTTGTTTTTCAGCTTCTCAGAGTATCTTCTTTTAGCCACTCTGATTTCCTTGTTCAGTGTGTTCCTGGTCTGACTGTACAAGACTTTATCCCCACCCCTGTAAGCATCCTCTTTGGCCTGGCGAAGCTGCCTGAGCTCTGCTGTAAACCACAGTTTGTCGTTGTTGAACTTTAAGTCCTAGTAGGAATGCACATATCCTCAAAGAAACTGCAATTCGCTCTGAACAGCTGAAAGCCCGGCAGATGTAACGCGCTGTCCGGAATGGCTTCACTCAGCCAGGTTTCTGTGAAGCACAAGGCAGCAGAGTTTGAAAAGTCCTTGTTTGTGTGGGTGAGATGTAGTTCGTCCCTTTTGTTAGGAAGAGAGCGGAGATTCGCTAGACGAATACTCGGCAGCGCTATTCGAAGCCACGCCGATGGAGCACCTGCTCATCTCCCTCGCCTGCGTCTCCTAGCACGTTTAAACAACACAGCGGAGCCTCCGACTAAAATGTCCAGCAAAACGTCCGAATATTCAAAAACTGGGAAAAGGTTGTCTGGTATATGCTGCCGAATGTTCAGCAGTTCGTCCTGGTTAAACTGACTGGAAAAATATTACTAAACACAGGACAAACAAACCAAAACAACAAAAGAACTGTAGAGCTACACACCGAGGCGGCCATCCGTGGCGTCAACTTGTATCTATGGTTTTTGTAGTGAAAACATAGTAACCACAAAATCAACATGGTTACTGTCATGGTTACTATATGGATGGTCATAGTTACAGTATTACTGTTGCAAAACCATGGTTAATTGGATCAAAACCATGATTTCTGCAAAGAAAACCACGGTGACAGCAGTCATGGTTACTACAATATTACTACAGTATTGTAAAACCATGGTTAATTTTCGCTGGGTATTTAACCAAAAAAAAAAAAACTTTTCACTAATTACTAAATCAACATTTTAACTTAACACCTGCATTATTACGCTACATGCATCGACATAAAATGCATTTCAAACTCTACTGCACATATATTCAATATCCGGAAGCTGTACGTCACTATAGAAGGAACTTTGCTATTAAAATGGAGACGAGGGATGTTGTGATGTGGCTCGAGTGTTTTAATCATATGCGGAAATCACACATCTTCGTCAGCAGAGTAGGGAAACATATAATTGGCAATGAACACCCCAATCGCTAGTTATTGTTTTAAGCCTGTCCAAATTAGCACTGAGTGCTTGCTTAAAAAGGAAAGGGAGTTTGTGCAGTTTCGGCTCATATGCGGATCTTTCCCCAGTGATTTCTGCGTAAATGATCATATATCGATGTATTACCAGTATAAAGCACTCGTGTCGAGTGATGTCTGCAAACA
The DNA here is from genome assembly GCF_019703515.2 of Myxocyprinus asiaticus. Lineage (NCBI taxonomy): Eukaryota > Metazoa > Chordata > Actinopteri > Cypriniformes > Catostomidae > Myxocyprinus > Myxocyprinus asiaticus. Next base: position 25,954,698 of record NC_059387.1, read on the forward strand.
GTGCCTGTTTTGTAAATGTTTTTTGACAATCGCTGTTGTAATTGACTGCAAAAAGAAAATGTTTCCAGACAGGGGACCTGAATAGCGCAGGGGGCTTCTCTATCAGTGGCTTGTTTTCTCCACTTGCCATTTTCAACTACACACAATGCTTGCAGATCAGTGATGTCATCAAGTTGACCCACGTGAAACACAGGCAGAGCGTATCCATTCAGATGCATTAGCGGAGGTTGTAAATGTGCGTGTCTTTTTGACGCTTTATTTTCTTCACAAAACCTTTTACTTCAGATGCGTCAATAAACTCGAGGTGAACCACGGTGCCAATGCTTACCGAATCGTGGGTGGCTAACTGTACGGTTCGGTTTTTTACCGAGAACCGTTGCACCCCTAGTCTGTATGATGCACTCATGCTGCACTCCACTCGTGCTGCACTTCTGATGTGCTCGTGATGTGCTGCGCTCGTGACACCTGCATGTCACCTTTAAAATTGAGTGACAGTCAAATGTAGTATGAGCAAGGCGCAATTTAAAGACTTATTTTATCTCAGAAAGTTTATATGATGCTGTATAAATGTAGCTGATTCTGTCTTAATTAAACAGATTTGGATTTTAGAAAAGTTCTGAAAAAATCTCTTTATATTTATACAATACCGTCAATGAGAAGATTTCAACAGTATGATAACCGTCCGTTTTAAAACCAAGGTCCAGTGGCGGCCAAAAGTTTGGAATAATGTACAGATTTTGCTGTTTCGGAAGGAAATTGGTACTTTAATTCATCAAAGTGGCATTCAACTTATGACAAAGTGTAGTCAGGACATTACCGTTGTAAAAAACAGCACCATCATTATTTGAAAGTCATTTTTAATTAAATCTAGACAGGCCCCATTTCCAGCAGCCATCACTCCAATACCTTATCCTTGTGTAATCATGCTAAATTGCTAATTTGGTACTAGAAAATCACTTGCCATTATATCAAACACAGTTGAAAGCTATTTGGTTCATTAAATGAAGCTTAACATTGTCTTTGTGTTGCCACAGTATGCAGCTGACTGGCATGTCTTAAGGTCAATATTAGTCAAAAATGTCAAAAAAGAAACAGCTTTCTCTAGAAACTTGTCAGTCAATTATTGCTTTGAGGAATGAAGGTTATACAATGCTTCAAATGGCCAAAAAACTGAAGATTTCATACAAAGGTGTACACTACAGTCTTCAAAGACAAAGGACAACTGGCTCTAACAAGGACAGAAAGAGATGTGGAAGGCCAGATGTACAACTAAACAAGAGGATAAGTATATCAGAGTCTCTAGTTTGAGAAATAGACGCCTCACATGTCCTCAGCTGACAGCTTCATTGAATTCTACCTGCTCAACACCAATTTCATGTACAACAGTAAAGAGAAGACTCAGGGGTGCAGGCCTTATGGGAAGAATTGCAAAGAAATAGCCACTTTTGAAACAGAAAAACAAAAAGAAAAGGTTAGAGTGTGCAAAGAAACAGAGACATTGGACAACAGATAATTGGAAAAGAGTGTTATGGATCTTTTTTTATTCCCTTTTCTCCCAATTTGGAATGCCCAATTCCCACTACTTAGTAGGTCCTCGTGGTGGCGCAGTTACTCACCTCAATCCGGGTGGCAGAAGACAAGTCTCAGTTGCCTCCGCTCCCGAGAACATCAATCCACGCATCTTATCACGTGGCTCGTCATGTATGACACTGCGGAGACTCCACATGTGGAGGCTCATGCTACTCTCCGCAATCCACGCACAACTTACCACGCACCCCACTGAGAGCGAGAACCACTAATCGCGACCTCAAGGAGGTTACCCCATGTGACTCTACCCTCCCTAGCAACCGGGCCAATTTGGATGCTTAGGAGACCTGGCTGGAGTCACTCAGCACATCCTGGATTCGAACTCACGACTCCAGGGGGAGTGTTATGGATCTTAACCCCATTGAGCTTTTGTGGGATCAGCTAGACTGTAAGGTGCGTGAGAAGTGCCCGACGAGACAGCAACATCTATGGCAAGTGCTACAGGAAGCGTGAGGTGAAATGTCACCTGAGTATCTGGACAAACTGACAGCTAGAATGCCAAGGATCTGCAAAGCTGTCATTTCTACAAGTGGAGAATTTTTTGAAGTAGTTTAAGAAGTTCTGAAAAAAATTCAAATTGTAATAGTAATTTTTCACGTTATTAATGTTCTGACTAGTGCCCGACAGATATATCGGTCGGCTGATATTAGCCTTTCACCGATATATCGGTATCGGCATATATTTTACCGATATGCGCCGATATGAAAACTTTTTTTCAGAACATATAATGCAGAAAACAATGCTTTAGAATTGGTGTCATAGTGTAGTTTGTTCAGCAAAGCACTCTCCGATTCCATTGTTTACAGAGCGGACTCTGAACTGACGGTGGTTCTGCAGACAGGCCGAGTAAAACGGTGTGGATTTGAGCGATCTCTTCTCATTAAATTGCTAACTAGTTTGTGAAATACATATTGGAAAGTTAATAAAAATTTATCCCATCTTTTTATATAACTAATATAACGTTAACCCTGTCCCTGACAACCATGTCACTTTTGTTAAATGTGAGCCAAAATCATCACAATTAAAAGAACCAAAAGACTTAAACTACTTCAGTCTGTGTGCACTGAATTTAATACACGAGTTTCACAATTTGAGTTGAATTACTGAAATAAATGAACTTTTCCACGACATTCTAATTTATTGAGATGCACCTGTATATATATATACATACACACACACACACGCACATACATACATACATACATACATACACAGTTGAAGTCAGAAGTTTATGTACACCTTAGCCAAATACATTTAAACACAGTTTTTCACAATTCCTGACATTTAATCGTAGAAAACATTTCCTGTCTTAGGTCATTTAGGATCACTACTTTATTTTAAGAAAGTGAAATGTCAGAATAATAGTAGAGAGATTGATTTATTTCAGCTTTTATTTCTTTCATCACACTCCCAGTGGGTCAGTTTACATGCACTCTGTTAGTATTTGATAGCATTGCCTTTATATTGTGTAACTTGGGTCAAACATTTTGGGTAGCCTTACACAAGCTTCTCACAATAAGTTGCTGGAATTTTGGCCCATTCCTCCAGACAGAACTGTAACTGTGTCAGGTTTGTAGGCCTCCTTGCTCTCACACGCTTTTTCAGTTCTGCCCCCAAATTTTCTATTGGATTGAGGTCAGCACTTTGTGATGGCCACTCCAATACCTTGACTTTGTTGTCCTTAAGCCATTTTGCCACAACTTTGGAGGTATTTGTCCATTTGGAAGACCCATTTGCGACATCAGACAGGAAGCTTAAACTTCCTGTCTGATGTCTTGAGATGTTGCTTTAATATATCCACATAATTTCCTTCCTCATGATGCCATCTATTTTGTGAAGTGCACCAGTCCCTCCTGCAGCAAAGCACCCCCACAACATGATGCTGCCCCCCCATGCTTCACAGTTGGGATGGTGTTCTTCAGCTTGCAAGCCTTACCCTTTTTCCTCCAAACATAATGATGGTCATTATGGCCAAACAGTTCAATTTTTGTTTCATCAGACCAGAGGACATTTCTCCAAAAAGATCTTTGTCCCCATGTGCACTTGCAAACTGTAGTCTGGCATTTTATGGCGGTTTTAGAGCAGTGGCTTCTTCCTTGCTGAGCTTATGTCGATATAGGGCTCGTTTTACTGTGGATATAGATACACTGGTGGCCAAAAGTTTGGAATAATGTACAGATTTTGCTCTTATGGAAAGAAATTGGTACTTTTATTCACCAAAGTGGCATTCAACTGACCACAATGTATAGTCAGGACATTAATAACGTGAAAAAGTACTATTACAATTTGAAAACAATGTTCAGAACTTCTTAAACTACTTCAAAGATTTCTCATTAAAAAATCCTCCACATGCAGCAATGACAGCTTTGCAGATCCTTGCCATTCTAGCTGTCAGTTTGTCCAGATACTCAGGTGACATTTCACCCCACGCTTCCTGTAGCACTTGCCATAGATGTTGCTGTCTTGTCGGGCACTTCTCACACACCTTACAGTCTAGCTGATCCCACAAATGCTCAATGGGGTTAAGATCCATAACACTCTTTTCCAATTTTCTGTTGTCCAATGTCTGTTTCTTTGTCCACTCTAACCTTTTCTTTTTGTTTTTCTGTTTCAAAAGTGTTTTTCTTTGCAATTCTTCCCATAAGGCCTGCACCCCTAAATCTTCTCTTTACTGTTGTACATGAAATTGGTGTTGAGCAGGTAGAATTCAATGAAGCTGTCAGCTGAGGACATGTGCGGTGTCTATTTCTTAAACTAGAGACTCTGATGTACTTATCCTCTTGTTTAGTTGTACATCTGGCCTTCCACATCTCTTTCTGTCCCTGTTAGAGCCAGTTGTCTTTTGTCTTTGAAGACTGTAGTGTACACCTTTTTATGAAATCTTCAGTTTTTTGGCAATTTCAAGCATTGTATAGCCTTCATTCCTCAAAACAATGATTGACTGACAAGTTTCTAGAGAAAGCGGTTTCTTTTTTGCCATTTTTGACCTAATATTGACCTTAAGACTTGCCAGTAAATTGCATACTGTGGCAACTCAAACACAGACAATGTTAAGCTTAATTTAACAAACCAAATAGCTTTCAACTGTGTTTGATATAATGGCAAGTGATTTTCTAGTACCAAATTAGCAATTTAGCATGATTACTCAAGGATGAGGTGTTGGAGTGATGGCTGCTGGAAATGGGGCCTGTCTAGATTTGATCAAAAATGACTTTTTTTAAATAGTGATGGTGTTGTTTTTTACATCAGTAATGTCCTGACTATACATTGTGAACAGCTGAATGCCACTTTGGTGAATTAAAGTACCAATTTCCTTCCGAAACAGCAAAATCTGTACATTATTCCAAACGTTTGGCCCCCATTGTACTTGTCTACCTGTTTCCTCCAGCATCTTCACAAGCTCCTTTGCTGTTGTTCTGGGACTGATTTGCACTTTTTGCACCAAAATACGTTCATCTCTAGGAGACAGAATGCGTCTCCTTCCTGAGAGGTATGATGGCTGCGTGATACCATGGTGTTTATAATTGCATATTATTGTTTGTACAGATGAACGTGGTACCTTCAGGCGTTTGGAAATTGCTCCAAATGATGAGATTTTCTGAAGTCTTGGCTGATTTCTTTTGATTTTCCTAATATGTCAAGCAAAGAGTCACTGAGTTTGAAGGTAGGCCTTAAAATATATCCACAGGTACACCTTCAATTCAGTACACCTCCTATCAGAAGCTAACTGTCTAAAGGCTTGACATCATTTTCTGGAATTTTCCAAGCTGCTTAAAGGCACAGTTAACGCAGTGTATGTAAACTTCTGACCCACTGGAATTGTGATGCAGTCAATTAAAAGTGAAACAATTTGTCTGTAAACAATTTTAGGAAAAATTACTTGAGTCATGCACAAAGCAGATGTCCTAAACGACTTGCCAAAACTATTGTTTGCTAATATGAAATCTGTGGAGTGGTTAAAAATTGAGTTTTAATGACTTCAACTTAAGTGTATGTAAACGTCTGATATATATATATATATATATATATATATATATATATATATATATATATATATATATATATACACACACACACTGATTTTTTTTTTTTTTACTCAGCATTGTTCCTTTTGTGTTCCAAGGAAGAAAGAAAATAATTTGGATTGGAACAACATAAAGGCACATAAGGGTCATGAGTTCAGTTGTCAACTTTCTGGGTGGGGGGAGGCCACACACTTAATCTCTTGAAACCATCAATAAGGAAGGGGCCATCTGCAAAGCACTTCTGAAGTTCTGAATGTTAAGCTTCTAATAAGACCATTTTGGTTTAAATGAGCAGTTCACAATTGTGTAATGCAAGTTAATAACAAGACTAAAGTTAACATTAAAACAACAAAAAGGGACATCACAAGACTTCGAACTATTAAAAGTGAAATCTGTTTGCTTCTAATACATACAAGGCTATGTGTTGTGTTTTTAAGTGAGTGCATTGTATTTAAGAATGCATTAGGAAAGAATAAACAAATAATATTCTATAGGTACCACAACAACCAGTTAAGACAAGCTGCAAAACAGCAACAAAAAAAAAAAAAAAAAAATTATTTGTAAAAATTCTTCAGGACAATAAAGCATTGAACTGTGTTTATTGCTAAATAAACAGAATAAACTAATCTTTGCTCTCCAATGCAGATATTGCTGTAAACAAGCTCCTACAGAGTCTAGCCATGTGATCTCACTGTTTGTATTCACACACAAATCTGTCTTCAAAGGATCTTCTAAAAGACCAGCAGAGACCAATGCCTGTTTAGACATGCCATGCTGAATGACAGCACTCAGGGCAGTGGCTACAGTTTTACTCAGCATAGAACAGAATGTCTGATAAACAATATTTCTGTGAGCAAAGCTGAACCCGTTGACCGGGGCAATACAGTAATGCAACACCAGCAATTACATTTCTTGTTAATCCCCACTCAATTAATTACCAGCTTGGGCTTCCGCTGTAAGAAAAGTCAGGCATAAAGGGATAGTTCACCCAAAAAACAAAAAAAAACCTCTGTCATCATTTACCTTTAAGTCATTCCAAACTTTCATGCTTTTGTGGCACAAAAAGTAGATGTTTTGCAGAATATCAGAGCTGCTCTTCTCCATACAATTAAGTAGGGATGGGCACGAGTACTCAAGTACTCGGATGTGGCAGCAATGATCGATTATGAAAACGATGATTGATGGTGATCATGCATGATGTGTCTTTTCACTTAATTCGAAATTTCATTGACAATTACCTGACAACTAAACACAAAAGTGTCAAAGAGGGAGCTTATTTTTAATTTTGAGATTGATAACGTTGTGATTTTGAGGGCTACATTGATTGTTAGAGACATCTCATAGCAACCAAACTGATATAAGATGCTGCAATGCTATCGTTCCGATAATCAAAAGAGAGTGTAATTAACAGTGTTTTGAACACCTGTCTCTGCAAAACGTTTGCTGAACATGTTTTATCATTTAATGTAAGAACTTTGACTCGTTAATGGATATTACTTAATAAAAGTGAATGTTTGTCGCCGACTGTAAACCTCCCTGCCCTGGATGCCTACATGTTTGCGTGATGGAACACACACCTGCATCTCGACAAAATGGGAATTGAAGATTTCCGCAGGAGTTTCCAAGTTAAAAGTCAGACATAAAGTGTCATTCCGTTGCACTTTCCCTAGTTGAAAGGTGGAAACTCAGACTCTCCGTGTTGAATGGAACGCTTCATGAATCATCTCAGCAACAACAATACGGAGCATCGCGGCTTTCCCCACAGGAGCGAACACTTGGGGAGACACACACAAGACGCGTGGCAGTGGACTCAACGTGCTGAAGCTGCACATATACAATAGGTGAGTGTTTCAAACAGCTAGACAGAGCGCAGCTAAATGGAATAGAATGCAGCGTCTTCAAAACTGAACTTCAACTCAACACGCGTATTAAAAACGCGATGGTTATGGCATTCCCTGTTAAGCTAACTGCGATTTGAAAATAGACGGTTCAGACAGTCACTAAAAAAAAACTTGTGCGCGCTTACTAAGATTACTACGGTAACCTGAAGGAAGAACAGACAGACACCCATTGTGCACATTCTTTCATTGAGTTCGGCAGCGAATCCACACGTAATGACAAAATGTGATACATTATATTTTGTTTATGTAATCTTTTGTTCATTTTGTAACAGATTATTTTATAACAGCCTATATTAATGAATAGACGATACACTAGAACAACAAGATGCTATGCAGCTGCCAAAGATGTTTGTCAGACATGTTATTATTGTTATGTACATGTCAATGCCCCTCGAGTAGACAAAATGACCAAAACGCACATCCCTACAATAAGACAAAGTGATCAGGGCTGTAAAGCTCCAGAGGCCAAAAAAGCACAGTAAAAATAGTTATTGCGCTAAAATTGGCGCTTTATTTCAAGTCTTCTGAAATCATACAGTATGATATCTTTGTGTAAGGAACTAAATGAAATTGTTGATTTGCAGAAAATCCTTCACTCTACCATAGCTGTAATTTAAATACGAAGTATAAGGTTTGACGTCAGTGATGCCAAACACCATTGGTTCCTGCATGTAAGTAACTTGGCTGATCACAACACAAGCCATTTAAAAATGTGAATGATATTTGAGAGCAACAGTGGAAGAGATGAAATGCAGTGAATAATTACATTTCGGCCTGTTCCTTTCAGAAAGCTATCGTATGGCTTCAGAAGACTAGGGAACATAGTGCAGAAGTAATGCCACAGTAATCACAGAACCTCATTAGTGCATTAGTGCTAGTCAGTGCTTCATTGTAGTTATTCATTACTTTTGATGGGCCGGGCTCAAAAATAATCAGCCACTTATGAGGTTCCATCTCTATTAGGATGCTGCCTTAGAAGGCAACTGCCTGTAAGGCTCACTAGGTTTTGAAACAGACCTTTAGGAGGTTATGGTGAACATTTGCTCTGATCATAACAGTAGTAATAATCCAGATAATCTTCTGAGGTGCGGGAGGGTGAATAGTAGCTTTTCATTGATTAACACTGCCCTGGATCCCAAGAGCCTGATGTCACTGACTAGACTCATAAGATAACAGAAAGTCGTAAAAACCTCTGACTGACATCTACAGCTAGGACTACCTCAGCCCCCCTTGACATGACTCTGGGATGTAACTATCTTTAACCCATTAATTATTCAGAGAGAAAAACCTGTGGCAGGCCCTATATGTTTGCTCTTCCATGCTAGCAAAACAGGTTGAGCGTACATCGTTCTGTGTCAGTAACATGAAATGGCAACATGGAAAGCTCCCATAATGCACTGCTCATAAAAACAGCATGGCAGTTAAGAGAGAGAAATGAAACCAGACCCAATAACAGAATGCAATACAGTGGGGTTCAAAGGTCTGAGATTTTTGCAGGCTGGGAAATATGACTATTTCTTTTCTTTGAAGTACAAAATCAGCATAACAATTTGAATGAAAATTTGCATGAATTGCTTAGTATTTGGGATGTCCCCCTTTTGCTTTATTGACAGCATGCACTCAAACTGGCATAAACTCCACAAGTGTGTGCAAAACCAAAGTATGCCTTTAAAATGTTCTAAAGAGTATTATGTGCATCGATGGGAGCAATGAAATATGTACTATGGCATTCTGTACAAAGGAGTTGACATGGTCAATTTAAATAGTGCAGAATCATAAATATTTATTCTTTATTTTATATCATAACTTTTATTTGTTTGCATTTTAAGAATCCCATATCTTTCTATTCATTTCCAGGTTAAATACATTTTTAAAAAAAATCTCAGATTTTCAATTTGGTCTCAGACCTGTGGACCCCACTGAATTTATCATGTAATTCAATTTTAAGAATGATCAGGATTATACTGGCTTTGCAATGTTATACAGACCTAAAAGCTGATTTGAAGGTTTCCATTCATTCAAGATGTCATAATGCATCAATGCAGATAAATGCTCATGTCATGAATAACCATGTAAAGTAAAACCATCAGCTGGGCCTCTTTTTCCTGCACTATAAACTGCATTTGTAACATATTATTCAGATACGCTGGTGGCAAAAAGTTTGTTTCAGAACTTCTTCCTCTACTTCAAAGAGTTCTCATCAAAAAAATCCTCCACATGCAGCAATGACAGCTTTGCAAATCCTTGGCATTCTAGCTGTCAGTTTGTCCAGATACTCAGGTGACATTTCACCCCACGGTCTAGCGGATCCCACAAAAGCTCAATGGGGTTAAGATCCATAACGCTCTTTTCCAATTATCTGTTGTTCAATGTTTGTGTTTCTTTGCCGACTCTAATCTTTTCTTTTAGTAATTTCTGTTTCAAAAGTGGCTTTTTCTTTGCAATTCTTCCCATAAGGCCTGCACCCCTGTCTTCTCTTTACTGTTGTACATGAAACTGGTGTTGAGCAGGTAGAATTCAATGAAGCTGTCAGCTGAGGACATGCGAGGCATCTATTTCTCAAACTAGAGACTCTGATGTACTTATCCTCTTGTTTAGTTGTACATCTGGCCTTCCACATCTCTTTCTGTCCTTGTTAGAGCCCGTTGTCCTTTGTCTTTGAAGACTGTAGTGCACACCTTTGTATGAAATCTTCAGTTTTTTGTCAATTTCAAGCATTGTATAACCTTCATTCCTCAAAGCAATAATTGACTGACAAGTTTCTAGAGAAAGCGGTTTCTTTTTTGACATTTTTGACTAATATTGACCTTAAGACATGCCAGTCAATTGCATACTGTGGCAACACAAAGACAATGTTAAGCTTCATTTAACGAACCAAATAGCTTTCAACTGTGTTTGATGTAATGGCAAGTGATTTTCTAGTACCAAATTAGCAATTTAGCATGACTACACAAGGATAAGGTATTGGAGTGATGGCTGCTGGAAATGGGGCCCCATCTAGATTTGATCAAAAATGACTTTTTTCAAATAGTGATGGTGCTGTTTTTTACATCAGTAATGTCCTGACTACACTTTGTGATCAGTTGAATGCCACTTTGGTGAATTAAAGTACCAATTTCCTTCCGAAACAGCAAAATCTGCACATTATTACAAACTTTTGGCTGCCAGTGTGTCTCAGCGAAACATAAAGCATAAACACTTCCCGTGTGGCAAGACAATGCGCACTGTACTGAGTGACCTAATTTTTAAGCACAAAAGATCCTGAGAGAATGGCAAGCTCATGAGCAGACATGAGTGAAATAGCTTTGGCCATGGATTGCCGTGAGAAAAAAAGTGTTTAAGATACATGGAGCAACATGGAGAAGCTTGAGAAGGCCACTCTAATGTTTCTGATTCTGAAAGAGTGTCTCAAATGCCAAACACCCACACAGTGATGTAAACACACACATGGTCGTAAAAGACAGCAGTCTGGCATTCTGAGTGCTTTTCACAGTGCAAGCATATTGAACATGACAGATAAGAGATTGACTAAGTCACAGAGGAAACTTTTTCCACTTATGATGTGACCCTTTAAAAACAAAGTCTGATGTTGAAATAGTCTTCACTAGGCTGCTCACAGTGATGCAATTATAGCAACAACATTGAAAGTAGCCAGGTGATAATAAACAGACACTGGGCCTTAGATCATGTGAGCACATTTGGCGAGTTGTAAATTAAACTGAACTACATTACAATGCAGAGTAAAAACCTCTCAGCTTCTCCCAATCAACTTATTGCCTCACAGATCATGCCCAGACTTGATTCAGAGAGAGCAGGTAAGATCATGTTGCATAACTAACATGCCTATAATGGATCTGACACAAACCCACCGTAGGAGGACACGGTCTGAGAGGAACCCAGCGAGTGCCCAGATCCCAGACCACCCCAGCAAAATGAGAACTCCAGCACCCAAAAGAGTCCAGCACACAAAATGGCCAGCACATAACATAGCCCAACATCTGGAGCACCCCAAATCCTGAGTGACCAACAAACAAAGCACCAAGTACACAGAGTGCCCATCACACAGAGCAGCCCTGTACACAGTGTCCAGCATCCAGAACACCCCAAATCCAGAGTGCCCCGCCAAACAGAACACCCAACACACAGATCATCCCAGCACATAAAGCAGCCCAGTACATGGAGTGTCTAGCAATCAGAGCATTCCAAATCCAAAGCACATAGCATACAGTGTTCAGCACACAAAGCAGCCCAGTACTGAGTGCCAAGCATTCAGAACACCCCAAATCCAGAGTGCCCAGCAAAGACAGCAGCCCAGCAGAGTGTTCAGCAACTAGAGCATCCCAAATCCAGAGTGCCCAGTGAAAAGCAGCCCATTACTAAGTGCCATGCATCCAGAACACACCAAATCCAGAGTGCCCCACCAAACAGAACACCCAACACACAGATCAGCCCAGCACATAAAGCAGCCCAGTACACAGAGTGCCCCGCATCCGGAGCATCCCAAATCCAAAGCACATAGCATACAGTGTTCAGCACACAAAGCAGCCCAGTACTGAGTGCCAAGCATCCAGAACACCCCAAATCCAGAGTGCCCAGCAAAGAGAGAAGCCCAGCAGAGTGTTCAGCAACTAGAGCATCCCAAATCCAGAGTGCCCAGCAAACAGAGCAGCTAACGCAAAGATCAGCCCAGCACTGAGTGCCCAGCACATAAAGCAGCCCAGTATACAGAGTGCCCAGCATCCGGAGCATCCCAAATCCAAAGCACACAGCACATACAGTAGCCCAGTACTGAGTGCCAGAACACACCAAATCCAGAGTGCACAGCACAGTGTCCAGCACACAGAGCGCCCAGCACACAGAGCACCCCAAATTCAGAGTGCCCAGTACACAGAGCACCCAGCACATAGAAAACCAAGCACACAGAGTGTCCACCACACAGTGTGTCCACCTCACAGAGTGCCCAGCACACAGAGCACCCCAAATCCAGAGTGCCCAGCAAACAGAGCACCTAACGCAAAGATCAGCCCAGTGCTGAGCGCCCAGCACATAAAGCAGCCCAGTACACAGAGTGCCCAGCATCTGGAGCATCCCAAATCCAAAGCACATAGCGTACAGTGTTCAGCACACAAAGCAGCCCAGTACTGAGTGCCAAGCATCCAGAACACCCCAAATCCAGAGTGCCCAGCAAAGAGAGCAGCCCAGCAGAGTGTTCAGCAACTAGAGCATCCCAAATCCAGAGTGCCCAGCAAACAGAGCAGCTAACGCAAAGATCAGCCTAGCGCTGAGTGCCCAGCACATAAAGCAGCCCAGTACACAGAGTGCCCAGCATCCGGAGCATCCCAAATCCAAAGCACACAGCACATACAGTAGCCCAGTACTGAGTGCCAGAACACACCAAATCCAGAGTGCACAGCACAGTGTCCAGCACACAGAGCGCCCAGCACACAGAGCACCCAGCACATAGAAAACCAAGCACACAGAGTGTCCAGCACACAGAGCGCCCCAAATTCATTGTGCCCAGCACATAGAGCAGTTCAGTACATATAGCACCCAGATTCCACAGCAGCCTAGCACATACTATTCACACAGCCAGAGAATGTATGTCAAAGAAAAAATAATCTCAAACAGAGTGAACCAAAGACAGGTCTTTGGCCCAAATGCAACACCCTACTTGCACATCTTCGCCACAGATGTGAAAAATCTTGTTAATACAGTAATAATCATTATCACATAATGGCGGGGACATTTGGCTTCAATGCACACATTGTTACAAGGCCTCGTACAGCAGGACATTTCATTCAAATGGATAACAGGTCCAGTACAATGGAAACAGTTACTGTGTATCAGTGTAAAATATCCTGTTATGATTTGACACAGACCATCCCAGACTGTGAGCGACGAGCCACCACAGGAATGACGCAAAAAAACGACATACTGAAATAAATCGGTCACAGTGTACAGTCCAAAACTGAACAGAATTATCATCATCCTATTCGGAGTCAATCGGAAATATTCAGAGGAAGTAAAATATACTGGACCTGATGTGTAAATGCTTGTGATTAATGTGCTTCAAAGTGACTAATGATTATCGAATATGCTTTACTATTCTGTATTCACACATTCATGCCGCATTTTTAAACCACACACAGATTATGTAAAACATAATAAGAATAAGAATAATCATAGCAATTTAACAGCATTTTTTTATTCGCCCGTTTGCATCTCTGTGCAATAGATGTTAGCTGTATTTCTCGGTCAGGTGTATGAATATCAGCTCCCATATTTCCCCACCATCACTGATGGCGATATGCTGCACACATTTCACCCACTGTAAGTCAGCATCTCATTGTATCTATTTACTCACCCGCAGAGCAGACAGGTCAATCTCATCCAGGCTCCTCGCCGGAGAGTCACTCGCCATGATTATCTTCGCGTGCTCAAAAAGAAATCAACAATATAATGTCCGAATTGTCATGTAAACAGAAGCTGAAGCGATCCGTATAACAAACCAAACACGTCTGGATTTACTTCAATCCGGACAGATGAAGCTCCCGGATGGTTTTTCTAGGGTGAAGTCACTATTGTCCGCGATTCCGGATGTGTAAAACCGACCCTTGCGGTTATTTAGGCGCTATATGCAGGTAAAGGACACATCTCGCGCTGGTTTCGACGATCTTCTCTTGCACGAGTCCAAAGAACCAGCGCGCGAGTGGACGTGAGTGAATTAGGGCTCGGGTGGTGAAGAAGGCGTGTCAATCACCGGGGTTTCTAGGGAGTGGTCAGGGTGATGGGCGGAGCTAAACTGCCTCAAATGTACGCCCATAGTTGTGTTATTATTAGTTTACACTTTTACAATTTAACACTAATATAGCTGTCACTACTAGGGTGTCAGTTGTTTGCGAAGAGCGTTTTAATTATAATAATAATGTATTATTATTTTTGTCAATAGTATAATAATAATAACTTTGGATTATTATTATTATTATTAATAATAATCATCATCATTATAATTATTACAATTAACAATAATAATGATAACAGGCGTATGAGATAATTTTTGTTATAATAATAATGTTAAAAATAGTATAAGTATATATTACAATAAATAATATTGCAATATATAAGAAAACGTATTGTTACTTTACAAGACTAACATGTGTTTTATATGTTATAAAAAAACTGTACATATAGGCTACAATTTCATATTGGTATTTATATTTATTATATTAAAATTCTGAAGCTATATTTAGTATTATTATCATTATTGTTGTTGTTACAACTACTACTATAGTTCTTGCTGTATGATGCAGTGTGAGCAGCTTAAGATAAGTCAGAAACAGGAAACCACACATCAGACTGAGACTGATCCACAAACAGCGCTTCCTTTCACCTTCCGTTTATGTAAGCATCATGATTTATGAAACACCTTCCCTCATCAACTTTCCTTTCTGCAATAAAGGAAAGTGCTCCTATTCTGATACACTTAGTCTGTCTTAAAAACAGTGCTTTTGAATGTTCTGAACACGCTTACATTTTGCATTTGATCAGAACTGTGAGAATGAACCATAAATGATGTGTGAGGAATTCAGTCAGTGCTGGGACGGGACTGAAATCAACATGCAAGCTCCCAAAGTGGGTGAAAACGCTCTCTGAAATGATTACAATCGCATTTAATCAGAATAATTTGGATAAGTGATGTGCTGTGATCATGTCACATCGCAAATGAATGACACTTGGGGGAATAGTGTTCCATCTAGTGGTGGATGTTTGGAATCATTCAATCGAAGACAGCTGAGTTGGGTATTAATTATTCTGAAGGCTCTTTGCCCCCCATCCAGACTACTTCATCAGTGCATAAATTCTCCCGCTGAGGACAAGGGAAAAAGAAACTTAAAGAAAAGGAATAAGATCAATTGCACTGTCATAACAAATAGCCCATTTACAGATGATAACAAAGTAAATGTGGGTGTATGCAGGATACATACTTCCAGGTTTGGGAGGGTTACTTTTGAAATGTATTCCACTACAGATTACAGAATACATGCTGTAAAATGTAATTTGTAACGTATTCTGTTAGATTACTCAAGGTCAGTAACGTATTCTAAATACTTTGGATTACTTCTTCAGCACTGGTAGATTTTTTCACTTGTTTTGACTATAAAAACTCTGCCAGTACAGTAAGACAAAATACACATGTTAAAAATACATTCTCTGAAAAACCTAAATATCTTATGCAGTGTTGTTTCTAAAACAAGATAAATCAAATTGATCTTGTTTTAAGGATTTTTAGATATTTTTACAGGAAAACAATACAAAAATTATTATCAAGAATACAATTTTTGCCATAATATCAAAGGTCTTACTAGAAAAAAAGAAATTATGATCTAACGTGAATTTTCTTGATAAAAAATGTGATCGTGCTGGTAACATGTGCATGTAAAATGGCTTGAAATAGCATTTTAGCTTAGCGTAAAGCTGACAATTTACACAAGGTCTATTTCTATTTCTTCTGCTCTAAACTTACTTCAAACTTACTTCTCTGTCTGCTCGTATGAATGTAACACATCATAAGAAAGTGTTTCACCGCTGTTCAAATGCACTTTGGATTGCATCATTTATTTGTATAAATGTTTTTCATCTGAAATGACTAAATATTAAATGAAACAAATGACAATAAAATGCAAAGTAATCCCTTCAGTAATCAAAATACTTTTTTAATGTAACTGTATTCTAATTACCAATGATTTAAATTGTAACTGTAGTGGAATACAGTTACTTATATTTAGTATTTTAAATACGTAATCCCGTTACATGTATTCCGTTACTCCCCAACCCTACATGCCTCTTATAGGAATGTACATCTCTTGACATCATACTTTTTAAAAGGATAGGTCACTCCAAAATGAAAATTCTGTCATCATTTTCTCACCCTCATGTTGTTCTTTCTTCTATGGAACACAAAATGAGATGCCAGGCAGAATGATTGGGACTGACACCCTCAGTCCACATCCACTTTTATTGCATGGAAAAGAGCAGTGTCAGTCAAAATTACTCCCACTGTGTGCCATGGGGAAGGGTAAAGTCAAAAGGGTCTGAAATAATATGAAAATCTTTATTTTTGGGTGAACTATTCCTTTAAGGTTTTCCCACAACATCTTGTATCTTGTAATTCTCACGTTTTAAAAATCCATGTTTCCCCAGATTAACTCCCTGTCAAGCATTCAGCCAATGTAAAGGCTTCCTAGTGCAGATAGCTTTAATTTTATCAGTCTGGCATGTGTGTGTGCTACATTTCTCTCATTCCTCTGTCGCTCTGTGCTCTTTGCCACATAACAGTCTTTCAGCACAGTTAAGACTGTTTTGTTCACTCAAGTCACTTTCGCCTGTAAAAACAGGTCCATTTTTGCGGATTTGAAAACCCGATTGAGTGCTTGTGCATCTAGCTCCATTCAATTGTTATCTGTTGCAACATCACAAGTAGCATTGCCATTATCTGAAAGAAAATGTTTTGTGCTGACAATGCTGTCAACCCTATTGCAGTAATTGCAGCAATAGCTGATATGATCCTTTGTCTCTATGTGGCTTAGCCTGATCACATTTCATGCCTTCAAACCTGATTTGATCATATTCCTCATGATCGCTATTGTTGAGATTTTCTCCTATTGGAAGAAAGGAGCGATTATCTTTCTTTCCCTGTCTAATGGACCATGAATTAACTAGTAGCGTTACTAGAACAAAACCATTCAAACCAGCATAAACGTCACTAAAGACTTCACTATGTCAGTGTGTGACACATTATCCTGAGAAATTTATTAAGAGAGAAACCCTTGTTATGCAACATTTCCCCACGGATTGCCGTGAAGAATGGTTCAGACGTTAAGTAGATTAATCAGGCATGTAGCATCACATGTGAAGATCTTCAAACTGTTATGTATGGGTAAAATACTGATTGCTACTTAATACACTATGTAAGTAGTGGGTGGAGTTATTGAGCAATGACATCTTTACTGTTCTGAAAGTATTAGTGCAACGTGAGTGTAACAGGGTGAAAGGGAAAGGAGGAGGCAAGAACCTGATGAAGCATCAAAGTAATATTTAATTAAACAAAAACACACAAACATAATCACATACAGGGCAGCTGCCTGTAGCTCTCTCTCTCCCGAACTGCTACCTCCGGCCACCATTATCCCTCTCGTTGGCTTGATTAGCCTGATTAGGGGCCAGGCGTGCATCATCACAGCCCGGCCCCGCCCTCCTCCTTGCCACACTCCTCCCTCCTTGGCTCCCGGCAGGCCTATCCCGCCTTCTCAGACCTGGGAGGGAGACAAGGGGAGGGAAAAACAACAACAAAAAAAGAGAGGCAAAGGCCAACACAGAGCGACAGCGTGAGTGAGAGAGGAGAGAGAGAGAGAAAAAAAAACTTACTCGCTGGTTCTCTGATATGCCGTAGCCTGGTCCTCGGTCACTCCTCCACCCTCTAGTGGATGACAGCCGCTCCTCCCCGGGTGGATTGGAGGCAGTCCTCCGGCCCCTGGTGGACGGAACGCCCCGCCGTGTTTTGGTGGATGGTAGGGGTCTCCTCCGCCCCTAGCAGAGGTTCTCCCGCTCTAGGCGGTCGGCAGTGAGCCCCTCCCCACTCGTGGACGGTGGTCTTCTCTTTGACCCCGCCACATTTTAGCGGCCGGTAGGGGTCTCCTCCACCCTGGCAGTGGTCGGTAGGGAGCCCTTCTTCCCCTTGCGATTGGCAGTCATTCCTCCACTTTCAGGCGGCTGGGCTCCTCAGTCCCCCGGTGGATGGCCGCGGCTGCTTCGTTGGGGTGGATAGTAGTGGTGAGGACTCTACCACGGCGCATCCCTCCTCCTTCCCGGGTTTCAGCAACAATTATAACAGGATAAAAGTGAAAGGAGGAGGCGAGAAATGGATGAAGCATCAAAGTAATATTTAATTAAAAACAAAAACACACAAACAAAACCACATACAGGGCAGCTGCTTGTAGCTCTCTCTCTACCGAACTGCTGCCTCTGGCCGCCTTTATCCCTCTCGTCGGCTTCACAGCCCGACCCCGCCCTCCTCCTTGCCACACTGAGCATTAAAGATGCAAGTTTCTTCGTTCCTGAATTGGTGTTAGCAAATCTTCATGTATGTCCTCTGTTAGTCAAAGTTACTTGGAGACATAACACAAACAGCCTCATGTCTGATGTGATAATCAAAATTACATAGACATGGTGGAAAAAAGAAATGGAGAGGGAATAGAGATTGAGGAAAGATAATTTGAATTTGATAGCTGTTAGCAAATTATCTGCAAATGATTTTTGCAAATAAGACTTAGGTGGTTGTTGTATTTGGTCTGAGCTTAATGTCAGACTAAATTAAAACTATTGTGTTATGAAAGCTTGACATAGTATTTAGAAGATAATTTGGGTTCAGTTTGGATTAAGCTGGGTATTTTAAGATAATTTGGGTCCAGTCTGGTTAGGGTATTTGAAGATAATTTGAGTTCAGTTTGGGTTATGCTGGTTATTTAAAGATTATTTGGGTTCAGTTTGGAATTAGGTTGGGTATTTGTTGACAATTCAGGTTCAGTTTGGGGTAAGTGTTAAATGTAAGATTGCACTATTAATCTATAGACTGTATCATAATCTTTAAACGTTTTCAAATAAACTCACAATGAATACAGTATATGCGGTTTCAGCATGCCTCTAGGGTAGTTAGAATTGAGATTTTAAAAGATAGCATGGTGTCTACTACTCTACACAATTTTTTGAGTTGACCCCAATGAGTAAGCAATAATAAAAAATAAAAAAAAGATTTTTTTTTTTTTTTACTTTTACAAGACTTACTCACCCATGTGTGTGAAAACTTTGCATCAACATTTCCTGGAGGTTACAGAAAGACCAAAATAGAGAATATACTTATACACATCACTTATAATAAATAAAAACCGTAAGACAAAAACTTAAGATAGAAAATCCATGTTTCTCTCTAAGCAAAGCTCTAATTTTGGCTAAGAGAAAACAGCTCCAGCATACCTAAATGCCACATGCATGTCTAAGGGTTTTGAGAAACAATGTTTCATGCAAATCTGGACAAAAGAGGACATGCCTTTGTAAAAATACTGTTTCTTTATCTCTCTCTTCTCTTTTCAGAAGAACAGAAATAAAACGCTGTGTATAGACTTGTTCTCTACATTAACAGAAACCTGGTCAAGGTAAACTTTAGGCCAGGTGTGATACCATCATACCTACAACAGAGCAATTAAAAGTATAACCAGCTTAAAACAATTTGTAAGTGAAATTTGGCAGCAGTATTTTCATGGGGGATTGAAAGGCATCTAAATACCACACACATTAACCAGGTTTTATAGTTTGATAATGGCACTGATAGGTTTCTCTTCCGCTAATACTTCAGGGAGAGGTAGGTCAAAGGTCAGGAGACAGTAACAGACTATTGCTCAGCTGTACCTCATATAGACTGCAGGGAATATAACAGCTGTATTGTACATACCCCAAAGACAGACAGACAGACAGACAGACACACACACACACACACACACACACACACACAGAGAGAGAGAGAGACAATGTTCACATATTCAGCCATTATCAGTTTCCCCAGAGACATATACAGACATCACCAGAACAGACAAGATGTTTCAAATGACCGACAGACAGACAGGCAGATTGCATAGATGGCTAGAAATGTGAACAAGCATAGTCTGCATGGGACAACATGGGACAATGACTCCATCTACAGACCAAAATAGTGTGAAATCATTTGGTTTAATAATTTGCATTACATCAATGCACATAATTCGTTCACATGTCACAGGTCATTTGTGTTCTTGACAATATATCTTTTGTGCAAAAAAGCAATTTATGGGGAAAGTGTAGAAAGACATGAAGGAAAAGAAAACAAAGGAAAAGAAAACTCAGATACTGTATATCAGATAAATTCCTGAATTACCACAAAAGTGCAGATACACAGCTAACAGTGCAGACTTTTAGAGTGTTTGGCTTACAATTTACACACATGCTTCATTTTGTTTTAACAGCCAAACAAAATGTGATCTTTACAATGATATGAAAATCTTTAACATCAACAGTTTTTTAACACGTAAACTGTTTGCAATTGATTCAATACTTCTACATGGAATGTATGAGTAATGGTTTTATTACTTCAAAATTGGTTCGTAAACTTCATAAGCTTGATGGGCATAGCCGGATCTCCAGTATACTGTACAGCATGGGCAAGTACTGGGAATAAAATCGGAATACTGGTCTAAGTATTCTTCAAAAGGAACCTGATTAGGCCATTTCATGTCTTCATGTATCCAATTCACAGAAGCTTTGGTAGATTTAAGTTCATACTCAGCATTAAGGCGGGGGACACAAAAAAATAAATAAGGCCACCAAAACATGGAAATTTTACCACAGGAAACCAACAATCATGGACAACATCCACCATCACAGACCCATACATTTCTTTGAGATAAAGTAGCATTTAGAAATACAGGGAATGTTGCAGGCTTTGCACTGCCTATAGAGAAAAGACAGAAGATACATAAAGATACAGTTGATGGTTGGCACTTCGATACAGAGTATCACTTGTATTCAGTGCATATTACAGGGCACAAAACTCTACAATAATATATAATAATAAAAAATAAAAAAAAACATTTTATAGTATTTCTTCTGCAGCGTCCAGTCAAAGGTCCGATGACACCCATGACTTAATGAAAAAGCCTCCATCTCACCAACTTGTAGGACTTGGTATAGTACTGAGTATAGTTAATAAAATAGTATTAGTTTAAGATGCATAGTTTTAGACTCAAAGAAAATATACAAAACATTCAGACAATCAAGCTTCGAATAGGGACCAAATAATCCAGTCTGGTGTTGTCCATAATTCCAGATGGGTAAACAAGTGATGGCTAAAACTATTCCAATTCTCCTTTTGTGTCTCAGAAGTGTTCATTATGTGATAAAACTGGGGAAGTTGTTCCTTATTTGCAAAGTACACCTGCTGGATTCTGCTTGGTTTCTTTCAAGCCTGGTGATGTGGGCACATTCTGATCTCTCATGTCCATACGTCCATGGGCACCATGCTTTCTTTTGATCCAATGGGTGGTAGAAGGTTCTGCTCGCTGAGGAACTGGAGAGGAAACTGGACTAGGAAGCCCCGAATCTTTTTCAGCTCCTCTTGAGCACGGAAAGGGTCCTCCTTCTCCAAGCCAGGCTTTGAGAGGAACCCATCCAGCTCCATAATTGTCCAGACATCACTGGATGGCAAGCAGCGGAACACCTGGAGGAGATGGAGAAGTTTCATTCAGGTGATCTTGTGACAGTTAGGCAAAACATTTTTGGACTTGAAGGTGAAGTTTGTAATTTCAGCACCATAATTATTAAAGGGATAGTTCACCCAAAAATGAACATTCTCTCATTATTTACTCACCCTCATGATATCCCAGGTGTGTATGACTTTCTTCACCAGAACGCATTTGAAGAAAAATAGAAAAATATCTTAGCTCAGTAGGTCCTTAAAATGCAAGTGAATGGAGATTTCTCTTTTGAAGCTCCAAGTGAGAAGGAGGAACGCTGTGCAGTTGCTTGGTTGGTTTTGGTTTAGATCTGTATTTATCTGTTTCTTTACTCACAGTGGTGCGTTTGTGTGCTTATCCTGGTCACATGAGCGACTGCTTGGACTCCATCTTCTTGGAAGCATTGGATTACAGTTAAAAAGTACTTAAATATTGATCTTTTTTCACACCAAAAGTGATCGTATTGCTTTGGAAGACATTAATTTAACTGCTGGAGCCATATTGATGTCATCTATGCTGACTGTCTGTGATTTTTGGAGTTTCAAAAGTGAAAAATCGCCAACCACTTGCATTTCAAGGACCTAATGAGCTAAAATATTTTTCTTCAGATGTGTTCTGGTGAAGAAAGAAAGCCATACACACCTGGGATATTAAGAGGGTGAGTAAATAATGAGAGAATTTTCATTTTTGTGTGAACTATCCCTTTAAATTATAACTGAAGTCAACAGTTCAAATCAAGATGGGTTTGAATGTTAGGTGTGTTGGCAGTCATTTACAATTCAGCTTATTTTTTAAATGAGATTCCAATTTAAGATCACAGTACAACTGTATTCAGGTCACCCCTGAACATGATTCATGAAAATGGACATGATTCAGCATAGATGGAACAGCATACAATGCCAACTGACCTAAATCCAAGGTTTTAGCACAGATAAAAGCTTAGAAATACAACTAACCTTCTGGTAGATGGTGGCATTGCGGGCAGCAGTGGTCATCCACGCCTCCTTGTAAAACTGGTCACTGATTGGGTCAGTAACGTCAATGCTGGGGTCTGTGTTTGCACCTAGAATCATCCTATTGATATAAAGGAAAGAGAATACAAGTGTGTTTGAACTTTATTTGGACACGTCTAGACATTCTAAATGGAATAATTAGGTTTGAGCATGTCTCACTTAAAACACTCCAGCCGCAAACTCAGCCCAAAGCGTCCCGCCTGATATTCCTGACCATCCATGATTGACTTCACAGTCTCAATGTCCTCATAAATGACAGCCACCTCACTGTCTCTCTTACCCAGCATGCTGCGGTCATTGATATTGGCAGAACCTAATGGATGTACAAAGACAGATTTAATTATTATGTCTGGATGACAGCAATAACAAAAAATGACTAACAAGTACCATGCAAATATCATGTTTTTTTTTGCTGTTGTTTTTTTTCCACATGCAACATGGCAATACCATTTTTTAAATTGATATTTAATGTCTTTGAAGACACTTTATCCTGGGAATCATACCCATGAACTTGGTGATGCAAATATACTGTATATACAGTAAATATATTGTCCTATGAACTGCTGTATTAAGGCAGTACCATACCTTGACAGGAGGAGGAGCCATTTAATCTTATCTCTAGTGTACTAATATTTCTTGCAAGTTCAGCTGACATTACAACAAATGTATCTTTCCTGTTAGCACTAGTACACTCGAGGATGACATACAGTCATTATCTGTGTTTTTCCGGTGTGCAAATGTCTATTTTTACTCACCAATGATGACAGTGTTGTCGTCGGCAATGAGCATCTTGCTGTGCACATATATCAGTTCAGTCACCAGTCTTCCCTCAAGCTCAGCGTGGGTCCTCAGACCCCCAAATGAGATGTAATTTATCCACTGATCTCCCACTGCAGAAAGACAGAGAGAGGGAGAAAGAGATGAAGAGGATGTAAAGTTTGAGAGCACAATTTCAAGACAAACTTCACAGCATTTAAGGAATCGTTCACCAAATATAAAAAATTCTGTCAGCGTTTACACACACTCATGTTTTTCCAAATGCTTTTCACTTTCTTTCTTTCATGGAACACAAAAGGTGCATTTTTGAAGAATATACTGGCCACCTTTTTCCATGTAATGAAAGTGAAAGGGGACTGAGGCTGTCATGCTCCTAAATGACCATGAAGGTATGGTCCGACTTGTGCGCCATTTTCCATGTCTTCTGAAGTCATATAATAGCTTTGTGTGAGGGACAAACTGAAATTCAAGTTGTTATTCACTAAAAATCTTCCCCTCTAGCAGGCTATTAACCGCTCCAACTGGATTATTGTGTCAGCGAGTTCCAGATAAGTCCAACTAATGAACAAATATTTCAGAGCAGTTTTGTGAATTGGAACAACCGATTCATTAAAAAGACCCAACTTGAATGATTAGTACACAAATCGGGCATCGCTATTTGTCATGGAGAGCTATGGCGGATGCCAAGCTTTTCAGTGAATAATCACTTACTGTAAATTTTGTCTGTTCCTCACTCAAAGCTATCGTATGGCTTCAAAAGTCTTGGAATATACAGTATTGCACAAGACATATTAGCCACTTTTATGATACTTCTTGTGTCCTTTTTTGTCATTTTGGAGCTTTACAGCCCCAATCCTTATTCACTTTCTTTGTATGGTAAAGAGTAGCCAGAATATTCTTCAAAAATCCCCAGTAGTGTTCCATGAAAAAAAGTTAATATCTACACGAGGGTAAGTAAATAATAACAGAATATTCAGTGAATAATGACTTACTGTAAATTTTGTCTGTTCCTCACACAAAGCTATCGTATGGCTTCAAAAGGCTTGGAATATACAGTATTGTACAAGTCATATTAGCCACTTTTATGATACTTCTTGTGTCCTTTTTTATCATTTTGGAGCTTTACAGCCCCAATCCTTATTCACTTCTTTGTATGGTAAAGAGTAGCCATGATATTCTTTAAAAATCCCCAGTTGTGTTCCATGAAAAAAAGTAAGTTAATATCTACAGGAGGGTAAGTAAATAATAACAGAATATTCATTTTTATGTGAAATATACCTTTAAACTTCCTCATCATACACTTAAGATAGAAGCAGAGTTCCTGCTTTTCTAGAGACCAGCGATCTGTATCTATGTTGATAACACAGTGAGAATGCTCAGACCCAATAAAGCTGTAACAGAACACCAGAAGTGCTGGATAATTCAAACTGACAAAGAAACTTCACTCCTTCCTCTCTGATGCAGGGTTAATGGGTGCAGACATGCCTCGCTCCACCACAGTGACACTGCAACTGTAGTTTAACTGCAAGTTGATGGTGTATGATAAGCCCACAGTCTGCATGTTTGTCCACACGCTATTTCATTGCAACCACCATGCCTAACCATGTGTGGCTACCTTGGTGGTTAAACAACTGCAAAGGGGCGCTGTTGTATTTCAACTATCTTAAAAGGAAAGCAGCAACTGTGCAAGCCCATGAGGTGACTTATTACCAGAATTGTGTTGTCTTATAAAAGGATAGATCACCCAAAAATGAAAACTCACCCTCATGTCATTGTAAACCATATGACTTTCTTTCTTGCATGGAACACAAAAATAGTTATAGCAGAATATCCAAACTACTCTTTTGTTTTACTCTTTGTCTGTCCCAGGTCCAAATCGACTTTCACTGGAAAAGAATAGCATATACAACCTGCTAAATTTCTCCTTTGGTGTTCTAAATAAGAAAGAAAGTCATACAGGTTGGAACAACATGAGGGTGAGTAAACAATGACAATTTTTATTTCTGGGTAAACTATCCCTTTAAGACATCACAATTCTGGGAATAAGTTACCTCATGAGCTGGTACAGTTCTGCTAACAAATTATAAGCTATAATTTGAGCAAACTTGTTTTAGGATACAAGACACACATTGTTCATTTAAATTTGAAGCCTATTTGACATTATGGTAAACAGGGTAGAGCAAAATTCTTATTTTCTTACACTTGTCAGCCTCTCCTCTGAGACTGAAACCAATAAATCAAATCAGTGAAGCCATCAGAACAATAGTGTGTCTGTGATCATTAATTCAAAGCGGTGTGGAGAGAAAACCAAACAGGATTGACTGAACAAAATGCTTTTATTTTTTATTTTTGGATGTTTATGTATGGCAAGCCAAATTAAAATAAAAGCTGTTTAACATTTATACTAGAAGAAGTGCCTTAGGGGCCATTCAGACCAAAAGCTAGACTCAAAGCAACGAATATACTGTAACAAAATGCAGCTGTCTTGAGTCGTTTTTTTTTTTTTACTTGATATGGCGTCTAAAAATCGTGATGCTCTTGCACGAATTGTTGAAAAAACAGTGAGACGTGGTGATGGATGCAAAAACATATTTGGTGTGACCGTCCCCTCAGACTATATGTTTTCTATATTCATGTCTTGGAGTATCTTTTTTTTTTTTTTCTCTCCCCAATTTGGAATACCCAATTCCCAATGTGCTCTAAGTCCTTGTGGTGGCGTAATGACTCGCCTCAATCCGGGTGACGGAGGACGAATCTCAGTTGCCTCCGCGTCTGAGACCGTCAATCTGCGCATCTCATCACGTGGCTTGTTGAGCGCGTTACCACGAAGACATAGCGCGTGTGGAGGCTTCACGCTGTTCTCCGCGGCATCCACGCACAACTCGCGCCCCACCAAGAGCGAGAACCACATTATAGTGACCACGAAGTGGTTCCCCCATGTGACTCTACCCACCCTAGCAACCGGGCCAATTTGGTTGCTTAGGAGACCTGGCTGGAGTCACTCAGCACCCCTGGACCCTGGAGGGGTGGTAGTCAGCGTCTTTGCTAGCTGAGCTACCCAGGCCCCTCGTCTTGGAGTATCTTTATCGCTTGAGTCTACAACAAAAAACACAGCTTCACAAAAACTCTAGGAAGAACATGCGGTTAGTGTACAAGCCAGATCTAATGGAGAACTGCAGACACTCCCTTCACAAATAAAACATTTACGCCTACAAATTTTAGCTCTATACTCACTTTCTTTTTTCAGCTGTGAGATGATGGAGCAGTCTCCTCTAATCATGGTCCTGCATAAATACAAGAATATTAATCAGGCAAAATAACTTTGTTTAAACATTAGATCCAGACAGAACAAATTCCCCTATTGTCTAATTGAAATGTTCCCATTAAATTAGTCCCACTATGATAACTACTACCATCAGCAAGAATAATAATAGATTTTTACAGCTAATGTAAAATCAAATCATCATATCATGTCACTGCGAAATTATTGTAACTGCACTATAGGCCCATAACTAAAATAATTTTATTTAAAGTTATGGGCTTGACTAACACCTGATAAACATTTCATAAAGGAATATTCCATGTTCAAAACAAGTTAAGAACAATCAACAGCATGTGTGTCATAATGTTGATTACCACCAAAATTAATTTCAACTCGTCCCTCCTTGTCTTGAAAAAAGCAAAAAACTAAGTTACAGTGAGGCCACCTACAATGGAAGTAAATGGGGCCAATCCTTAAATGTTAAAATACTCACTGTTTCAAAAGTATAGCCACAAGACATAAACAATATGCATGTTAACATGATTTTAGTGTGATAAAATTGCTTGCCAACCTTCTCTGTGTTAAGCTATATTCCATTTTACAACATTTGTTGCTATGACAACATAATGGTGTAAACCCTTAACCCCTAAAACGACCGTAAAGACAATTTTAAAAAACTTTACAGCACAAATAATACACAACTTTTAAAAGAAGAATTAATGCAAGTGCTTTTATAAAACTACAAGCGTCACATTTCTGCCTTTAAACCCTCCAAAAATTGGCCCCATTCACTTCCATTGTAAGTGCCTCACTGCAATTTTGTTTTTTACTTTTTTTTAAAGAAAAGGAGGAACAAGTCGACATAAACTGTTGTGGTAATCCACATTATGCAACAAATACTGTTGATTGAGCTTAACTTGTATTGAACCCGGAATATTCCTTTACCAATCAGCATTACCTGTAATTGAAGTGCATGACTGCCTGTATGGCACTGCCCCCTCCAGTGTTAATATCCCCCTCAAATCCAGGAAGTAGAGGAGTCACCACATACACACGGTACTTATTACCCTCCCTGTGAACCACATAGAAAAGACATGGGAGGGGGAAAATTAAATTGAAAGTTAAAGTAAGAGAGATTGAGTAAGAAAAATCTATTTCATTATATTTGTTTATGTAAACATGGTGCCTTCTACAATCTATCATGGCTGGCTATTTGTATTTATTTTTTTACCAGTGAAGAATACCTTCTTGTCTTTCAGCAAAACCTAACCTAATCAAACACATATCTATATATACACAATTGATTTAAAAGTTTCTCATTAAGCTAGTGTGTCTGTGTGTTTCATATGTGTGTGGATATACAGGTGTTTAAAATTAATTTCATGGTTCTACAGTGTTAAATGTATAAACTGAGATGTTTCATTTCAAAGAGCAAGGTTTCTGTGTGGAATGGAGTCAGGCTGTGTGTTTGGGTGTGATTTATTGATCTCACCGATAGGCTTTTATGATCCTCTGGGCGATGGCGTCTCCAATTTTATTGTGAACCACCTTGTTGTCTGCGCAGCTTATAAAGAACTGGTTCTATTAGAAAAAATATTGAATTTTAGCCCACAGAAACACTGCCATAAGACACCCTTTTAATTTTTAGGACATAATGACCACTGTCTCTATGGTTAGCACCCAGTACATTAACAGTAAGACTATTAGAAGGGGATTATAAGAACACATTAGAAGTGACACACACCTCTATGTAGATATAGTGTTTGCTGTGTTCAATAATGTTGATGTAAGCCATATGAATTGACTCCTCATGGTATTTTATACCCGCTGACCAGTCTGAAGCCGACCGTAACACCTAAGTGGAGTGAGAATAAGACAGGATTAATGGAGGCTGCACCTTTTATTTGTTTATAAGAGTTTTAATGAGAATATTGACATTTAGATAAAACATGTACCTGAACATTAGTTGGGGTAGAGCCAGGGACCTGGTACTTGATTTCATTCGCAGTAGTGTGAGATTTAGGAAGGAGGTACGGATAAGAGAGGGACCTGTATTTAGGCTTCATGATCTAAAGGGAAACACATAAACCAACTCTATGATATATTAGTTAACAGCAGTTGACGTGTACTGCAGTGCAGCCTGCTAAACTTCACCTTAAACCGTTAAACAGCATTTAACTAAATCTTTTATTGTAATAATTATTACTATGTTTGCAGCTTTTATGACCTCATAATAAATTTGTAACACCACAGGACCATTTAAAAACTAACTAGTGAAGGCAAAACATTGTTTAAAATGGTAAACAAATGACAAATGACCTATGACATTCACTTTCCCTTAAAGGTGCACTCAGTCATTTTTTGGTCGTCTTTGACTTACACCTAGTGGCGTGGATGCAGCATCATTCAAATACAGTTCACTATTCACAGTTAACCATGAATAATTTAATCAAAGAGTAAAAGTGTCCAACAACAGGGCAGTTACTGAGATTAAGTGAGTAGTATTCAGGTTGGTCATGTGATCCTTACATGGCAGCCCCCATTAAGGGAGTCCCTCTCCATGTAGAATAAAACCACTTATAAAAGGTTACTGATATGACTTCATCTCATGTGAGTGGTCATGATTTTATTCATATGTTTCAAAATTACAATTCAATTTAGGAGTAAAACTTTTTTAAATGGGGAAAAAAAAGTGCACCTTTAAATATTCATATAAAAAAAAAAAAAAAGTCTCTCCTTTTCTCCCCAATTTGGAATGCCCAATTCCCAATGCGCTCTAAGTCCTCGTGGTGGTGTAGTGTCTCACCTCAATCCGGGTGGCGGAGGACAATTCTCAGTTGCCTCCGCATCTGAGACCGTTAATCCACGCATTTTATCACGTGGCTTGTTGAGCGCGTTACCGTGGAGACCTAGCACGTGTGGAGGCTTCACTCCATTCTCCGTGGCATCTTCTATTCTCAAGATCTTCAAGCTTTTCAAGGAGATGTTCCAAATCAACTTTGGTTACGGGTGGGATTAGCGGTTAATTCCCTCTCCGAAGATTCCAGAAAATCGATTCGTCTGTCAACATCAGTCACTCTTGTAACTATCTCAGAGAATTTTATTTCCATCACCGTAATCGATCGACGTATTACAGCGAGATCCTCCAAGTCAGCAAGAACCTTTTTTAATGGGGAAAAAATGACTAAGTGCACCTTTAAATATTCATAAAAAAGAAAATGTCTTTCTTTTTCTCCCAAATTTGGAATGCCCAATTCCCAATGCGCTCCAAGTCCTCGTGGTGGTGTAGTGACTCACCTCAATCCGGGTGGCGGAGGACAAATCTCAGTTGCCTCCGCGTCTGAGACCGTCAATCCGCGCATCTTATCACGTGGCTTGTTGAGCGCGTTACCATGGAGATCTAGCACGTGTGGAGGCTTCATGCTATTCTCCGTGGCATCCACGCACAACTCACCACACGCCCCACTGAGAGTGAGAAACACATAGCGACCACGAGGAGGTTACCCCATGTGACTCTACCCTCCCTAGCAACCGGGTCAATTTGGTTGCTTAGGAGACCTGGCTGGAGTCACTCAGCATGCCCTGGATTCGAACTCACGACTCCAGTGGTGGTAGTCAGCGTCTTTACTCGCTGAGCTACCCAGGCCCCCAATGATGTACATTTACATTTTAACCTAAAATGTAGGGGGAAAAAAATCTATTGACATGTTATGTGTTAACCATCCACATACAAACAGAAAATTTTGTGAGATGGCATGAAGACATTTGGCAAAAAATATGAGTGAGATGCCAGTGATGGCTTTCACACCTTTGTGAAATTCCAGCGCTGAATGAAGTGGCGAGCAACATCTCTAGCGGCCTTCCCATGCACCACGGAGGCGATGTCATGCCAAGGCATTCTGGGAGTTATGTGCCTGTCAATGAAA
This sequence comes from Myxocyprinus asiaticus, assembly GCF_019703515.2. Classification (NCBI taxonomy): domain Eukaryota; kingdom Metazoa; phylum Chordata; class Actinopteri; order Cypriniformes; family Catostomidae; genus Myxocyprinus; species Myxocyprinus asiaticus. The sequence continues at coordinate 25,985,507 of NC_059387.1, forward strand.
TCTGCAGAAAGAGCAAGTTAGAGAATACACCATTAAGACATTATTAAACTGTAATCTATAAATTTAAGATCATGTTAACATTTAAAATATTATTGTAAATATGACAAACAAATTGACAAATAACAAATAGATTTTTTGATGTAGACAAAAAAATAAATAAATGGAGTATAAATATGTCAAAAACATCATGGATGCAACACTACACATACTGCAAATCTTAAATGCACAAAGTTCAAGTTTAAAAGCAGCAATTCACCATCAAAAGGTTTATCCAGCTGGATCCAGTCCTTGTGAACAAAATTGCAGTAGTCTTTGCCATGCCAGAACCGTGTGTTCCCCATCAGACCGATGACATCTGTTTGCAGATCCTGCGCTGCCTCTGTGCAGAATGAAACAAAGACACTCAACAAAAATGGAAGGAAAAAAAAAAATATTACAAAACTGAGTTTATTTCTACAAAATCAAGAACAAACTCAAATGTAGAGACAACTCATGCATTTAATGGCAGAACTGATGGAAACAATTAGTGCTGTCCCAATGTTGCATTCCTGCAAAATCAGCCCAAGCCAATATAGTACATCAATTCAGAGAAACTTCCGAATATTACATTGGAATTTGCAAGTATTGAATTTCTTATCGGCGATAAGAACTGTGTATGAAAACCACAGAAAATCACACAGTGCTCTGAGTGTTGCCCCTGTGTCAAAGAAAACTGATGAGATTTGACTTCTAAAAAAACAGTTCTTTACAGGAAAACTGATCAGAACTTGAGACTTCTCACATAAGTCTGGGTCCTACTCACCACTTGGACACAAGCAGGAGGGCATCGACACCCTAAGCTCAATCAATTTTAACAAATTGTGTTGGCTGCAAATACTGTTAGAATAACCTAAAACAAAAGGGCATTCTTTGATCTAGTCGAGACTAGATTAAACAAGCAATGGTATCTAGCTAGAAGATGTTACGACAACACATTTTAAAGGGATAGTTCACCTAAATGATGTCATCATTTACCCACCCTCATATTGTTCCAAACCCATATGACTATTCTTCTATGGAACACAAAGTGAGATCTTAGGCAGAATGTTAGCCTCAGTCACCATTTACTTTCATCTTATAGACAAAGATTTTCTTTGAAAGCCTCAACCAAATCATAATGATTCAAAGATGCCTACTTTTTCTGCACTTATGATAAATAATGTAAATCATTACATAAGATGGCCAGTCATATTAAAGCGCTGCCAATGGGTATCAGAAATCAGTGATGCTGTGTGATAACAGCTGAATGTGGGAGTTTAGGACAGTAACAGTCATCAGTCTGCATTTGAGCGGGTCTCAGTTCCAGAGACGGGAGTATACTCACTTTCTTCTGAGCTCTCAACACTGCTCACGCTATCTGCAGGCGCCAGCCCGTGTTTCTGCAGGTGTCTACGGATGCTGAAACGAGGCTTCTTGGTCTTCCCCTGTACTTTTAGTTTCGGTTGGTCTAAAGTGTCCATGGCAAGACTTTTGCCATTGCTTTGCGCTGCACTTGATCCGTTTGATGGAGCGGCCATAGCGGGAGAGGCTTCAGAGGCGCTCTGTGCCATTTAAGACATCAAGTTAAATGTTACACATGTGACTACTATCTTATTATTAATCATGAATTCATAAATAATGGATTTCATTTAATTTCTTAACAAGAAACAATTTATTAGATATATGCTATTTATAGATAAACTATCTATAGGCTATGGTTTATTTTTCAATTATTATTATTATTATTATGTTCACGCTTACAATTGTATTTATGATCTAATTTATGTTGGTATTTTTCCACCTGTTGTCATAAAATTATTTTTAAGTCACTGCAAAAGGTGCTGGTGGAAGAAGTTGGAGAGCATAATATGTTTGGATTTGGTATATGATTTTTTTTGACCATTTTGTTATTTTTGTTATAGTTTTGTTCCGTTTGAAGTGTAATTTAAATGTAAAAATATTTTTGGTGTAATTTTGTTGTGTTTCAATAAAGGAATTTAATTATTTAAAATCAAAATCGATGGTAGAATTGAATTGCATGCCGATACAAACACTATTAATACTAGCCATGATTTGTGTGTCAGTAGATGAAAATGATTAATAATACTTACATTTCCTACAATTAAACGGAGCATACATCCAAATCCTGACGAGAATAACATTTTCGAAGCATATAAAGGGAGTGCATCCATATTTATATTATTCTAATTCATTGCTTACAGTCCATTTACAATAAAAACTTATTTTGAATGTGCTGTCTTTTGTTTATATCACTGGAGCTTGAGGGACTGGACTATCTAATAGGACGCAGACACTGCAATAACCGGAGAAGAACCTCAGAATTAAATTGCACTTGTGCCTTGACTGCATGAAAATACCAAAAACTTCATGGCCATGCCCACTGACATTCAGGTTGTATCAGGTTGGATTTATTTACAGTACTAATTATTGTAAAACTCTGAAAGCATTGTGAAATCTATGTTTGCACTTATCAGAAAACAAAAGACAGGCTCACTTAATGTACAGCGAAATCTGTGTAATGCAATCTCATTTTATGGTAATATACTGTAGATGTACATTTAAAATATATAGACAATAAATTGTACTGCAATTATTTATTATCTCAGTTTTATTCATAATTTGGTTTAAAGGTTAATGGTTTATAATCTATGAATAGAGCTTACAATGTGTAGTCCTATATGAACTTACTGTTGATGTTATACAATTTAATATCAAATGCATTATTTAAATGCACATATATATTATGTATTAGAAGCTAAATTCCTTTATGCTTATGACCTACCCATCCTGTTGCATTTATGATCACTAGTTCAACTGATTATATTAGAAGCTTCAGACAACGCTCTGATTATCAACTGTATTTGTAAGAGAGTTTAAGCAATATTCAGTTTAATTGGGAATTTTTATATCATCTACAATAATGTCCAATGTTTATGGCAAATCAAATCAAATAATGTGAAAGTTGTCTAGAAAAAAAACAGACTGCATCTATCATTTCAATTTTATGTGTTTACGGACTGTGCTTGACCTTTCCAATTGTTGACATATCGTGGTCCATAGGAACAGCTTCTAATGAGGCATCTACTTATGTATATCTATGGTTTCTGTCTTAGTGCAGTCCAAGATATTCAATATATTCTTTGGTCCGAAAAGTTTTCTATGTCTTTTTTATTATTTGCTCAGAACACTTTATTTGCACATATTTGCACTGATGAAAATATAAAAGAAGAATATTTTGGATATCTCCATATCTCAGCCTACAATCCCTGTCTTGTGGGTGAATGAAGGCGAGTTGCATCTATTCCCATCTGGACTGTATTAAGATTGAAGCATTTACAATCATGTCATACGTTGCTGACTAAGGCGCACAATCTTTGAGATTTACTATGGTTCCTAACCTCTGCAGACACAGGAAGTGTCCTGGTGACACTCCCTACGTCAGTCAGCCGATGCTCCTTATCATCCCAGCGACCATATGCCAAGTCAATGCCTCCCACGAAAGCCACCGATTGGTCGATGACTACAATCTTCTCATGATGCGCCCACAGGTAGACGGAAGAGGACACGTGGTCAGGGTGCCTCATTACCTACGAAAAAGAGAACTTTGTTATCTTTCAAACCTCATTATTTCTCCTCATGCTACTTGTGTTTTTTTTAAATGCCTCACCTTGATATTGGGGTGAAGCTGTAGTAGTGTTCGTTTGCTGTATTCACTGTTTATCCCAAGAGCCAGTTCCACCTCCTTATACAACATCACAAAGATCCGCACACCTTTTTGCTGCAAGACCCCGGATGTAACAAAACAAACAGACATTCATAATCAGCACAGCAAATCTGCCAGTCAATATTAATATACTACCAGGAAGGGGCCTGGGTAGCTCAGCAAGTAAAGATGCTGACTACCACCCCTGGAGTCACAAGTTCAAATCCAGGGCGTGCTGAGTGACTCCAGCCAGGTGTCCTAAGCAACCAAATTGGCCCAGTTGCTAGGGATGGTACAGTCACATGGGGTAACCTCCTCGTGGTCGTGATTAGTGGTTCTCACTCTCAATGGGGCGCATGGTAAGTTGTGCATGGATCGCGGAGAATAGCATGAGCCTCCACGTGTGGAGTCTGAGACTTGTCCTCCGCCACCCGAATTGAGGTGAGTAACCGTGCCACCACAAGGACCTACTAAGTAGTGGTAATTGGGAATTCCAAATTGGGGAGAAAAGGGGATAATTGTTTTTTTTTTTTTTTTTTTTTTTTTTTAAATACTACTACCAGGAAAACACACTTTAAAGTAAATTATTAAAAGGGAACAGTGAATGTGATGGTTTTATTGCCAGAGCAGTAAACCTACAGATGGACAGACAGCTTCACCGCATATATGGGTGACACAACATAGGGTTAGATTAACTCACCGCTTGCCGTTTCAGAATGGAATCAAGTCGCCAGCGGTTGCCCTCGACAACCGGCCTCTTGAGGAAGATCTCAGGGCTCAGCCTGCCGTGACACAATGATGACCTCATCAGCAGGGCAAGCATTTGTAACATCAAATATGCATAAACGTTGAGTTTCACATCACACTCTCGCCTACATAATTGTAATAGTTGACAAATAACAGGGACATAAACTTTTTCAACTTTAAGATATATGCTGTATGTATAAGAGAAAGTATATACTGTTTTATTAAGTTTTTCACCTTTTTGCATTTCACCTCTGTCTCTGACTAGTAATAGCAAGTTGCACATCATAATTTATAGCAATTGCCTATTGTGACGAGGAGGTCATCCTCCTCGTCACACTCCTCCCTCCTTTGCCTTTGGGTGGATGGCAGTGGTGAGGACTCCACGACAGCGCATCCCTCCTCCTTCCCGTGTTTTGGCACCAATGTAACACGGTTAAAATGGGAAAGGAGGAGTCGGAAACCGGCTGAACAATCAAAGTAATATTTTAATAGGAACTTAAACAAAACATGGCAGCTGCATGTGGTCTCTCTCTCTCTCCTGAACTGCTGCATTCCGCTGCACTTATCCCTCTCCTCGGCTGATTAGCCTGATTGGGGACCGGGCGTGCGTAGTCACGGCCCGGCCCCGCCTTCCTCCTCATCACAATAGGCAATTGCTATAAATTATGATGTGCAACTTGCTATTACTAGTCAGAGACAGCTGGGAAGGGACAGTCTCATTCTAGAGAGCATTTTATTGGACAAAAATTTGGATTTGCCTGTGAGTGCAGGAGTCATCTATATTTTTGGTCTGTTTTAAGAGACTGTACATTTTGAATACATATATCTGCTAAACATTAATTTGGTAAGCTTTTAAGAATACACTAGCCTATACGTAGATGACCTTAAAGCTGATAGACATTAAAAATACTTTTATATAATGAGGTTTTTAAAGGGATCGTTCACTCAAAATTAAAAAAATCTCATCACTTACTCACCCTCATGCCATCCCAGATGTGTATGACTTTCTTTCCTCTGCTGAACACAAATGAAGATTTTCAGAAGAATATTTCAGCTCTGTAGGTCCACACAATTCAAGTGAATGTTTGAAGGTCCAAAAAGCATATAAAGATAGCATAAAAGTAATCCATATGACTCCAGTATTTAAAGTCAGAAGCAATATGACAGATGTGGGTGAGAAACAGATCAATATTTAAGTGTTTTTTTTACTATAAATCGGAACTTTCATCAGCCCTTTCTATGCGTGTTCACGAGAGGACAGAGTTCTTCTTTTTCTGATTTTGCTGATTAACATTCTTCATGCAAATCACCACCTACTGGCCAGGGAGGAGACAGAAAAAAGGGACGGATAAAGCAAGGGAAAATAATAAACAAATCATATTTGCACAACAGCCCAGTAGGTGGCGATATGCACAAAGAATGCAAATCTGCAAAAAATAGAAGAACTCTCGCGAATATGCACGAGGGCTATGTGAAAGTAGATTTATATAAAAAAGGACTATTGAACTGTTTCTCACCCACACTTATCATATCATGTCTGAACACATGGATTTAACCACCGGAGTCGTATTGCTTACTTTTATGCTCCCTTTATGGGCTTTTTTGAACCTTCAAATTTCTGGCCACCATTCACTTGCATTTTATAGACCAACAGAGCTGAAATATTCTTCTTAAAATCTTTGTTTGTGTTCAGCAGAGGAAAGAAAGTCATACACATCTGGGATGGCATGAGGGTGAGTAAATGATGAGAGAATTTCATTTTTGAGTGAACTATTACTTTAAACCTGAAAAAATATCAGATGCAAACACATTCACACTGAATCACACACTTGATGGATGTCAGGCACAATGATTGAGTGATGGTGTAACACAGCACCAGGCATCTGTCCGATGAAGGTAATTGATCTGTTAGGCCATTGCTCCCAGCTGGAGGTGCCAACTGAGAGGGTGCGTACAAAATGAGCCCACTAACTTTACTTCTTTCAATCCTTTTCTACCACTTTCTTTTGGGTTTGTGTCTTAAACCATGTCCTAAATATCGCAACAAGCGATAAATCTCCACATCTCCGTTAATCTGCGTTTTTTCCTAACCAGCCACAACTGCAATAAGTGACCAAACATTTTGTCAGTCACTTGGTTTGGCCCAAACCTCATTGGTCCAAAATCCTGTTCCATATTAATGCATGTACACATCAAACATCAAGTTTGTTTTGATTGGCTGTGATTTTGTTACTTCACACAACATTTTCAACTCTAGTAAGGACAGAAATTACTTGTTGCTGGACATATATGGACAATCACTTACCCTAGAAATATCTTGTGTTGCATCTGTTTAAGATATTTCTAGTGTCACTGGTCTGTTGTTTTCAGTTTTCTATAAACCTTCCAGATATGCAGTATTTTTCTGCTGCATTACTGAACTGGAAAAGGTTATTGATTTTACACAATTTGTGGAAAACTTTGTTCTATCTTGTTGGAAATATTAACCGATGAGATCATTTCTGTGATATGTGTACTGCATTATTTTAAAAAGAAATCGATTATACCCATAATAAAGGTAATGATGAATGTATGGGAGAAGCTCATCTCAACATACCACCAATCTGTGATAAAGATCTCCTCCTCTGCCTCCTCCAGTGCATTCGCCACATCCTCCATGTACTGCTTCCCATTCACATACCTGAAACACACATCCAGTTTTCAGTTCACTCAAATCAGGCTGATATAATACCTAAAAAAATGACCTGGCTGACCCAAGCATCACTACTTTTGTGTGACTCACAATGTTGCTCAGACTTAATTACATAATTTTCATTATTCAGGTTACAAGCTGGCTAATATGGCTTAATGCTGCAACAATGAACAACAAATCATCTGTCCAGACCAGCAGTGTAGCTGTTGCCCCAGATACTATCTTGCTCCTCTATGGGGTCAAGAGATGATGGAATCTACAGTTACACTTTCCCTCTCATTCTCTCAGGTTACTCTTGTGAAGCAGCCTTCAACTGAAGACATGGGACCAGATGACTAATGCCTTCAAGTGTTTCTCTCTTTTGGGCAATCTCTGAGCCCTGGCTCTTCTATAAGTTTTTACAGATTATTTTGATATATATTTGAGCTGAAAAGCTCATGGCTGTGATAGGCAGACAAAATACATACCAGATTTAAAGGTAAAGTGTGTAATTTTCTGGATTTTAAACTACTTTCTCCTATCCCAGTGTAATATACAGAGACAACTCTAAATAAACTTTCATAGGTTGATTTCCGCAAAAAGTAAAAACACTGTAACACTGTGGTGTTATTTGTTTGAGCATCCCGACCAGCCCAGCACAGCAAATGTGGCTCAACCAATGTGGCTGTCTTGGGGGCGGGACTATTTCTTTGAACGACCAATAGAAAGTAGGGGGAGTGTTAATGAAGAGTGTTGGAAAACAATTATTTTTGCAATTCTGTTTAGCAACGCAAATGACACAGAAATGACACTGCACCTTTAAGATTGAGGGTGAACAAACATATGTTGTAGATTAACAATAATAACAAACGCAAATCGACTTCATTTTCTAACCATGTTATTATTATTATAAGTTCAGAGTGGTTTTAACTTGTTATGCAGTTGCTAAGGTGATTTGGATGGTTGCTAGGGCACTTTGGATGGCTGTTTACTGGCCCAAGTCAAAAGCTCCCACTCAAGTCTAAATGATATCCTAGTTCAGGGCTAGTCAACTGGTGGCCCGCGGGTCAAAGGCGGCCCGCAAATCATCTTTGTCTGGCACTTTGTCTGGTTTTTGATAAAATTGCCTCGCCAACTGAAATACCAGAGTGCACTCTGTGCAGAACTCAGCGGAGTTTAAACATTGATTTTTTTATTTATTGAGATACAACCTCCGTGATCTATCATAGGAGAGAGCGTAATGGTCAACTAGCATGTTATGACAGTAAATCACCGTTTGCTGATACCATTTTAATGAATGGGGGTAGCCGTAAAGTGACACCTACTAAAGTAGGTAAACTCTGCACATAGTTCATTGCAAAAGCATTGTTTAATCATGCAAAACATGTTGAGGATTAGCGGACAGGTGGTCAGTTCATGAAGGGATGAGTTGTTTCCTCACAAAAGCAGTTTACTCATTTTACGGAAGCATCTCCTCCATTTACATCCATTCAATAAGAACGCCCTCTTGTCTCCTCGCCAGTGTACCACCAGAGTTCATAGAATGTCTATGGGAGTGCCGCATTATGCTATTTTAAGCTAAGCTTGTAGGCTCCCCTTTAGAATGGCTCTGGTTTAACAATGCTCAATGGCACATGCAAAAGCATTCAGCCGTCATCCATTGTCCAGACCGAAGTGCATGTTTAAGCTTTTCTGGCTATAGTTTAGTTACACTGCTTTGGTAAACATGGATCATACCATTTAGGTGAGCATTTGATTGCGTTGTTTTCAATCAAATGTATTTATACAAATTGCTTAGTTGTGTGGAGTGCGGTCAGATCTACAGATGTAAAAATGATCACCGTATTTGTTACAGAAATGTTGTCAGCACAGTTACACATCTTATGCAATCAATTATGAAAACCGAACATTCAAAGAAAATGCACTGAAAAGTTTGCTTTTATTTACTATTCTTATCTGTTCAGGGTCTGTAGGGTTCGTAAAAAAAAAAAAAAAAAAGAGATAACGTGAAACTGAATATGCAAATATCCTGATTATACTTGGACTCTACAGCTGCGAGTCAGCCCGCTCAATCACAAACAGTATCAACTCAGTTTGTTCTTCTTTTCCCGATGATTATCTGCACAAATATCTGGCTCCTGCACTGGCTATTGTGTGCAAATTCACAATATTTGCAGGACTAATTTTTTCTTCACTGAAAAGGATGATACTTCATAGAGAAAATGGAAGAATAGACATTTTATCTATTTTTTTTATTTCATTTTTTTCAAAAAAGAAAATTTTATTTAAATGCATTCTTAAGTAAACATGACATTTCTATATGACCATTGTTTTCATTTGTGGGTTGATATAGTGAGAGGGCTTTATCAGGTCTAAATGTTCCTCCTCAGTTTTCATAATTTGTAAACAATAGCCCTAAAGTGTTAAAATTGTTTTTTGTATTTCAGATTAAAGTTGATCAAAAGTTATTTGTTAGTTAAGAGTATAAGTCATGTTTGTTCATCAGCCAGATATTATGAAGGAATTTATGGCCAGACCGTAAACAATTATAATTCAATATACAATATAAACTGTGACTATTTTAATATAGAGACTTTTAGAAGAGTATTTCAGCTCAATGCAATACAACACAATGCAAGTGAATGAGTGTGAAAAGTCCAAAAAGCACATAAAGGCAGCATAAAAGTAATCCATACAACTTCAGTATTTTAATCCATATCTTTAGAAGTGATATGATAGGTATGGTTGAGAAACAGATCAATTTTTGAGTCTTTTTTTGCTAGAAACTCTTCTCCCTGCCCAGTAGGAAGGATATGCATGAAGATTGTGAATCACCAAAAACACAGAAAAAGAAGAATGTGAAAGTGCAAGTTAAAGTGCAGCCTGACTGAGCAGGGATGATAATTTTTTAGTAAAATTGTCATTAAAAACTTAAATATTGATCTGTTTCTCACCCACACCTATCATATCATTCAGAATACACTGATTTAACCACTGGAGTCTTATGGATTACATTTATGCTGACTAATGTGATATTTGGAGCTTCAAAATTTTGGCACCCATTCACTTGCATTGTATGGACCAAAACAGCTGAGACATTCTTCTAAAAAAATATTTATTTGAGTTCAGCAGATGAAAGAAAGTCATACACATCTGGGATGGCATGAGGGTGAGTACACAATGAGAGAATTTTTATTTTTGGGTGAACTATTCCTTTACATGTAAATCTATGGGATTATTTCACCCATTTTCATATCCGCCAGGTAAAAGTTGGATCACTCAGTAAAGTAATGGGACACCTCTCCTCATCATATCGAACATTTATACTACAGATATCATTATTGTCCGTAGCACAAACAAAGTAGGATTTTAGTATAAATATACAACAGTTAGTTCCAGTCCTCGAATCTGATTGGATGTGAGAGGTTCCATGAGTACTGATGGTCTCACACCATCAGCACTCAGACCCTTCACTGTGTGTATCACTCCACTTGTGTTCATGCCATTTAAACTAAAGTGTAAGAGAAGTGCAGATGTGATAAAAGCTACTGTATATCTGTCTCTTTAAATTTAATTGTGACATTACATATTTTAGCCAGCAGGTGGAGGTAAAAGACCATTTTTGCGTGTAATATGAGCCAGTTGGTGACGTGAAGTGAGTCAGTGTCACTCAGTGTTTATATTCAACAATACTTTGTGATCGCTCATATTACTACTACACTACTAAAGCTAGGAAATAGCTCTAAACGGCTTTAAACTAACAACTTCGGCATTAAGGCTCACCACAGCTGAGAGACACAATAGACTGATTAATTACACAAACTCAAGGCTCTTAACTCTTACTGGAGTTTATTGGGGAGGACAAAATGGCGGAGGACATTGCGGTTTCTATAATGAAAGACTCTTGCACACCAGCTACTGCGAAATAGGGAGGAATAACCCCGCTTGGACGGCTATTTTTCCACTGAGAAAATAGTATGAATTTGACCAAAATGACATTATCTTCAGAAATCTGACCAACAGACTACAGCATCATCAACAGGTGATCGCACACGCTCCATCTCTCTCTCTCTCTCACACACACACACACACACACACACACACACCCTTGTTTCTCCAATAACATGTTAGAAACAGCCCAAGCTGTGATACTAGTAGTTCTAAAGTGATGTTTTTGAGAGGCTTGGACGCTTCATTTGTTTTGAACCAGCAACGGCAGATTCTGATCAGTCGCGTAAGAAAGTAGTTCCATGCACAAATGTGTTTTTGTGACCGTACTCAGTTTTTCCTATTTTTTTTTTTATTTACTTGTTCATTGAACTGTTGTATATAAGCAATATCACACAAACAAGAGTGCGACAAGAGGCCCTAAATCAGCACTGCTGTGATTCGGCCGCAGGTACCGTAGGTAATCACAGCAGTGCTGATTTAGGGCCATATGGCACTCTTGCTCATGTGATATTGCTTAAGTAAACAATCTTAATAAATATCCCTACAAATGATTTAAATCGCCTGATTTATGTCTCATATGCAGTGCAATATTTACCATTTTGACTGAATGTTCTTCTGCTCTTTGGCGAAGGAAGAAAAGCGATGATCCTTTAAGAAATTGCTGCCGTACTTCCGCACAAAATCATCAAGGGCTTGCCCCCACCAGCGGGCATGACGGTAACTTGTGAACTTCAGTACTAGTGTCCTTAAAGAAGAATACAGCTCTATCACTTTGCCAAATTGGTGCATGTCAACTGGCTATTGCTTTAATAACAATGTGAGTTCACACACCTGGAGAGACTGTCTATACGGACTCCATGCTTTGTCTCAGTGTCTTTAGTTTCCATTTTGATGCTAAATGCCTTGTCCATCAGCAGCACGAATGAGATGGCACCTGTGTCTGGCTTCATAAGGAGAAGACAAGAGTCCTTCACCACCAGCCACCTGGAAAGACCAACACTTTAACCAGGCATTTAACCAGTACATGGTAATTTCAATATTTTTTTCTCAAGGTTAGTACTAAAAATACACATTATTTGAGAATGTATGACCCAACACTGACCGTTTGGACCAGCGGTAGCACATTTTGCTGTGGCCACAGCAGTTCAGTCCAGGAATACGGTGACCCCCTGACCTTTTGAGAACCATGCCCTCCCTGAGAAGAGGACATGTCAAATGTCCAGGACCAATCGTTACAAATGCAAGAATTTATCTATCAATAATTACAGGGTTCCCATCCTTTTTGACCATAACGTGTCCATGACCTATCCAGTTGTTTGTAATTACTGGACAAGAATTTTTAAAAATCATTCTATTTCAGACAGATTTACTAAAGAATCATTCAGACCAATTTGTAAACCAGTATGACCAATTCATTTAAAAGAACCAATAAAAAAATAAATAAATAAAGATTCACTCACAAATTGGACATCACATGGCATGCAAGTATGTTTAACTCGACACAAGAGTAACATATACAGTAGCAGGTATACAAGCATACTGTATACACTATTTACATGTCCTTTATAATGTCAAATTGTCTCTGATACTTCCAGGTTTATATGACCATGGGAACCCTGTACATCTGTCCTCTAAGAATCTAAGCTTCAATTTGAGCCAATAAGCAAATAACTCTTACAAGCCTTTAGGTCCCAAGTCATGAATGAAGGACAACTGACTCACATCAATAAATTCCATCTATAAAGGATAAAAAGGTTTGTTTGTTAGAAAGACAAAGAAAAACATACTGAAATATTGTACATAGTACATGGTCCAAATATGTACATACCGTTGCATGGTAGTTTCTATACATTGGCATTTTAAACAGCCTATTCAAGTAGTCTTCAAGTTGTCTCTGTTAAAGAAAGCACATTAGCCAGTCAGCAGCTAATGTTAACCAGCTTTAAATTTAAGAAGTATACCATGGTAAACTGACTTTTCGACTGGAGACTTGCTCTTCCCTGGCCAGTTCTTCTCCTCCTCCCCGGGGTAGATTTGGCATATTTCGTTCAAGGTTCCGGTTAATAGTGTGCCTCCGTTCTGCATGACTACAGACCAGAAGAACCACAGAATTACTAAGTCAGATGAAGACATCCTAAAATTAAGACTTTGAAGAAGATTTGCTTTGATTTTAACATTTTTGATCACTGCATACTTTAGTTCCCATACATCCATTTGTTCTATAAATTTACCGTTACTCTAAAATGTGCACAACGGTAATAATAAAGAATGAGTAGGTGTGTTAACATTTGACTCTTAGTGTAGACCGATGATAATATTTGATCTGGTCACCTGCGGGAGGGCAGTGGAATTCTGATGAAGGCCTTGTAAGTGCGGAGTTCCCTGTGAAGCTCCATAAAATGTTTCTCCTTCCTCTTCACGTACCAGGTGAAGTTCCCATGCCTTAACTCGATCTTAAACACTGCGGGAAGCACCTGGATACATCAGATTAGTCATTGTTAAAGGGACTGCTCACCCAAAAATGAAAATTCTGTCAACATTTACTCATCCTGGTGTAGTTCCAAAATCCCTATGACATTTTTTCATGAAAGGAAATGTTAGACAGAAAGTTAGTGTCAGTCACTTTTACTAAATGGGAAAATTATGAAATGAAAGTGAATGGCGACTGAAGCTAACAAAGCCATAAAGGTTTGGAACAAAAAAGTGTGAGTAAATGATGACAGAATTTTCATTTTTGGGTGAGCCGTCCCTTTAACAATGATATCTGGTATCATTTGTATCATGATATTTGGGTGATATCTGAAAATTCCAGATATTTAAACCTACTTCAAAAAGATAAGTAATCACTGTTATTAGTCAAATTCATTAACATAGACTTTTGTTTCTTTATTCTTAAGAAACATTTTTTTTTTTTTTTGCATGTGCTAAGTATTTGTGTATATGGTGTCCAAATCTCCAGGGCAACATGTAAATTGCCTTGACAACCTCTAAATCTCCTGGGCAACTAATTAACTTCCTTAGCCCACATAACTAACACATGAAAGGAGTGGGAGATCTCACCTTCGAAACACTTCTCTGGGAGGTGATGTTGAAGCGATCTTGGGCGGAAGTGAAGCGTTCCACCTCCAGGATTTTGGCGGTAATAGGAAATGCTGTAAGAAATACACGCGCTCCAGATTCTTTGAAGCCCTTTGTTTTATACACAGCTGAGAAGGGGATTTTGTTTTCTGTGGAAATATTTGGAATTGATTAGTCAATTACACTAATTGCTTCAATTAAAGGGATAGTTCACCCAAAAATAACAATTCTGTCATCATTTACAAGCCCATTTGAATTTAATTCTTCCGTGGAGCACAAAAAGAGATGTTAGGCAGAATGACAGCCTCAGTCACCATTCACTTTCATTTTATAGAAAAAAAGATGCAATAAAAGGAAATGGTGACTGAGGCTAACGTTCTGTCTAACATCTCCTTTTGTGTTCCACGGAGAAAAGAAAGTCATACAGGTTTGGACCAACACGAGGGTGAGTAAATGATTACAGAATTTAAACTTTTGGGTGAACTATTCCTTTAAATATTGTGGCATGCGAGTACTGTAAGTTCTTTCACACTTAGATTATTTTAGGTGGGTAAGATTTTATGAATTTTTTTTTTTTTTTACCCGCACTGTTGGAGTCCTGCCCATCAAACTCCTCTTCCCCATCTCCAATGTCGAGTTCTCGTGTGTCCAGGTTCTCCATGATATCAGTCATATCATTGGCCACCAGATGCAGGGTGCTGACCGTGGGTTCTTGCGGTCGCAGCATGGCTAACAATCGGCCTGCTGGCCAGGGCACTCCTTTGACAAACAAGCAGAAGAATGCAGAAGTTTGCTTTTGAGAACATGTCATCTTCTCAACACTGCAGGTGGTATTAATTAGGGGGAGTGGCATTCTCATTCTAGGGAGGTATTGATTGGACAAAATAAATGTATAGTTGGACATAACTCATAATTTTTGGTCCGTTTTTCCAGAAGATAAAAAGACTTAAATAACTGAAATGTGTACATCTGCTAAAAGATAATTTTGTCAACCTTTAGGAATACACTAGCATACAGACGACCTCAAAATCTAACAGACATGGATTTAAAGCTACAAAATTCCAATGTTGTTTTCATTGGCTCTGATTTATGTGTGTGCGAGTGTGTGTTGGAGGACAGAGAATGAGGGTTAGCGAAACTAATTTAGAGCTGAAACAGGAGACAGACCTTTGCTGACCAATAAAAGTTGACGAATCGGACAACAGACAGCAGTCTGCAACCTCCATCCTGTTCCTCTTTCTTCTTAACCACTCACAAATAGCTTCAGGAAGCATAAAGGCACCACATGCAAAGCCAAAAATCCCCCTTTTGTCCAGATACGCTTAATGTACCACAGCAATAGCATTCATTCATGTCACAACAAGCCTCAACTTTGTACAGACCATTCAGAGGAACAAATTCTATGCGGAAAAAGTGTGTTTTGCCTTAAACTCGCACATATGAATGTGACAAATGTAACCAAAATACCGATTCTTGCTGTGAGAATATCGATACAGCAGACCGATCAAACAGTGAATTCAGCAGTAGATTAAAAATAGGTCAAATTGGGCCTGGGTAGCTCAGTGGTAAAAGATGCTGACTACCACCCCTGGAGTTCGCTAGTTCGAATCCCAGGGCGTGCTGAGTGACTCCAGCCAGGTCCCCTAAGCAACCAAATTGGCCCGGTTGCTAGGGAGGGTAGAGTCACATGGGGTAACCTCCTCATGGTCGCTATAATGTGGTTCGTTCTCGGTGGGGCGCATGGTGAGTTGAGTGCAGATGCCACGGTGGATGCAGTGAAGCCTCCACACGTGCTATGTCTCCGTGGCAATGCGCTCAACAAGCCAAGTGATAAGATGCGTGGGTTGATGGTCTCAGACGTGGAGGCAACTGGGATTCATCCTCTGCCACCCGGATTGAGGCGAATCACTATGCGACCACAAGGACTTAAATAGTGTACTGGGAATTGGGCATTCCAAATTGGGTGAAAAAGGAAAAAAAAAAAAAATAATTCAAATTTGAATGTGAGCTGGCCTGTGGTGTCCAGGTGAGTGTTAAACCAGGTTTATTTTATACTCAGTGCTTGGAGTGGAGTTCTGCTGAAGCACAACTCTTGTTGCCATGGAGGTAACCTGAAGCCAAAGCAAATTACAATCATCAAGATCTTCAGAGATAAAACCATTAAAAATCAGTCTTAGTTCAGCCACTTCTCTCAAGTAAGCTGTTAGCTAACATAAAATGCTGATTTGGAAAAAGCAGATTCTCATGACCTCCAAATGAGGACAAATATAGGCCAACTCTCACTTCCTCTAATGATTCAATGATGCAAATTCTCTTGGAAAGCAGCCCATTTTAAGGGGGCATAATATTGCAAAGCTTGGGTTTCAATTACGTCTGGGCTCGGGTATGAAAAGAATGAGTCGGACACAAAAAAGATTGAAATGTCATGTAGCTCTGTTATATTTCTCTCTGAAACAAGACAAACAGTAGAATCTTTTAGAAAAACTGACTGAAACTGAGGTGTGTCTGGTAAATGCTTCTAATTTTAGTATCCGAAATTGTGCACTGGACTCGGAAAGATCAGAGAGCCAGCCTCTGTTTTTAAGAGCAGTTTCGAGGCCTGAACTTTTTCAATGAGGCCATGAAGCGGGAGATCGGTGCTCTTCGGCTGTTTGAGACTGAGGTCTTACTACAGAGGGTTCCCATTCAATTGGCTCTTGTCCACCTATTCAGCTCTACATTACAGTCTATCCCAATCTGCCACTTGCTAAAGCAAAATGTGGCCCATGTTGGATCATATAACAGCCATGAATGGAAACCTACAACAGTATAAACTGCCATAAATAGGTTGCTGTGGTGGGTAACACAGTTTAAGGGTTAAAACAGCAATGTTTGCCACTGTAACAAACCACATAAATGTAGGAAAGGGGTCTTGATTTTAGTTCTACAGCAGTTAAAGGCCAAAAGACCAGCATTGGACCAAATATGTTTTTCCTAAAAAAACCTCAGACCTACTAGTATAGACAGATTAAAAGGCGCTATTCAAATCTTCTCTGTGTTTTATGTAAATCACATTAACACCACAGTCAAATAAGCTTGAGTTCCAGTAGACAACTGTCAAACACACGTTTACATAAGGGGACATACCATAGACCTCTGTTGTTTTTATATAAAGCAAATCATAATCTATAGACCAGAGTAGAGGTTGAACAATAGTGGATTTTGCTATATCGATACAATTACTAAGGTGGTAGGAAAGGCCATTAACCGATTAATCGGCCGGTAGTTTTTTAGGATGTCAAATAAATGTCTTGTTCTTTCCTTACTATGGCAGGCACAGACAAAGAGTCCAAAATGAACAAAATCCCAGATCCAGTGTTCAACCAAACTCCCAATAATAATCAGAAAAAATATGATATTTTTGTGTTAACCTAAGACCAACACTTACAAAGCCGTGCAATATGCTATATTTATATTCATTAATTTATCACTAAACCAATTGTGATTTAGACAGAAATTATTAGTATACTTTCACAGACTACAAAAAAAAAAAAAAGTTTTAACTGAAATTAAACATTTGAAAATGGACACAAACATGCACAATCAACCAGTTTGAACTGGAAAGCATCGTATTTTGCAACCACTTCAAACATGTGTCATGGGAAGCATAGTTTCTGCCAAATTATTAAATTTACTGCAGTCATACAGCTGTTTGTAGTCCAAAAACCCAGAAAAGAATCAGCATTTTTGAGCCATGGGTTCTCTCGGGATTTTCCTATGGGCTTTTAGAAGGCTTTTGGATTTATGAGTAAATAATATCTGTGGTAAACACTTCTTGAAGATACTTGGACATTTTACTCTACAACATAAATTACACACTTTGAATTTTAAAGCAGCATGTTTTTTAAAAAGTACTTTGCTGACAAGTTCCTAGATAAGAACATGCTCACATACTTATGGTATTTGAAGTCTTTATTTAGCAATTCGTTAGTAACACACATTTTTTTTTAAAACACAATGGCTTTAAAATTGACTTTTTATGTGTGTAGCTAATGTTGTAGGACAAAACGTCCAAGCATATTCAGATAATGTCTTACCACAGACCTTCTTTTACTAGTAAATTAAAAAACACCATTATGAAAACCCATAGGAAATTTGAACCCATGGTGAATTAGCCTTCCGGGTTAGCCTACAAATTGACATCACAACTCATTTGTTAATAAAATTTAATATATTATATATATATATATATATATATATATATATATATATATATATATATATATATATATATATATAAAACATAAAACTGGTGCTAGTCAGGAAAAGATCAAAGATCAAGATTTGTCATACTGCTGTCTATCTATTTATTTAGAATTGGACTACGAACAATTAACTGCAACAATTCAATTAATTTAGTAAGCAATTCACTTATCCCACTTTGATATACAGTACTCACTTTTTTATGTTTATAGTGATAGGGTCAGAACCTGCACCCACCCCCGACGCCCCAAACTGTCCCCACCACTTTTTAAAATAATGTGACGCTCCTGTGCATGAGGAGATGTTGTCTTATTTTATTACTAAGAGCAACTCATTGCTTTGCACTTGCGCAAATAATGCATTGTGGCTGTTCCTTGCTCTTTCAGACACTTTATTTAAAATTGGCACAAATAAATTCATAGAGAAATTTTCAATTATTTTTCCAATTATAATTATTATTATTGAATTTTTATAGTCCGGGTCAGCGCAACAGCATGGAAAAGTGGACTGAGCAGAGCGCATTTGCTCGAAGCCATTTTAATGACTCTTACTAAGGAAATAATTGTGTATATATAATATATATATATATATAAGTCACGAAACAATATGTATGCCGATGCGACCCAATTTTTAAGAAACGCTACTATAAACTAAAATTAAACCATACCCAAACCCTAATGGAAACCCTAAAAGAAAGTTTTATTTCTAAACCAATTTTGCAATTGAGGACATCACTGAATATCCCCAAAAGAGGTTTTGTCCAGATTTTTGTCAGTTTTGTCACCAAACTATAGCTAAATATGATCACACATTTGTTTTTCTATCATGGAGACTTTCCATTAACTTCTATTGTTTATATACTGAGCTAATTATATTTTGTATACCCTACCCTAAATCTAACCCTCACAGAAACATTTCTGACACAATTTAGATAATTATTTTGTCTTTTCCCTCACTGGGACAGTTGGCTTGTTCCAACAGTGTATTTTGTCCCTCAAATACAGCATTGTCTGCAAAAAACACACAAATTCATATTCATGTTGCAAATACCACACTGACAACTTCAGAAATCTTTGCTGAGAAAGTTTCACCCCTTTCGTGATGTGGAAAGAGCTCAGCTCTGTTAAGATGAGAAATGCAAACACACATTCCATCAGTTCTGGAATTCTATGAGTGTTCACTGACCACACCTGCATGTGTGAGGGTGGAATGGTGATAGGTCACATGAATAAACCAGTAAAGGAGCCTAACCATCGGAAGCGTCAAACTCACATTCCTAAAGCCCTAATACAAAAACACAAAAGCTCTCAACGCCAAACCTCAAACTGCTTAAAGTGTCAAACTGAACCACACACATACACAAGAACCTTTATCTAGTAGCTGATTCATTCAAGAAGGTACATTGCATATACATTTCTTCAGCTTCATCAGCTAAACAAAAAAAGACACTGTATCTGCATGCACTTCTGCAATAAATTCGGGATGGACTTCAAAGACACTTAATTATTAATCTTACAGTTCATCCAAAATCCTTTAGTTTTAAACATTGGCCACCGACATCTACTCTGTGTACTCAGTTAATACATGACTTGTATTTCACATAGGTAACTAATATTGGCATAACTGTATATTCATGCTTTCTAGCCAGAGGGAAACTGGTTCCCCCCGGTGAGCCTGGTTTCTCCCAAAACAATTTTTTTTCCCATTAACTAACATATTATGGAGTTTTGGACTCCTTGCCACAGTCACCTTTGGCTTGCTCACTGCATGGGGGCCTAAAGACAAATAATTTAAGGCATGATTTTCAACCACATTATTCATTTAAATTGCACAATGGGGACTTTTAGACATTACAGACATCACAGTTTCATTTTCTGTTACAGCACAATTTTCTGTAAAGCTGCTTTGAAAAAATCTATGTGTGTTGTGAGAAGAAAAATTACTTGACATGACATTTGAGCACATTTATCTACAAAATGTGTGTTTAATTTTTATTTGGAATGGTATTATTACACACTTTTTCCTTATACTTTCATCAGGGTTAGGGGTTTGTTGAAATCCCTAACTTTAAAAGTATACTGTAGCTCTCTCCATAATATATGAAAATATAATGTATGAATATATTACAATATATGATAATGAATTAAAATTGGGTGGTGGTACTTTAATTGTTAAGGGCAATTCAGGGACTGGAGAGATACTGTGAAACATTCATTGTTCCACAGGTTGCTCCAGTGGGACTATGCCTGTAATTAATGCACTACCATGGCTTTGGATGAAAGGTATCTGCTTTACTGGCCAGTGACCAAGTCTTTTCATCAACATAAGCAGCAGAGAGGGACATTGTGCACTTGTGTGAACAACCTGATGGAGCATGTCCCTCCAATTCTCTCTCCAGCCTCTATAACAGTAAGTTTGCTGTATAGTGCGACTAGTCAACCCAGTACTGCCACAAGTCACCTCCCCATGAGTATCCAAACAGAAACATCTGATACAAACACCATATGTCATTCATAAAGGTTCAAATGACAAGAAAAAGGGAACTTAAGACAGTGAAAGAAAGAAATGGAGCAGTGTGCAAAGGGTAAGTAACCAAAACCAGAAACCAGAATCTTGATAATTCCAAAATTAAAATAACTTAAGCCACTGCAAAGGTAGCACAGAAGCTGCATCTAAAGTGGTATTCAGGTGCATTTACACAGACCTTTTAATGCTGCTAATAACAGGCATAAATGCATTTGCACAGCATTAACAACTGCATAAATAATGTTATGAGATTAAAGTTTTAATATAAAATTATGAAAGCTTGAAACAAATAAAAAAGTTATACTTTTAAATATGAGACTAAATTATGAAATATATGCTCTATCGTAACAACAAAGTTTAAGGCTGCTCTGATGCTGCATTTCATTTACAAATAATTTAAGCAGCATCAGAACTGCCTTTGATTCTAGGGACTGAGGTGGGTCAGAACAGGCTTAATTTAGTCTGGCTTTTGTGTCTTTACACAGAATTTTGAGCCGGCTTAAAAGGAATAGTTCACCCAAAAATGAAAATTCTCTCATCATTTACTCACCCTCATGCCATCCCAGGTGTGTATGACTTTCTTCTGCAGAACACAAATGATGATTTTAGAAGAATATTTCAGCTCTGCAGGTCCATACAATGCAAGTGAATGGGTGCCAAAATTTTTACGCTCCAAAAATCCCATAAAGGCAGTATAAAAGTAATCCATATGACTCCAGTGGTTAAATCCATGTCTTCTGAAGCAATATGAAAGGTGTGGGTGAGAAACAGATCAATATTTAAGTCCATTTTTGATAGAAATTCTTCTTCTTGCCAAGTAGGGGGCATATTCATGAAGAATGTGAATCACCAAAAACATAAGAAGAATGTGAAAATTAAAGTGGAGGCTGACTGGGCATGGAGGAGAATATATAGTAAAAATTGACTTAAATATTGATCTGTTTCTCACCCACATCTATCAAATCGCTTCTGGAGACACTGATTTAACCAC
Organism: Myxocyprinus asiaticus; assembly: GCF_019703515.2. Classification (NCBI taxonomy): domain Eukaryota; kingdom Metazoa; phylum Chordata; class Actinopteri; order Cypriniformes; family Catostomidae; genus Myxocyprinus; species Myxocyprinus asiaticus. Next base: position 26,007,455 of record NC_059387.1, read on the forward strand.
TGGAGTCATATGGATTACTTGTATGCTGACTTGTGTGATTTTTGGAGCTTCAACATTTTGGCACCCATTCACTTGCATTGTATGGACCAAAAGAACTGAGAAATTCTTCAAAAAAAAAAAAATCTTCCATTTGTGTTCTGCTGGGCAGAAAGTCACACACATATGGGATGGCATGAGGCTGAGTAAATTATGAGAATTTTCATTTTTGGGTGAACAAACCCTTTAACTCTGCTGTGTAAAGACACCAATATAGGCATAATAGTCAAACGTTTGGACACATCTACTCATTCTTTATTACTACTATTTTCCACAAATTAAAATAATGGTGAAGTCATCAAAATTATGAAATAACACAAATGGAAGTATGGGAATTATTCAGTGAACAAAAAAATGTTACAGAAATCAAAACTCTCTTATATAGGCTATATAAACTTTCATTAAAGTATCCACCTGTTGCCTAGCACACAGCGCTGTGCATTCCCTTAAACAACTTCATGGGGTGCCACTTGAGATGCTTTTTAAACAGTATTGAAGGAGTTCCCATGTATGCTGGCTACTTGTTGGCTGCTTCTCCTTCAGTATTTAGTCCTAGTCCAACTCATCCATTTGGAATTTATATATAATATATATCTATATATATATATATATATATATATATATATATATATATATATAATAAAAATACATAGGCAAAATTTGTATTTGTCTACAAAACATTTACATTAAAGATAATGAAAAACATACAATCTGTGAGATGTATCCAAACCTTTTACTGGTAACATATCTTACCTGGAGCCAGCTTCTGAACAATCTGTCCTACTGCTTTGCAATACGATAGTTTATGGAACCTTATTTGCATCATCTGATGTAGTAACCATGTTCTTAACCAAGAAAAATGCTCTAACAAGCCACATTCTGTTTACTGATAGCAGAATGCAAATACAAGGGAGTGTTTTCTGTGTATTGGATGGGTCGGCAAGAAATAAACACTGCCAGACACGAGTATGGTGGGTGAAGGACACTTATTGGGTCATGCCAATTCCCCAGGTCTCTTGAAAATTCACAAGCAGACAATCATAAGATACATGATTTCTCATAAGAACGACACTTATTTCTATTTAAGAAGACCTTTTAAAGGTGAATTTAAAAATGAACAAATCGATCAGTGCCCAAATCCAAACCTGACCCAAAATTCACCAAGCTGATTCGATTAATACTAAATTCAATTCTGCTGTTATGAAGTACAGTGTGTGCCTATATTATGCACATATGTCACAGTGACTCACACTCTCCCACATATTGTACATGTACACAGATCTCAGAAATCACACCCTTTCAGCAAATGTTGATCATACCAAAGACCACCATAAGAAAGACTGAGAGCATATAAATTACATTTTTACAAGCAGGCACACGTTGTAAAAACAGTAAGTGACCCGTGAAAAAATTAGCTTATTCATTTTAATCACTTCTGACATGCATGTATGTCATGTATGAGAAAATAAAGAGATGAAAGTATGAACTAAACATTCCCCCACATAACAAACTATTCATAAAAAGTTCAAATGTAAATTTGAAAACATCCCGAAACAGTTTGTGACAGGACAGTTCACTGATTGTAAAAGCATGTTGACTAATCTGCCCACTCACAGGCAGAGAGGCCCCCATCATTTCTGACATCCTCAAGAGTTTATTCTTCTTTCCAGAAAAATAAAAATAAAACTGCTACAATCATGAAATACAGCAAAACACACACACTGACTGCTCGCACACCACTCACAGGAGAACATTGGTGTGTGCTGGTGTATTTGACAAAAGGGGGGGGGGCAACAGGGTCTGAAACCAAGTTGTCACATGCTAGGATGGGGAGGAGTCTTTGCTCATGGTATAAAACATACTGCTTCAGTGTGCCAAGGGATGCACTTTTTATCTCATGAAGAATTCCCTATTAGAGATAGACAGCTCAATATAAACAAATAATATTTAAGTTAATATTTCTCAAAAAGATTAAGTGCCAAGATCTTATACAACACTTATCTCCTTCTCTTATCACTGAGTGGGCTGGGTCTATATGCAAACATATAATTAATGCCTTCCATCACTTTTTAAACATTTAAACACTTTAATCTAGTGTATAAACATTACATTCTGGACTCAAGATGGTAGAAAAGTGCTGCAAAGCATTTGAGAGCAGTCTGTTTTTTCCATCATGTCTCCTGGAGAAAGCGGTTATTAAAACACACATCTCCTGGTAGGACTGTAAGGCAGATGACATGACAGTTCCTACACACCCACTTGCACCCACGTGCCGTACAGTCACAAATAAACAGTGTGTAGCACCCGTATTTGAAATGCAAAACTTGTGGCTGTTGCAATGGAAATGGAAACCCGAGAATGTAGAAAGTGACAAAAAGTGTTATCTTTGATGGATGCAATGTGATAAAGAACATGACTGTGATGTTTCTTTGAACAAACAGAACTACTGTGGAAGCTGTTGAGTGACTCAAATTACATTGGCTGAGACAACATTCACAGTATGCATCATAGCCCTCATTCACATCTCTAACCATGTGTCATGCTCTAATTTTTAGCATTGTTATATTTAGTAATCAAAGCCATGATAGACTGATATATGACCATTTTGAGCCATATTTTTCCATGTAATGAAAGTGAATGGTAACTAACCCTAACACTGTAGCTCCTTTTGTGTTCTATGGAAGACAGTAAGCCATACAGGTTTGGAACAACATGAGGGTGAGAAAATGATTACAGAAATTTCATTTTTAGGTAAACTCAAGCACAGATCAATCATGAATCCTGAGCCTAGAATATAAAACAAGCCCAAGCTTTGTTCGGTACTCATTCCCTCCCTTGAACAACATTAGTCGGAGTCTACCCTTTGACTGCACAGACAATGTTGATCAGTTTTATCCAGGGATTCATGTACTGTATGTTAGTGATATATTAAGTGCATGTCCAATAGAGTGCATCCTACCTACTGCTTTTCTAATGGGCTTATGTAAAGAATTCCAGAAGATGGCTAACATTGGCTAGGTATTTCCTTCTTTCAGCCTGATCTCATGAAATTTACATGAACATGACAACATTTTTGCAATTCAAAATTTACATGCTATATAAACACGTTTGGCTGCAGGTTTCCAGTGAAATGTCCAGCTGGGGGCATATTCAGACAAAGTTTTAAGGTGATGGATGTTTTTAGATGGATGTTTTTAAAACATACCTCCCTAACGTAAAACTTTTGCCTGAACCTAACCAATAGTGTTTTAAAATAGAAATGATACATTTAAAAAAAAAAAAGACATCCTTACCAAATCAACGCCTAAACCTGACCATTAGTGTTTTAAAATATAAATGAGATGTTAAAAGACACCCTTACCTTATCAATGCCTAAATCTAACCATTAGTGTTTTAAAATGCAGAAGCAAAATGAAAAATCACATTTTCTGAGCCAACCTCATCATTTCGTGCTGCTTCTATAACTCTACAATGTCACGTAACATTTTGAGTTCATGGCTGGACTTTAACTATGGTCCTCCAACTCTAAGTCCAACATACTATCAGTTGAGCTACCGCACAAGCTATTCATATTGGGATAAGTGTACAGTTGAAGTCAGAAATTTACATACACTTAGGTTGAAGTCATTAAAACACATTTTTTAACCACTCCACAGATTTCATATCGGCAAACTATAGTTTTGGCAAGTCGTTTAGGACATCTACTTTGTGCATGACACAAGTAATTTTTCCAAGAATTGTTTACAGACAGATTGTTTCACTTTTAATTGACTATAATCACAATTCCAGTAGGTCAGAATTTTACACAATTTTAGACAATTAGCTTCTGATATTGGTGGTGTACCTGTGGATGTATTTTAAGGCCTACCTTCAAACTCAGTGCCTCTTTGCTTGACATCATGGGAAAATCAAAAGAATCAGCCAAGATCTCAGAAAAAAAATTATGTGGACCTCCACAAGTCTGGTTCATCCTTGGGAGCAATTTCCAAATGCCTGAAGGTACCACGTTCATCTGTACAAACAATAGTATAAACACCATGGAACCACGCAGCCATCATACCGCTCAGGAAGGAGACGCATTCTGTCTCCTAGAGATGAACGTAGTTTGGTGCGAAAAGTGCAAATCAATCCCAGAACAACAGCAAAGGACCTTGTGAAGATGCTGGTGGAAACAGGTAGACAAGTATCTATATCCACAGTAAAACAAGTCCTATATCGACATAACCTGAAAGGCTGCTCAGCAAGGAAGAAGTCACTGCTCCAAAACCACCATAAAAAAGCCAGACTACAATTTGCAAGTGCACATGGGGACAAAGATCTTTTTGGAGAAATGTCCTCTGGTCTAATGAAACAAAAATTTTACTGTTTGGCCTAATGACCATTATTATGTTTGGAGGAAAAAGGTTGAGGCTTGCAAGCCGAAGAACACCATCCCAACCGTGAAGCATGGGGGAGGCAGCATCATGTTGTGGGGGTGCTTTGCTGCAGGAGGGACTGGTGCACTTCACAAATTAGATGGCATCAGGAGGAAGGAAAATTATGTGGATATATTGAAGCAACATCAGCCAGGAAGTTAAAGCTTGGTCGCAAATGGGTCTTCCAAATGGACAAATACCCCAAGCACACCTCTAAAGTTGTGGCAAAATGGCTTAAGGATAACAAAGACAAGGTATTGGAGTGGCCATCACAAAGCCCTGACCTCAATCCGATAGCAAATTTGTGGGCAGAACTGAAAAAGCATGTGCGAGCAAGGAGGTCTACAAACCTGACTCAGTTACACCAGTTCTGTCTGGAGGAATGGGCCAAAATTCCAGCAACTTATTGTGAGAAGCTTGTGGAAGGCTACCCAAAACGTTTGACCCAAGTTAAACTATTTAAAGGCGATGCTACCAAATACTAACAGAGTGTATGTCAACTTCTGACCCACTGGGAATGTGATGAAAGAAATAAAAGCTGAAACAAATAATTCTCTCTACTATTATTCTGACATTTCACATTCTTAAAATAGTGATCCTAACTGACCAAAGACAGGGAATGTTTTCTACGATTAAATGTCAGGAACTGTGAAAAACTGAGTTTAAATGTATTTGGCTATGGTGTATATAAACTTCTGACTTCAACTTTATATATGTAGGTGGGTCTGTAATACAAGCATTAAAATGTATTGCATTTCAAAAGATGCATTATAGTAAAAGTGTATCGTATCATAATATAACAGGGTCTGAGTAATAGAGAGAAAAATAAGTATTTATAAAGTCATAATCAGCCATTAAAGTCATTATTTGAGTGAAAGTGAATAAAACACACAGTTGTTGTAGCACCTCCAGTGTTAATTTCACCTGGAAACGGCAGGGAATTGTACCTGGATACACGTACAAGTTTTGCAAAAATGTATATAGAGTCAGTTTTCACTATGAGACCAGGTTGTCTTTATTGTTTTAATTGAACATCAATTGAACAATGGATGAACAGCAGGGAGCGATATGGCACTGCTGGGCACATTCGTAAACAAGTGCTGTTCCAAAGTGCACCATCACTGCTCTGTTTGTCATTAGAACTGAATTATTAAAATTTCTGTATTGCTTTAGTGCATCTGCGGAAATTGGATTCCATTACATTTCAATGGTTCCCTATTGAGATGGGAACAATTTGCTGATCTAAGATGGGTGGAACAGATTTGATTTCTTGTGCTTCACTGCTAATATGAAACAAACTGGGATCGTTTTGGAAATAGGCTACAAAAAGCAAGAGTATTTGTTTATGTTAAAGACAGCAGACTTGATTAAGATTAAATCTGTTGTGCAGGCGCCCTCTTGTGTTGAATGACACATATAGCTAATTTAATTTCCTCCTGTCTAAAAGCCTCCAAGCAAGTGGCTTTACTGAGGTTAAAACTCAGTGTGATTTGATTTAAGCCCAGTTCTGTCAATTGCACTTTTGTCATCTGAACTGTCATTTTGGATATTTAGATATATATTTCTCTTTTTGAACACAGAATTCAAAACTATTTTATTTTGCCCATGCAAAACTTACGGCTACAATGCTAGGGTGGTTGCTAGGGTGTTCCAGGTGGTTGCTAGGTGGTTGCTTACTGGCCCAAGTCAAAAGGGCCCACCCTCTCTAGTCTCCATTGTATTCTAGAACATAATTATGGCTTGTGTCCCTCTTTTAATTCAAGTCTATGAGATTTATTTTTTTTTACCCGTTTTATCGAAAGATTTAGAATAAACCCTGAGGACAAGCAATTGTATTAGTAATAGTACCATAAATGAGTGACAAACGGGAGATGAAGTGATTCCAGTTTGACTAAATATCAAGAAAGTGCACTGACATGTTCATACTAAAGCTAAAGACAGTGGACAGAGCGCCTGAGTTTGTGTCTGGTCACAGGGCATTCATTAAGTCTGGAGTCATGCCCTAAATCTAATGAGAAGTGATACACAAATGCATCTCACCACTTACATAACGACTGTCATCTACCAGCTCATTTCTTTTTTTTTAGCAAAGAGACCTATTCGCCATATAGGAGAATTGTACGGTACATTGTGCAACACCACATCCCCATCCATGCCTATTTTGCACGTTATTTCATAATACTGACCAAAAGTCTGAAAAAGAGCATGACATGTGTGGACATTCAAGTTCTAGAGAAGAACCAATCACAGATTAAATTGTGTTTTTACTCCCCTTTCAAGAAACATCAACACACTGGCACTGACTGTATCTTAGGATACATCAATATTGCTCATTCACACATGTTGAATTCAACTTCCTGTCCCTCGTAAAAAAAAAAAAAAAAAAGAAGAATAAAATTACACATAGACCACAAAGACTGTTTCCGCTTTTCTGGGCCAATGCACTTGCTTGTTCATGTCTCTTGTTTTCAAAGATACTGACCAAAACAGGATAATGGAACCACTTCTAAATAACCATAAGAGAAGAAGAATATCAAATATGTATCCATATCATGGTTTCATGTATTGTCACTGCATAGAGGATGCAAAGAGAGTTACATCGTCAACCACAACGAGGACATGCAACATCACCAATGCCAACCCGAGAACAGCTTTCATTTGAACCTGCTCGTGAGACCACTGAGCAAAAGTGGTAAAGTGACAGTCTGCCTAAAATGAAAAGTCTGTCATCATTTACTCACCTCATGTTGTTCCAAACCTGTATGACATTCTTTCTTCCGTGGAATGCCAAAGGAGATGTTAAGCAGCATGTTATTCTCAGTCACCATTTACTTAATTGCATCTTTCTTTCCATACAATGAAAGTGAATGGTGACTGAGACCGTCTTGCTGCGAAACACCTCCATTGGTGTTCCACGGAAAAAATATTGCAGTGTGGATTAGCCTTTACTGTTAACTCAACTCAAATGACCCTCTGTTTTTAGAGGAAGAAGGGTGATGTCACTATACGGGTTAAAAGACAAACACCAGTTTAGCAACTCTCGTAACCTAGCAACAATTTTATCAATGTAATGTATAGCTGATATGACATATGGATAAGGCGGGTCCTCCTCTTAAAAAGCCTTATCACATGACAGTCCCGCTGTTATCAATGAGCCAGTCATATCTCATGATCCAGAAGCTGTAGCGCTCAGACACCACACCCCTTGATCATTGAATGTACAGTAATACACAGTTATGGTCTCTCTCCAATACATACACAATATTTATGCATGCCATTGTCACTTAACAGTGAGATAACACATGTTTTGCCTCATTAGGGTGCAAAGGGCATCTCTACACAGTGCTAATCACATTCACAAACACCTGCCTACGAAGTCAACCAAAAACTCCCAATGCACCACATCTTTTAGAAATGAAAACAAACTGACCAAACAAACTTACAGGGCTGCTCTAATGTACTTTGGAGGTGTGCTGCAATGTGGTCAGAATATAAGGATAACAAAGTCCATATTTATGTAAAAGATCTTCTGCACACCATACTGTAAATAAGACTAATGCACAGTAGATGCCGCAGTCCCTGCTTGAATTGTGCTGAATTTTAATCAAGGGAATGGAACATGTTTATCATGCACTCTTCTTTGATGCAAGGACCACAGGATGATGCAGCTTGATTCTAGCAATTAAGTTCCAGCATGACAACCAAAACACAGCTGATCAACAACACTATTGTTTTTCTAAGCATTGGTTAAAACTTGTTAGCCAGCTTAAGTAATAGTAACAATCCGTTCAGGTCTCCAGAGTTGCCCTGCAGGTACTGCAGGTTGTTTGAATTGAAAAATCAGTGGGTGTGGGCATTGGAAACAACTGCATTGCTTAAAATGTGTCAAGCTCAAGTTCTTAATGTAGTTTGTTGACCCAAATTAATTTGAATTAAAAACATTCTGACATCCCATAATGAGTCTCTTTGATAGAGTCAGCAGAGGCTGTAAATATACATGGCTGTCTCCTTGTGTTGCCATGCATTTCAAATAAGTAACTCTCACATGTCTGTAGCTGTAAGTGGCTTTTAAATCTTTGATTAACTTCTTTTCCGCGTGAGTTAAAAACAGCTGTTTCTATCTAGAGAACAGAGCTAAATTCCGTTAGATAGTCCTATGCGGTTGGAATAAAGGCATATGAACATACCTGATGAAGAGCTGGAGGCAGATGTCCGGACTGCTCTGAATCAGCTGCTCTCCTCAGAAATAAAAGTCAGCGCAAGGAAAAGCGAACGTGCATCACCAGGCTCGCGCTTCCTCTTCTGCGCTTTTGAACACGCCCAATTAAATTATGCATGGGCGTTTACACCCGCTGCGCTGCCATTAATAGTGTTGATACAAATTAGTACGCTAACATAATTAGTCCATATTTATACGTGGCGATTTATGTGTTCATTTTTCATCTTGTTTTGAAATATATTCAGGAAGTAGCTACAACTCGGTCGCCTTATGTTTATTAAGATTTGTTGTGGTGATTGTGCTATCGTGATCACATGTATTTATTATTGAATGTATTACATTAGATGGATTACTTGTGCCATGGAGTACAGCATTGTTCAGTTTGTCCACATGCATGGCTATGTGCGCGCACGCAGGTGTACAGTGTGTGTGCGTCGGGTGGCGCGCGTGCTTATCCACTGCAGTATTCGAGTCAATCCATAGGCTGTTCTTTATAATAATAATATGTCACTCTCTATTCCAAACGACCGTAAAAACAAGGCTTTTAAGGATACAAATAATAGTCTGCTGCGGCACATGCTGTAAACATTATATATATATATATATATATATATATATATATATATATATATATATATATATATATATATATATATACACAGTTTACACAGTACTGTGCAAACGACTTGTTTCACAAAAACACTTGTCTTAAGATGGTTATTTATATCTGCTACTTTAGTGTGTCAATAGGAAATATACATTTTATACTCCCAAACATTCCATTTGCAAATAGAATAGAATAGAAGAACAGGGAGCCCTGCAACAGATGGCATGGCCCTCGCAGAGCCCCCCACTGAATATCGGGTCAGTCTGGGATTACAGTAATTGAGTAATTGAGACCTGAACTGTGGCGAATTCCTCCAAGAACTTTGGAACATCCTATCTGCCAACAACCTAGAAAAACTGTGTCCAGGTGTAAGTAGGAGAATTGGAGCTGTTTTGAAGGTAAACATGTTCACACCAAATATTGATTTAGCTCTGTTTCTGTTTACTGGACTTTGTATGATGTTAACTGATTAATGAAAACTATTTATGTCATATTTTTTTTAAGAAATGCCTAAAATGTTTGCACAGTACTGTATATATATATATATATATATATATATATATATATATATATATATATATATATATATATATATATACAGTATACATACAGTATTATACAGTTTGTTTATTTTTATTTTTTATTTTTTGAGTATGTAATGAGAAACATACTTGAAATGTGATTCCTGGTTTTTACAATTTACGCATTTAAAATTTCGTAACAAAATTCCATCAAATTGAATTGCATAATCTTTAACAAGATGAATAAATAAAGGAATAAAACTTGAATAAATGATTCATAAAATTTTGCTTAAATCTTAAAAATAGGCTTAAATCTTATTTTTGGGTGAAGGTTCCTATACAGACAGCATTTTTTGGAAATCATGGCACCTATGATGCTGTCCAGCTAAGTGTGTTACCATCAAAAATGTTTCAGCTGGATAAACCATTTATTTACCAGTACTTGTTAATTAACATATATTGAAATTTTTTTTACTTTTTTTTTTTTTTTACCACACACATCTTGAGATATTAAACTTCTCACTCTCTGTCCTTTTAAGATTCTCTGTCACTGTCTGATCCTGTTTTTACATGATATGTATTAATTAATCTGTTTTCAGGGCATCATCAGACACTTTATCACAACTTATCTCATTTCATTAAAGCACTGAAGCTTATCTTGCCCCATACAGGCTTCTCTTCCAGGCATGAGCCATTACAATTAAGGCATGAATGAGAATACAAACATTCCTTTAGTGTCACTACAACACGGCTGTTGTCACATATAAAGGAAGAATTTAGTTTTTCAGCATAGCTTGAAAGTTTCCAAATATGTCTAATGGAAAGAAGAGATTCTTAACACATGACAGGAATAATTTTAAAACAGCCCAACAGATTTGATCAGATCACGTGTGAATTATTGCTTGTCTTGCAGCCTGATGAAATTTAGTGTGACTACAGAACCTGAGAAAAACTTTCCATTTTTATCAAGCAATAAAAAGCTGTGTAAAAATCAGTAAACAAAAAATAATGTATCCCAAACTGATCTTACTGTAACAAATAAACATTTTGGACCTTAACAGGAAAGTTAAAATTATTCAATCTTCATATATATATATATTAAGTAACATTTTGTTCAGCATTTTCATTTGCTCAGGAATAAAGTTAGTTCCCTATCACTTCATATTTGTATTTGTATTTTATTTTAAAAAAAAGAAATTATAATCGACTCTAAATTGTTTACCAAACCAGATACAACTATTTGTCAGAACTATTGACCTACCCTAAAACCAAGTAAACTGGAAAATCAGGAAAGGGCTTAAATATGTTGGGTTCAGTCACACTGAATATAAAAACAGGACTGAATTCCCGTATTTAATGGGAGCATTTTGTCCATGCAACAGGTGGGCTTTTTACCGCAAATACGATTATTTATTTGTCTCAAAATAAATGTGATAATTTTGGGGATTCTCATAAGCTACATAAATTTGCAACATTAAAAAAAAAATCAAATATTTAGAAAAATGTCCTCAAAATTGAACTTTAGACATTGCATTCCTGATCTCAAAAATACATTATTTTTTTCTAGATAAAAAAAAATAATGTATTGCAAAAAGGCTCTAGGATTGCAAACAAAAGACTGCTGCCTTGTGAGGGACAATGCTGCCATAGTGTGGTGGCAACCAGAAAAAAATCTGATAGTGTCCCACACCTGTTCTCACACACCTCACTAACTGAAGAAACATGTCACTCACAGCTTACCCGATCGATCAACCATGTGACTGCTGGGCAGATTTGACAAAGTCATTGATGAATTTGCATCAATGAAAACTAGCATGGGAGGGTTACAATTGAAATTAGGAATTATGTGTAATAGCACAAGCGGCAATCTGTAAATATTCTGCCATTTTCTTTATTTATTTATGTACATGTTAATATAATTTGCCAAATATATATAGATATATATACATTTCTATATTCATTGTCTAGTTATACCCAAAATAAAAATCTATCTTTGTCTTTAGAACTGATATGATAGGTGTGGGTGAGAAATAGATCAATAATCACTTTTTACTCTAAATCTCCACTTAAACTTTCAGATCTGAAAGTGAATTTAAACAGGCACCACATGTGACTTTAAGAGGAGTAAAAAAATTACTTAAATATTTATCTGTTTCTCACCCAAACCTATTATCATGCTGGATTTAACCACTGGAGTCTTATGGACTACTTTTATACTGTCTTTAAGTGATTTTTGTAGCTTCAAAATTCCAACCATCATTTACTTGCCATGTCGGATCTAGCCTAGGGCACCAAGTAATCTAGAACCGCCACTGTTCATCTCACCAGGTTTTTCTCTACACTAGCTACAGGTGCATCTCAATAAATTAGAATGTCATGGAAAAGTTCATTTATTTCAGTAATTCAACTCAAATTGTGAAACTCGTGTATTAAATAAATTCAGTGCACACAGACTGAAGTAGTTTAAGTCTTTGGTTCTTTTAATTGTGATGATTTTGGCTCACATTTAACAAAAACCCACCAATTCATTATTTCAAAAAATTAGAATATGGTGACATGCCAATCAGATAATCAACTCAAAACACCTGCAAAGGTTTCCTGAGCCTTCAAAATGGTCTCTCAGTTTGGTTCACTAGGCTACACAATCATGGGGAAGACTGCTGATCTGACAGTTGTCCAGAAGACAATCATTGACACCCTTCACAAGGAGGGTAAGCCACAAACATTCATTGCCAAAGAAGCTGGCTGTTCACAGAGTGCTGTATCCAAGCATGTTAACAGAAAGTTGAGTGGAAGGAAAAAGTGTGGAAGAAAAAGATGCACAACCAACCGAGAGAACCTCAGCCTTATGAGGATTGTCAAGCAAAATCGATTCAAGAATTTGGGTGAACTTCACAAGGAATGGACTGAGGCTGGGGTCAAGGCATCAAGAGCCACCACACACAGACGTGTCAAGGAATTTGGCTACAGTTGTCGTATTCCTCTTGTTAAGCCAATCCTGAACCACAGACAACGTCAGAGGCGTCTTACCTGGGCTAAGGAGAAGAAGAACTGGACTGTTGCCCAGTGGTCCAAAGTACTCTTTTCAGATGAGAGCAAGTTTTGTATTTCATTTGGAAACCAAGGTCCTAGAGTCTGGAGGAAGGGTGGAGAAGCTCATAGCCCAAGTTGCTTGAAGTTCAGTGTTAAGTTTCCACAGTCTGTAATGATTTGGGGTGCAATGTCATCTGCTGGTGTTGGTCCATTGTGTTTTTTGAAAACCAAAGTCACTGCACCCGTTTACCAAGACATTTTGGAGCACTTCATGCTTCCTTCTGCTGATCAGCTTTTTAAAAATGCTGATTTCATTTTCCAGCAGGATTTGGCACCTGCCCACACTGCCAAAAGCACCAAAAGTTGGTTAAATGACCATGGTGTTGGTGTGCTTGACTGGCCAGCAAACTCACCAGACCTGAACCCCATAGAGAATCTATGGGGTATTGTCAAGAGGAAAATGAGAAACAAGAGACCAAAAAATGCAGATGAGCTGAAGGCCACTCTCAAAGAAACCTGGGCTTCCATACCACCTCAGCAGTGCCACAAACTGATCACCTCCATGCCACGCTGAATTGAGGCAGTAATTAAAGCAAAAAGGAGCCCCTACCAAGTATTGAGTACATATACAGTAAATGAACATACTTTCCAGAAGGCCAACAATTCACTAAAAATGTTTTTTTTTATTGGTCTTATGATGTATTCTAATTTTTTGAGATAGTGAACTGGTGGGTTTTTGTTAAATGTGAGCCAAAATCATCACAATTAAAAGAACCAAAGACTTAAATACTTCAGTCTGTGTGCATTGAATTTATTTAATACAAAAGTTTCACAATTTGAGTTGAATTACTGAAATAAATGAACTTTTCCACGACATTCTAATTTATTGAGATGCACCTGTATTTATTCTGTTCGACAAGCCTAATGCCATGGGATAATCATATATGGAGATGGAATTGTTTCATATTAACATACAAATGGAAAGAGATTCACAATTAGAAAATTGGTTCACAAATAAATTGAATGAGATCCACAAATAAATGTAAGGAGTTTCACAAAAAAAAAAATGAATTCACAAATAAAAAGAATGAGATTCATAAATATATGTTAGGAGTTCACAAAAATAAAGTGAATTCACAAATAAATAAAACGAAATTATTTACAAATATATATTTTTTAACTCACAAACACAACTCTGTCCAGCATTCATTTGTGAATTGCACGCATTTATTTGTGGATCGCTTCCTGTGCATTTGCGGATCACTACACGCATTTGTCGATTTTGAAACGAATCTAGCATCAAGATGTGCACACAAATCTACAAATAGATGGACTCCACCCATCATCTGCTCAAGCCAATCAGATAACGGCCACATTAATCGGACCAATCGTAGCATGTTCTATCTTCAACCAATCACGCTTCGTTTTACTATCAGACCAGAGTCACAGAGCTCTCACAATGAGCATGGAATCAAGCACATACAGATAAGCTCCAAGGATGCAAACTTTTAAAGAAACAGATGGCAATATATGTAAAACACAATATGTATGTTAATGATTTTCACTGATATAAAAATGTATCTGTACTGTACATATATTCAACATATCTGCAGTGCTTTTAGTGTAGTGTCAGAAAAGCGCTATGTAAGTGTAAAATTAATTAATTCACATTTCAAAATATTACACTTTCTTATATGTAAAACGTTATTTCCCAAATCACAATATAATTTTATATAGCCAATATGCACAAATAAATTATCAATAATTGTAGAAATATGTACATGTCCATATATCTGATTTCTGTATGGGATTACATGTCTGTTTAAGTGGTTTTGGGTTTATTGTGCTGTGTTCACAGAAGTAGAATATAATAGAATGTGGAATATTCTCAATAGGCTTTGTTATAGAAAACAAATTTACAGTATGCTTCTTGTTTGCAGCAGTCTTTCAATTTATGTTTTCAGGGGGAAAAAACATAGACCAAGGTAGGCAATTACACAAAATGTTTATTAACATAATTTCTGTCAGTCAGATGAAATAATAGAAAATACAGTAATCAAACTGTATTTAAAAAATAATCAAAATTTGTTGTATTCTGAATGAAATGTTCTCTGACTTCTGCTACTGCATGATGCATTCTGCCTTGATGTGGGTTCAGAGGATCATCATCATCGGCAGCATCATCTTCATCATCATCAGCACCAGCACGAACCCCCTCTTCCTCCTCAGGAAGTTGAAAATTTTCCCTGACTGCGATGTTGATGAGAATTGCAGTAACAACTACAACAGCACAGGTTTTGGAGCAGTTCAGCTTCAGGCCGCCACTGGACTTACTGATGCAGCGAAAACATTGTTTCCACACTCCTATAGCCCTCTCCACTATAGAGTATGTCCTTCCATGCTCCTGATTGAATCTTTCCTGCAGTGGTGGCTGGATGCTGCACAGGTGTCAAGAGGTATGGGTGAAGAGGACATTCACTGTCTCCCAGCAGCCAGCTGTCACCAAATTGCTGAACTGGCCCACTTAAAAGTGTCATGTGTGCTTCCAGGCCATTTTGCCACAATGTCAGTGAAGACCCCCAGGTGATCGCACACTACATGAACATTAATGGCTGGATAGCCCTTCCTGCAAATGTACAAGGGCTCATTCACTACAGGACTTGCCATTGGGATAAGGGTGCCATCGATGATGCCAATCACTCTGGGGATGTTGGCAATATTATGGAACTGTTGATTAGCCAGCTGAATTTCTTGAGGAGGAAGTCAGCATGGTGTTCATAAGCTGTAACAGCAAAGGTGTTATTGCTGTCACAGCCTTGCTGACCAAAGACTTGCTTCCATAAATAATTCCCACAGCATAATTACACAGTGCATCTAAGAACTGCATTGCTTCATAGTTTCTTCTTGTGGCTCTCTCAAGGATCTTGGTCCTTGAAAGCCGGAATATTTTTATTATGTCATCATCAGATAGAGAGTCAAGCAGGGTGAACATTGTCCTTTTGTAGGCATTTATTAACACTGCCTGATTTCTGCCTCACCTTCTGTGCTCAAGCTGTAGAATACTTTGTAAAGCCGCCATGGTTGAGCATTTGAAACACGCATAAATACTGTTTTTATCAGTAGAGTCATTAGTACACCTGCTAATGATGTACCTGAGGGATGGATAGAAACACCTTGGTGGCTAATAATCATTCTGAATTAACTAGCTAAACATGAGTGATTCATCAATGATTTGTGACAGTAATAGGGCACAATTTAATTTGATTACCATGTTTCTCATATTGTAATTCTATTCATCTGTTAATTGGTTTTTGGTTTTAAAATAGGCTGTTTTCATGCAGTTTTTTCATAGTTTTCATGCTGTGGCTTGGGAGAAATGAGAAGTAAGCCTCTCTTGAGAATTGTCTGAGGATTTAAATAAAGGATATATATATTATCATTATATTGTGTATTGAGAAAATCTTTACATAGTAAACTTTAAATACTTGACTGTTGTAGTGTATGTGATGGTGGGTCACCACTGCAAAACAATAAAGGTTTGTATTTCATTCCATATGATTCATACTTATTTAATTTTTAATTAATGACATTATTCTGGTAGTTGATATTGAAGGGATGACAGGGATTCATGGTAGACATGATTCACACAATGATTGCTTACATTTTGATCTGACATGCTACTGTGATGCATTATGTCACAAGTATTTCCACATCTTAAACTACTGGATGAATGCCATGTGTATTATAAAAGCACTAACACAAAACATGTAACAAAATGACAAAGTATTTTTGGTTATTAAATGGGATATTATATATTGAATTTGAATTCAGATGATGAAGGGTTTTAACTTCTCTGAAAAACAAGTTGAAAATCATATATTTGTTGACATGCAACACAACACAGCTTCACCAGAGCCCTATTTCCCAGACTCAATCTGTATCTTTCACTCCATATATATTTAATTCTATATCTCTCATTGTGTCAAGAATAAAAGTGGTGTTTTTATTGGTTTTTGAAGAGTGCGCATATGTATGTGTTCAAGTGTGGTAAAGTGAGGTAAGAGGGAAACCCTACTATTGTAGCTCAATGCTGCGAGAGGTCGCGATGAAAACAAACACACGAGCAACAGAGGAAATGTGAAAATAAAGCAAAACCACAGAGAACAGAAAATAGCAAAGTAGTCCTCATATGCCATGTTCGTTATTAACAGCAGTGTCGTGGGGAAATAGCGTTGCTATGGAGCTGCTTACTGACTGAACCGCTTGTATACTGTAATAAAGATTATGGCACTTACAAAGTGCAAATAAACATAAACGTCTATTTCGTGTCTTAAACAGCGGTCTCACGATAAACGGCTTTCTGACCATGTAAATGAGCTGTTATAATTTGATATGCATTCGATCTCTGCAGAAGTTATTACTCCACCCCCTGAGTAACGTCATTAACAACACCTCCACATTGTTGAAACAACGTGGTTCGAACGATGGATATGCAACATAGTTACTTGAGTTCCGGGAAACAGTCGTGACTAGCTAGTTAGTTTCTCTAACAATGCATCGTACTATGGTGGTTCAGCAATGAGTTATGTCGTTGTACGGGAAACGAACCCCAGGTTAGCTATAAAGCTAATGATCAGGACACTCTACAAAGGCAATTTTCAGCTGTTGACATTTAACAAGACACTACACATGTTTAAAACCGAGAGAAAATTATACAAACCTTAAGTCACAGTATTCCTCTGATGATGTCCGTTTCTTTTTTTTTTTTTTTTTTTGGATTTTTCCCCTTTTTCTCCCAATTTGGAATGCCCAATTCCCAATGCGCTCTAAGTCCTCGTGGTCGCATAGTGATTCGCCTCAGTCCGGGTGGTGGAGGACGAATCCCAGTTGCCTCCATGTCTGAGACAGTCAACTCGCGCATCTTATCACGTGGCTTGTTGAGCGCGTTGCCACAGAGACATAGCGCGTGTGGAGGCTTCACGCCATCCACCGTGGCAACCACGCTCAACTCACCATGCGCCCCACCGAGAACGAACCACATTATAGCAACCACGAGGAGGTTACCCCATGTGACTCTACCCTCCCTAGCAACCGGGCCAATTTGGTTGCTTAGGAGACCTGGCTGGAGTCACTCAGCATGCCCTGGGATTCGAACTAGCGAACTCCAGGGGTGGTAGCCAGCGTATTTTACCCCTGAGCTACCCAGGCCTTTAAAAGTTTGCGGTCTTGGAGCTTATCTGTATGTGCTTGATTCCATGCTCATAAGAGCGCTGTGACTCTGGTCCCACCCTGATAGTAAAACGAAGCGTGATTGGTTGAAGATAGAACATGCTACGATTGGTCCGATTAATGTGGCCGTTATCTGATTGGCTTGAGTAGATGATGGGTGGAGTCCACC
This sequence comes from Myxocyprinus asiaticus, assembly GCF_019703515.2. Lineage (NCBI taxonomy): Eukaryota > Metazoa > Chordata > Actinopteri > Cypriniformes > Catostomidae > Myxocyprinus > Myxocyprinus asiaticus. Next base: position 26,025,684 of record NC_059387.1, read on the forward strand.
TATTTGTAGATTTGTGTGCACATCTTGACGCTAGATTTGTTTCAAAATCGACAAATGCATGTAGCGATCTGCAAATGCACAGGAAGCAGTCCACAAATAAATGCGCGCAGTTCACAAATGAATGCTGGACAGAGTTGTGTTTGTGAGTTAAAAATATATATTTGAAAATAATTGTTTTTATTTGCAAATCTCATTTTATTTATTTGTGAATTCATTTCGTTTTTGTGAAACACCTTACATTTATTTGTGGATCTCATTCAATTTATTTGTGAACCAACTTTCTAATTGTGAATCTCTTTCCATTTGTATGTTATTATGAAACAATTCCATCTCCATAGTCATACCACCAGGTGGCATAAAACGAGCAAATATTTGACAGCGCCTCCTAAAATATTTTTCTTTAGTCTCTGCATGAAACTAATCGGCCAACACTTATGTGTTGGAATACGTTGGGTATAAAATTTCAAGCGTACAACATGCATTGCAAAGAGACAGAGAGTTTGCAAAAACATGCTTGTTAGATTACAATAATTAGTCAAGGTATGTTGTGCGCATGTGTGGCGTGGATTGTGTACCCTCGACCCCCCGCGCGCAGCTCAGAGCGCATCTTTGGCAGGTTACTCGCATGCACTTCTCATACTGTGCATTTAACTTGAAGATGTGCATAGAATGAACCAACTGGATGGAAGTCATGAGGCACATCTAAAACATATACAAATGCGCTGAAATCTACATAATGACTAATTGGACAAACGTGACCAGCTGCATCAGTTTATGCGATGAGGACAGTATGGACAGTAATGAAAATGGCATGGACTTTGATTACCCGGTCAATCTGTTCCCAGTGCCTATACTGACTGGCATCACAGTGACGTGCTCTTTCCTTTTCCTCGTTGGAATAACTGGGAACCTGTTGACCATCATGGTGGTCACTAAATACAAAGACATGCGGACCACCACCAACCTTTACCTCTGCAGCATGGCACTTTCAGACCTGCTCATTTTCCTGTGCATGCCCCTTGACCTGTACCGGGTCTGGCGGTACCGACCGTGGAACTTCAGCGATGAACTGTGCAAACTCTTTCAGTTTGTGAGTGAAAGCTGCACGTACTCCACCATCCTCAACATCACCGCCCTAAGCGTGGAGAGATACTTCGCCATTTGTTTTCCCTTCAGGGCAAAAGTCATCGTCACGCGGGGTCGGGTGAAGGTGGTGATTTTACTCCTCTGGATTGTGGCTCTCTGCAGTGCTGGACCCATATTCATTCTAGTCGGGGTCGAGCATGAGAACGGCACCAATGCTTGGGAGACCAACGAGTGTAAAGCGACCGAATATGCCATCCGGTCCGGACTCTTGACCATTATGGTTTGGGTCTCCAGTGTGTTTTTCTTCCTCCCGGTCCTCTGTTTGACTGTGTTATACAGCCTCATAGGCAGAAGATTGTGGAGAAGAAAGGAGAATCCTATTGGACCCATTTCAAGTCGGGACAAGAACAATAAGCAGACTGTCAAAATGCTGGGTGAGCTCAATAAATGCCGGAAAATGTTCCCGATTTCATTGTCATATAATAGAAGAGTTTTAGTGCAGGTTGCATGGAAAGATTTGTTTTTATTTTTATTTTATTTATTTATTTATTTTTTTTGGTTATTAAAGATTTATTGTTTTTTGTTTACTATATAAAAAAATATTGCAAAATAAAAATATTCACGAAAGAACCAGCATAGCAGAACTGCAACGTTTGTTTACAGCAATTAATCAATGTGCATTTTTTTTATTAAAAATGATAATAATAATATTATTGAATGATACAGCTTGCTAAAGTCACACAATATCCACCTCAAAGCAAAATTCGTTTAAAAATCAAGATTTTTCCATAGAGTACTATTGTTTCCTGAAGTCACACTAAATTCCCCCCAGAAAAAAAAATATGCTTAAAAATCTACATTTTAATAATCAGAGGCTTCAGGGAAAAAAGAAAATACATCATCAGTCTCTTGGGTCTCTGAGTAATAAGACATGTGAATCAAATCCCACTTGCAAAATAAAGCAAAAAGCCATGCTTTAAAATTATAAAGATAAGCGTCAATACAAATAATTAAAAGGTGTCAGTTATGGTAATAAATAAACTGTAATAAAATTTGCAATATAGAAGTATAGAATTGTATAGAATAGAACAAACATTCAACAAGAATGAACTTCATTGGCATGATTGTTTTTACTCTCAATATTGCCAAAGCATCAGTGACTATTAATAATTACTATAGTAATAACAATAACAATGTAAATACAATGTTATTACAAGCAGATCTGCAAAGTAATTACATGGTAATTACATGTAGTTCAGTAGTATTACTCAGTAATTACCAATGCAAATACACAGTGAAATTAACACTTAAAAAAGGTGTAACCATAATAATAATGATAGCATTGTTAAAATTTACAATATAGAATAGAAAATAATAGAATAGAATCCAATAGAATAGTAGAACATTCAGCAAGATATTCAGCAAGGTAGGTACTTTAATAGCATTATTGTTTTAAACTCAACATTGCCAAAGCAATATTATTTTTACCGGTAATGGTAATAAGAATAATAAAATTCAAGTATATTTTTTATTGTTAATTATAGGATAGAATAGAATAGATTTGATTGAATAGTGTAAACATTCAAGACATTAATTAACTTTCTCTCTTTCTCTTTTATCAGCTGTAGTGGTTCTTGCGTTTGTTCTCTGCTGGCTGCCATTCCACGTGGGTCGATATCTCTTCTCCAAGTCATCCGAGGCCAATTCACCTCTCATCTCTCAAATCAGCGAATATTGCAACCTGGTCTCATTCGTGCTCTTTTACCTCAGCGCTGCAATCAACCCTATCCTTTACAACATCATGTCCAAAAAGTACAGAAGCGCAGCTTGCAGACTGTTCGGTCTGATGCGCGCTCCCGGACGACCAGTGCAGAATATCATGAACGCTGAGAGTTTTTCAGTGTGGAATGAATACAGCTGGAGCACGTGACATGAGAAATCAAGCTTTCAAACATGCCATTTACATCTGTGGAACCTCTGCACTTACTTTACACTGAAAAACCTTAATGGGAATCAGAAGGACTGGCACATTGCAGTCAATGTTATGTGAACAAATGAACTCTATATAAATTCATCGTCTTGCTTTCAACTATTCACTTGTTGAGTCATCTGATACTGATATCATAAAAGCCATTACATTTTTTTTTTCAAGCTCAGCCTGTATATAGCAGTAAAAAGGGCAACCATGAGCCCTAATAACTGATAATTATTATAATATAAAATAATCATAACTAATGCATGACTGTGAGAGGTTTTTTGGTATTACAATCAAGAATTAATTTATCTTTCACATTAATTTATTTTTTTTACCTTGAGGTGGCACATAAGTACACAGTGACAAGCCTATGTTTAAAATAAACTAAATACAAGCATTATTTCTATGAATATTTATGCACATTTATAACCGTCATCAGCAAATAGAGCCAGCAGTGTTATGATTACCTTTACACTTATTCATGTGTACATATGCACACTACCCCAAAATGCCTTAAACTGTCTGAAGTACTGGATGACAGAGCACTGTAGATGTAGGCACTGTATATTGTACCCTATGTGGGAGAAAATACAATGCTACTGAATGAAAAAAATCCCATGCCATTAAAAGCCATTGCCAAGCTTGTGTTTTTAGATTAAGTTCGATAAATATGTAACAGCTATGAAAAAGTGCACTTATTACAGAATTGTGAAAACTGCTGCTACAGTGCTGTGTTTGAATGCACCTTGTGTTTTAATTCAGCATATATTGATGATATTTTGATTAAAATCTAAAAGTATTGTTTGCTTTCATGGTTTTATTGCAAAATTGATAAACTTTGGTTGGAGACATTTAATGATCTTCACATAAATGAATGTACTGTATGTTTTGTTAATGAAAATATCAAAGAATATAATTCATATTTTGTGTATATGTGTATTTTTTGTGGTATATACTACTGAGAAAAACACTGCTTGCTCCTGTCCTTTCTTCTTAAATATCAAAACCTTGAGACAGAAAAAAACCTAAATTTGTTATATGAACAGCTTACAAGGTGAGGGATCCATCATTACTTCTACGTTAGGAAGAACACCCACAGACTCCAAGAAAAAGACAACCATAATTTCAAGACTTTTATGAATCCCCAACACAATGAAACAATGAAGATACACTGAAAAATATTTGTTTTGTCAATATTAAGTATTAAAATGAAGTAAAAATGAACAAATGCAAAGTAAGCTTATAAGAGTTGGAGTGTCATGAAATGTAAACACCTAAACTGCTTCAGAAATTTAAAAAAATTTATTGTGTATAAATATATTACATATATGCTACAGATACATAATCATCTTAAATACAAAGGGTAGTATTTTCAATATCTATACATTTAAAATGATATGGTAGTTTTTTTTTTTTTTTAAATATAATGTCTACGATTATAATTTACATCAATAAATGTGACATATTGTAGTAATATAAAATGGTAATATGGAATGATTTTTGTGTGACGATATGCAAGCATGGAAAATTATGACTAGACCACTTATTACCCGAAATACTATGATACAGCAAAGAAAAAAAGAAAAAAAAGTTCTGAAAGTTTAACATTTCACTTTTCACAAAACACATAGACTCTGGGACTTGAGTTTAGGTTAAATAGTCTTAAGGAGTAAAAAAAAGTCTTCTTCAAGTGTTTCCACTTCAAGTTTTCTAGTGTCAAGTCATTTCAACTTATTTCAATCAGAAATACAATGGAATATTTGTCTAATAAGTCCACCAATGCATACTAGGTAAGGACTAGCTGAATATCTTGATTGAAAGAAAAGACAAATTCTTATAAAAAATAAAAAATAAAAGATTAAAAAAAGGCTTAAACTTGCTCTTTGTGCAGGTGGAAAATATCAAGGTTGAACATTATATTTAAAAAATGTCTGAATATGCCATTGAAAAAAACAACTACAATCAGAATACAAACAAATGAAAATCTAGCTGAAATATGACAGGTTAATGATGTTACAAATGCTGTTTCATATTTGAAAAATATAATAAAAAATTTGTCATAAAAAGACATGTTACATGAAGAAAAATATTGAATATGACAGTTCTCGATTCTTGTAATAAATAAATGAAGATTGCACTGTGATTTGCATTATAAAAGTACAAGAATATAGCATAAATAAATCTAACAAACCTGTTATATCGTATTTGCTCACTAACTTTGGTTAAGGGCTGATTGAGCTAGTAAACATGATCATGTACTTGATAATGTGATCAGGAGAAAGGGTTAATGGAACACTGTGAGCAGCAGATCTGAAATGATTTGTCACAAATGTTTGGAAATGTGGATTTCAAGGCACAGGTTCATATCACCTCATTAACAGTAATCTGGGCCTCCCAAGTCCCTGAGGTACAAACATTCCAGACTTCACAACATTGTACGTTGATAATTGCAAAGACTGTCATTTGACTCTCTTTGGACTGACAGTTGCTGATGTTTTTTGTCTGTTTTGATTTTTCTTTTGTACAAAAGGCCCAAGGAAACTTTTTCTTTAAGATTCAAAAGACAAATGGCAGGGAGACAGAAGAAACAACTTTCCTACAGTTTTTCATTAGCTTTTAAGAAGGGACTTTTTTTGAGGGGCACAAAAAGAAGGAAAGTACTGATTCTGTTCAGCTGTATAGACACCTGATCGTGTAAAGAACTAAACAGTGGACTTCAAAACTGACCATAACATCATAACTCCTCAGACTTCCATCTGAGATTCCATTATTGCATAATATGAGATCAGAAAGGCCACTTATTATTTTAGTGTTAAACATCTCCTATAGATACTAATAATACTATGAAAATATTCTACAGCTTTTTAAACATTAAAAAAACAAGGACACAGACCACGAACAGTTTGTTTTATCATTACTGATTTGTTAAAGCTCTAACTCATCTTGTAGAAAAACAGTAAAAAACATTAAAAAAAAAAAGTCAAACCTGTTCAGTTGATTGTTCTTAATATTCAGATGTAAAAAGTGTAATTTGGCCAGTGACCAATAATCACTGTAAAACAAACTGCATTAACAGATTTGCAAGCTGCAATTTAAAAAACAAATTGAAGGATTGACGTTCCAGACCTCTAAATGAGAAGCTGAAGCAGGAAGGCCATTAAGACAGAGAGAGAGGCCACCCCGAAAACTATGAGGCTGGCAAACTGTTCATCTGAGAGGGTTTTTCCCATGGGCACCCTGGTGATTTCTGGCTCCACAGCCAGTGTGGTGTCAGACCGGCGGGGGGTGAAGTGTGCGGAGGTGCTGAAGGACCCGCACAGCTCCTGGAGGGTGTCTGCACACCGCCTACATGCAAACACTCGCACCCGGTAGTCTGTGTTCCACTGAAGGCCAAAGAGCTGGAAGGATGTGTCTTCTCCTTTATACACCTGAGGGACAGTAAGTAAGTAATACGTTAGATCAGGTCTTTTTTTTTTTTTTTTCAGTCATTGTACCCGTGTGCATTCAGAAAAATGGCCACTAACATATGATTTTACCATGATTTATTTGGATATGTACATTAATACCAATGTAATTGAATACACTAGACAGACAGACAGATAGACAGACAGACAGACAGACAGACAGACAGACAGACAGACAGACAGACAGACAGACAGACAGATAGATTGACAGATAGACAGACAGATAAAAGTACTAATTCGTGTTCTTGTTTGATCACAAGGTAAATTAACTGACAGTTTCATGAGAGAAAAGAGAAAACTGAACATGGAGCTGAAAGAATGAAAAAGAAAGAAAGAAAAGGAAAGAAAGAAAGAAAAAAAGAAAGAACGCACAAGAGTAAAATCATGAAAGAAAGAAAATGCACGAAAGAAAAAACAATAAAAGGACAGAAAGCAAGAATGCACGAAAAAAAGACAAAGAACACACCAAAGACAGTAGAAAGAATGCATGAAAGAAAGAAAGTGTGCACCAAAGAATGCATGAAATAAAAAACATAAAAGAACGCACAAGCGAAAGAACACACGAAAGAAGACAGACAGAAAGAATCCACAAAAGAAAGAAAAACTCATGAAAGACTGAAAAAACACAAGAGAAGGAAAGCACAAAAGAAAGAATGCACACAAGACACGAGAAAGAACTCTCAACAGAAAGAAAGAACATACAAAGGAACGCACAAAAGAAAGTATGCACGGAAAAAAGAAGAATAAAAAAACATGAAAGAAAGACAGAAAGAACACACAAAAATAAGGAAAGAAACAAAGGACACTAAAGAAAGACACACAAAAGAAAGACAAGATGAACGAAACAAAAGACAAAAGAAAGAAAGAAAAAAGAACAATGGAGGAAAATATTGTGTATGCTCTCACACAAATGACCACAATGATGGACTTAGTCTGTATGTAGTGATCTTCCTAGTACTCCACAGAACACAAGGTGTATAAAGTCAGAAATCTACAGGCACTGATTGTACTGAGAAATGCAGCAGTAACAACATAATATGAATGTGGTTCACAATGAGTACTGGTTCAGAAATAAGCCATTATAATTATAAACCAAATAAAACCAAATAAACAAATTATTCTACTTCATATTTCCAAAGAAATAAGTAAATAAAACAAAGGGCAATATTTAGAAGGAACTCGCTCAATGGGGCATGTTGACCATGAAGCATTTGGTTGGAACATGCACAGAAAACAACATAATGGAGCAAATAGAGAGGGAATAATAAGGTTTAAATGGGCCTTTATACCTAGTAAATATTGTAGAAGACAAACACATTCAGGCGATACACTCAGGAGGACCGGTGTACTGTTCACTTCATTCCACCTGTCACATGCAGCTCTCAGAAGGACCACAGTTTGTGGTCATTCCACATGTCTCCATGGCAACAAAGGAGGTCTTAAGCCTCTCAACATGGGGTCTTCATACTATTGCCATGACAAAGACCAATTATGAATGGAAAATGTGTGGTATTTGTAATGAAAGTATCTAATTCATTAAAGGCAAGGGAAATATTGATGATCTTGAAGATTGTTTAGTCTTTCTTTTTTATGTATTGCTCGAGTAGCAATCAATTAATATAGCACAGGGGGAAACAGCTGCTCAGTGAGTTTGAGTTTATTTATTTATACAAGGAAAAAAAAGTTTAAAAGTATTTTCAATGGGTTCCTCTCCTAAGATGACAAAAAGCAATGGACATTTGTGAACGGTTGATTAAGACTTGCTAACGGTTAATAAACAGATAATTATGATTTGCTAGAAAAACTAACTTACTGCCCTGGGAACTCTACTTCTTCATAAATAGTTACTTTATAATAATCTTTGATGAATAACACCAGAAGGTAGTATAATGGAATACAAGAAGATGTTAAGCAGAACGTTAGCCTCAGTGAATGGTGACTGAGGCTGTCCATCTGCCTAACATCTCCTTCAGTGTTCCACGGAAAAAGAAATTCATAAGGCTTTGGAACAACATCATTTTTGGGTGAACTATCCCTTCAAGATTTTAAAGTTACATTACTTTCATGACATATGACATTGGTGTGAAATATGACCAGGGCATGTTTGAGAGGATGGGAGAAGGGAGGGGAATGTTTCCTCTTTTTGATAAATAAATCCAATCATTATTTCAAACCCTGTGAACTACCATTTGGTTTATCAAACCATGAAAGTGGCATACTAGAAACAATTTCAAAACAATAAGGAAGTGCACACTTGGATGGACCCCAATCATGAAAATAACATGTGTCCCTGACCCGAAAGCACAATTTAATGAATCCGGTGGGTCTCCTTTAGCCCAGAAAGCACTCAATTTCTTTCACATTGTGATTGTGCCAAGTTCAGCCAGATAAATTGGAATGAAGAGCAAATGATGCAAATAGTCTGACCCTTTTTCCATTTCCTATTCAGAATGAATTCTATTCATCAGCAGCTACTCTACTGTGACTGCAACCGCATGTCAATTTGATGTGGAAAAATAAACATTTTCTTCCTTGAAATAGGAAAAGTAAGTTAAAATAGCTCAAGACATTTTCACCAACCATTCTCCCTCTTTTCATAATCTAAACCAAGGTCTCAAGCATTTTCAAAGTAGAATATTCTGGGTGGAATACTCACCTGTGACATCATATCAATTGTCACAGAAAATAATTTCAACTCAAATTTCAATCTTCCAATGTCATCACAATGTAAACCTAGTAACTTTTGCACAATATCCACACAAGTATATCAGAAAGGAACATGCCATAACTGTTGTTAAGCACTTATTAAATAGACCAAATGCCCACCACTGGAATTACATTAATGACATATAATCAGAAGTTCATCCACCAAGAAAAGAAGTCACTTCACAGCTAAAACAATAAAGAGTTTTTCGGAAAATCCACATGCATTTTAAAGGCCTACTGAGCTAAGATATTTTTCTATTTTTCTTTAAATGTGTTCTGCAGAAGAAAGGAAGTCATACACATCTGGGATATCATGAGGGTGAGTAAATAATGAGAGAATTTTCATTTTTGCGTGAACAATCCCTTTAACCATTCTACTGATTCTGTCATTTTTGACCAATTTGATTGAGTTTTTACATTTTATTTTATAAAAATGATTTCCTTTATCAGAGCGGCACAAGGCTTGGTGACTTTTCCTCCATTTGCCATCTGAACACACACAAAAAAATTCTGAATTCTTTCTATGAATCTAGGTGGTTTTATCTAACAGTGTTACACCTTTCGTGCTCCCGGTCAAATTTGACTGAGCATAAGAAAAAACAAAGAATTAGATTTTAACACACTTTAACATACTTAACACACAAACACACACACACACACACACACACATATATAGAACTTAGGTGTGGGAGCCACACCATCCAGACAAAACACTTCATCTATTATGAAAACAAAATTTAATGTAAAGTTTTCATGTAGATGATGAAAATAGTTTTCCTTACATTACTGTTTGGTCATTTTTGACCAATTTGACATCTGTTTTTGTAATAAAAATGGTTTCCTTCATCTAAATGGTACAAGGCTGTTGACTTTTTCTACACCTGCCATCTACACACACATGCACACACAGACACACACACACACACACACACACACATAAAATGCTAGATTCTAAAAACTAGATTCTATGAATCTGTGTGATTTTTCAAGACTTTATTATAAACAAGTTTCTTTCTTCTTCTTCTTCTTCACTGTTTACAACTGTTTTTATGAATAATCTGTTTAGTGATGTTCATTATCTTGCTGTTCGTTATCTTGCAATTTCATATTTCATTTACTTCACCGAACAGGATTTGATTTTGAAAGTTTGCAAAATAAATGATTTGTAACAAAATGCTTAGTCTAAATCTTCTCTTTGTAACACCATGGTCAAGTTTGACTGGAAACATAAAAAAAAAGCTAAACTTTGACAATTGTATTATTATTATTATTATTTTAACTAAGAGACAAGTTGAAATTACTTTCTGTGGTAAAAGGTAATAAACTACACAAAGAATGGATAAAACACATAACATCTTACCTGTTTAGACTCAGAATCTCTGCCTCCCTGCACCTGTAGTACATAGCTAATTCTGTCTCCTCTCATTGGTGGAATGCTCTCCCATGTGACCTCACAGGCATTTCCCTCCAACTGAACAACTCTCGGAGCTGAGAGAAAAATCAGAACCACAATTTGACACAAATAATTGAAGTTTCTGGTTTGTACATAGATTTTCTTCCATGCTTCCACTGGAGGTAAAATAAACATGGTACCTTTCAGTGTTGGCGGCAGAGATTTGGTGGTGCTGAAAGTGTACGTCTCAGAAAATGGCCCCTCGCCTGCTTCACTCACTGCATGGATCCGGAAATTGTAGCGGCTTGATTCACTCAGTCTCTGGATCTTAAATGTGTGGCTCTGACCTCGGTAAACCACTACAAACCTAAACAAACAAAAAATTAAGTGGTACTTAACTGAGGGATTAATCTAAACAAAACATCAGTGCACAAACTAAATTACTGCCGCAAAATAAGCTGTTTTTAAAATAACGGAATTTTTTGCCATTGCAAAACACAGTGGAGTAAAAACTCTGTTTAGAGTAAACCACTTCAGTGCAAAAAACGTATTACTTATTACTACCTACCCACTGAAACATAGTTTACGCAAGTACGCGTACGCAATATATTAACCTTCAAAGGTTTGTGCCATTAAACTGGATTTTATATTATTCAAGAAAGCTGCAATAAATATACTGACTTTACCTAACTTGCTCAGTATAAGTCTCTTTAAACTGTTGCTCTGCTATGAAAGAAGTTGGCTTGAAAGAGAAAATTCACAGTAGAAGCGGACAGTTCACACTACTGTCCGCTATAGCGCACCTTGCGGTAATATTGAGAATGCAAAGCGTACTTGTGTTGTGATATGAATTGTGTTCTGACACATTTTAGAATGCAACAATGCACAAAATCAAGCTTGCTAGCTAGAAGCATCTGTTCATGTACTTGCATATGCCAGTTGTATTTAAATAAAGTCACTATAATTTTTTTTCAGTGCAAATATACCTCCTTTCAATGCAAATGAGGCTTATTATAGAAAATATAATAGAATGTGCCTTATTTACATACAAAAAAAGAGATGCTTGTGTACATTTCCTATTGATCAAGGCAGCAGTAAATCATCAATCCATTAAAACCATGCATATATCCAGATACTGTAATCCCATGCAGCCAGTTGTGCTACAGTACTTTTCTAATACATTAAAAAAAAAAAAAAAATGGTGACAGGTTTATGAGTGCAAGAGGCAAAAAAAAAAAGAAAAAAAAAAATGGATGAAAGCTGGAGCATCATACACTGGAATATTGTAGAAGTCACATCGCTTTAATAAAACGTATGAAGCCCTTGATTCATGCGCTCAGACTTTACTGCTTATATGGCTTAACATTTTCAGAAGTGGCATTAAGGCTGAAAGCTCAGACCAGGGTAGAACACAGGCCTTAATCTGCTTCTAAATCAGCCATCAGTGGGTCAGTGTCGAGCGAAAGCATTAAGGGAGGTGGTCTTGATAACCCTGACTCTCCTAATCTAATTCCACTCAGCGCTTTGAGATCGAGTCTTCTTATTAGCCAACTCCACCTTAATGGACCTACGAACACAAAATGTCCTATTCTGATGATCTGCTTACATAGAGGAGAACCTGACCTACCGGTGCAAGGGGATATATTAAAGCAACGAAGCATGCACACACACATACAAACAAACAGAAATGCTTCTCATAAAAATAAAAATAAAACATATATAATTTCAGCCAATCAACATGCTTTTGATGTCATGTACAAGACTATAGTTCTTGATTATGAATGGATTGTTATATGGTTTAGTTGTGTCACATATTTCTCAACTGCCTTAAACAGTTGCATAGTACTATATACAGTTGTGCTCAAAAGTTTGCATACCCTTGGAGAATTGGTAATATATGTACCATTTTTAAAGAAAACATGAGTGAGCAGGCAAAACACATTTCTTTTATTTCTAATGGGATTCATATTCAACTGTAGGTTATAACAGAATGGCTCAATCATAAAACAAAACATGGCAACAAAGAAAAAAATGAAATGACCCCTGTTCAAAAGTCTGCATAGCCTTAGTTCTTAATACTGTGTATTGCCCCCTTTAGCATCAATGACAGCGTGCAGTCTTTTGTAATAGCTGTCTATGAGGCCCCAAATTCTTGCAGGTGGTATAGCTGCCCATTTGTCTTGGTAAAATGCCTCTAGGTCATGCAAAGTCTTTGGTTGTCTTGCATGAACCGCACGTTTGAGATCTCCCCAGAGTGGCTCGATGATATTAAGGTCAGAAGACTGTGATGGCCACTCCAGAACCTTCACCTTTTTCTGCTGTAACCACTGTAGGGTCAACTTGGCCTTGTGCTTAGGGTCACTGTCTTGCTGGAAAGTCCAAGAGCGTCCCATGCACAGCTTTCGTGCAGAAGAATGCAAATTGTCTGCCAGTATTTTCTAATAACATGCTGCATTCATCTTGCCATCAGTTTTCACAAGATTCCCTGTGCCTTTAGAGCTCACACCCCCCCAAAACATCAGTGAGCTTACCACCATGCATGACTGGCATTTTCAAGGCTTTGGATATCTTTTTATATCCTTTTCCATCTTTATAAAGTTCCATTACCTTGTTACGCAGGTCTTTTGACAGTTCTTTTCTGCTCCCCATGGCTCAGTATCTAGCCTGCTCAATGCATCCATGTGAGAGCTTACAAACTCAATGACACTAATAGCAATTTAAAAAGCCACAGGTGTGGGAAATTAACCTTTAATTGCCATTTAAACCTGTGTGTGTCACCTTGTGTGTCTGTAACAAGGCCAAACATTCAAGGGTATGTAAACTTTTGCTCAGGGCCATTTGGGTGATTTCTGTTATTATTATGATTTAAAAAAGAGCCAAACAACTATGTGATAATAAATGGCTTCATATGATCACTATCCTTAAATAAATGACCTTAAATCCTTATCCTTAAATTTTTGCATGATCAGTCATATTTTCAAATCAATGCCAAAATTTCACAATTTCTACCAGTGTATGCAAACCTTTGAGCACAACTGTAGTGATAATATATACAGTATGTATATAATAAATATATACATATATATATATATATATATATATATATATATACAGGTGCATCTCAATAAATTAGAATGTCGTGGAAAAGTTCATTTATTTTAGTAATCCAACTCAAATTGTGAAACTCGAGTATTAAATAAATTCAATGCACACAGACTGAAGTAGTTTAAGTCTTTGGTTCTTTTAATTGTGATGATTTTGGCTCACATTTAACAAAAACCCACCAATTCACTATCTCAAAAAATTAGAATATGGTGACATGCCAATCAGCTAATCAACTCAAAACACCTGCAAAGGTTTCCTGAGCCTTCAAAATGGTCTCTCAGTTTGGTTCACTAGGCTGCACAATCATGGGGAAGACTGCTGATCTGATAGTTGTCCAGAAGACAATCACTGACACCCTTCACAAGGAGGGTAAGCCACAAACATTCATTGCCAAAGAAGCTGGCTGTTCACAGAGTGCTGTATCCAAGCATGTTAACAGAAAGTTGAGTGGAAGGAAAAAGTGTGGAATAAAAAGATGTACAACCAACCGAGAGAACCGCAGCCTTATGATTGTCAAGCAAAATCGATTCAAGAATTTGGGTGAACTTCACAAGGAATGGACTGAGGCTGGGGTCAAGGCATCAAGACACAGACGTGTCAAGGAATTTGGCTACAGTTGTCGTATTCCTCTTGTTAAGCCACTCCTGAACCACAGACAACGTCAGAGGCGTCTTACCTGGGCTAAGGAGAAGAAGAACTGGACTGTTGCCCAGTGTTCCAAAGTCCTCTTTTCAGATGAGAGCAAGTTTTGTATTTCATTTGGAAACCAAGGTCCTAGAGTCTGGAGGAAGGGTGGAGAAGCTCATAGCCCAAGTTGCTTGAAGTCCAGTGTTAAGTTTCCACAGTCTGTGATGATTTGGGGTGCAATGTCATCTGCTGGTGTTGGTCCATTGTGTTTTTTGAAAACCAAAGTCACTGCACCCATTTACCAAGAAATTTTGGAGCACTTCATGCTTCCTTCTGCTGACCAGCTTTTTAAAGATGCTGATTTCATTTTCCAGCAGGATTTGGCACCTGCCCACACTGCCAAAAGCACCAAAAGTTGGTTAAATGACCATGGTGTTGGTGTGCTTGACTGGCCAGCAAACTCACCAGACCTGAACCCCATAGAGAATCTATGGGGTATTGTCAAGAGGAAAATGAGAAACAAGAGACCAAAAAATGCAGATGAGCTGAAGGCCACTGTCAAAGAAACCTGGGCTTCCATATCACCTCAGCAGTGCCACAAACTGATCACCTCCATGCCACGCCGAATTGAGGCAGTAATTAAAGCAAAAGGAGCCCCTACCAAGTATTGAGTACATATACAGTAAATGAACATACTTTCCAGAAGGTCAACAATTCACTAAAAAAAATGTTTTTATTGGTCTTATGATGTATTCTAATTTTTTGAGATAGTGAATTGGTGGGTTTTTGTTAAATGTGAGCCAAAATCATCACAATTAAAAGAACCAAAGACTTAAACTACTGCAGTCTGTGTGCATTGAATTTATTTAATACACGAGTTTCACAATTTGAGTTGAATTACTGAAATAAATGAACTTTTCCACGACATTCTAATTTATTGAGATGCACCTGTATATATATATATATATATATATATGTAAATATTTATTATATACATACTGTATATAATACATTTATATATTTATACAGTATCTATCTATCTATCTATCTATATATCTATATATATATATATATATATATATATATGTATATATATATATATATAGCGAGATTTGTTTTTTTTTTTTACTTCACTGAGGGGGAACCAGTCTATGTGGTTACCGCCCTGGTGTACGCCTCCTTAGTGTTCACCTCTGGTTCCTGTCTTCCATCTGCAGGATGTAGGCAGTGTCATCTGTAACTGGACTCCTGCTGCTGAAGCCCCAACGTAACTTCAAACTATGTGGTCCCACCGCAGCACACTCCAGCCGGGGCGGAGACGGGGGCAGGGGTCTGGTCCTCACTGTTAGGGTCTGGCTAAAGGGCCCGACGCCCACTTCATTTTCTGCTCGAATCTGCAGGCTGAGAAAAAAAAGTTCAAATAAAGCATCTTTTAAACAACAGGTTGTTTGTCTTGTTCAGTTGTTATTCACCTTGGGGTTCAAGGTTACATAACATGTCAACATGTTCCACTTACAGTGCATCCGGAAAGTATTCACAGCGCTTCACTTTTTCCACATTTTGTTATGTTACAGCCTTATTCCAAAATGGATTAAATTCATTATTTTCCCCAAAATTCTACAAACAATACCCCATAATGACAATGTGAAAGAAGTTTGTTTGAAATCTTTGCAAATTTATTAAAAATAAAAAACAAAAAACAAAAATCACATGTACATAAGTATTCACAGCCTTTGCCATAACACTCAAAATTGAGCTTAGGTGCATCCTGTTTCCACTGATCATCCTTGAGATGTTTCTACAACTTGATTGGAGTCCACCTGCGGTAAATTCAGTTGATTGGACATGATATGGAAAGGCACACACCTGTCAACACAAACAAGTTAACAGTGCATGTCAGAGCACAAACCAAGCCATGAAGTCCCAGGAATTGTCTGTAGACCTCCGAGACAGGATTGTATCGAGGCACAGATCTGGGGAAGGGTACAGAAACATTTCTGCAGCATTGAAGGTCCCAATGAGCACAGTGGCCTCCATCATCCGTAAATGGAGGAAGTTTGGAACCACCAGTACTCTTCCTAGAGCTGGCCGCCTGGACAAACTGAGTGATCGGGGGAGAAGGGCCTTAGTCAGGGAGGTGACCAAGAACCCGATGGTCACTCTGACAGAGCTCCAGCATTTCTCTGTGGAGAGAGGAGAACCTTCCAGAAGAACAACCATCTCTGCAGCACTCCACCAATCAGGCCTGTATGGTAGAGTGGCCAGACGGAAGCCACTCCTCAGTAAAAGGCACATGACAGCCCACCTGGAGTTTGCCAAAAGGCACCTGAAGGACTCTCCGACCATGAGAAACAAAGATTGAACTCTTTGGCCTGAATGGCAAGCGTCATGTCTGGAAGAAACCAGGCACCGCTCATCACCTGGCCAATACCATCCCTACAGTGAAGCATGGTGGTGGCAGCATCATACTGTGGGGATGCTTTTCAGCGGCAGGAACTGGGAGACTAGTCAGGATCGAGGGAAAGATGAATGCAGCAATGTACAGAGACATCCTTGATGAAAACCTGCTCCAGAGCACTCTGGACCTCAGACTGGGGCGAAGGTTCATCTTCCAACAGGACAACGACCCTAAGCACACAGCCAAGATAACAAAGGAGTGGCTCCGGGACAACTCTGTGAATGTCCTTGAGTGGCCCAGCCAGAGCCCAGACTTGAACCCGATTGAACATCTCTGGAGAGATCTGAAAATGGCTGTGCACCGACGCTCCCCATCCAACCTGATGGAGCTTGAGAGGTCATGCAAAGAAGAATGGGAGAAACTGCCCAAAAATAGGTGTGCCAAGCTTGTAGCATCATACTCAAAAAGACTTGAGGCTGTAATTGGTGCCAAAGGTACTTCAACATAGTATTGAGAAAAGGCTGTGAATACTTATGTACATGTTTTTTTTTTTTTTTTTTTTTTTAAATACATTTGCAAAGATTTCAAACAAACTTCTTTCACGTTGTCATTATGGGGTATTGTTTGTAGAATTTTGAGGAAAATAATGAATTTAATCCATTTTGGAATAAGGCTGTAACATAACAAAATGTGGAAAAAGTGAAGCGCTGTGAATACTTTCCAGATGCACTGTATGACTTTCTTTCTTCTGTTGAACACAAACAAGGATTTTTAGAAAAATATCTCAGCTCTGTTGGTCCATACAATGCAAGTGAATGGTGGCCAGAACTTTAAAGCACATAAAGACAGCATAAAATTAAGCCATAAGTGGTTTAATCCATGTCTTCTGAAGTGATCCAATCAGGTTTGGATGAGAGCAGACCAAAATATCAAAATCTATTTTCACTATAAATCTTTCCATTGCAGTCTAAAGGCACGCTCCTTATTTCAAGCTCAATTACACTTCCTAGTGCTTGATATATGCACAGAGTGCTAGATGGCACTCTAGGAAGTGTAATTGAGCTTGAAATCATGATCACCAAGGAGACTACAGATGTCAAGATTTATAGTATACTGAAAAAGGAGTTGCATTTTGGTCTGTTCTCATCCAAATTTATTGGGTTGCTTCAGAAGACATTGATTAAACCACTTGAGTTTTATGGATTACTTTAATGCTGCCTTTATGTGCTTTTTGGAGCTTCAAAGTTTTGGCCACCATTCAATTGCACTATATGGACCTACAGAGCTGATATATTCTTCTAAAAATCTTTGTTTGTGTTCTGCAGAAGAAAGAAAGTCATACACATCTGGGATGGCATGAGGGTGAGTAAATGTTGAATGAATTTTCATTTTTAGGTGAACTATTCCTTTTAGTTCCCAAAGGTGTCCAAATTTATGGGGTCACTCTACAGTAAGTCTCAAGAAACAAAGCTCTTCAGAGGAACTAAAAATGTTTAGCTAAAAACAAGGAAAGTTACACTTGTATCCTAATATATCTTACCCATGTAGACCAGCTGTGCCTTCCCAGAATGCCCTATTTTGCTGAACACAGCCTGAGCTGAACATAAGTGGAGTCCTTTTGTAGAGCTAATAACCCTGATTCACTCACTCAGAAACCAGCCCATCGCAAACCAGCACTACTCCGCATATTACAGAGACCAAAATAATGAGAAAATAAGGCCCCCGGTCATCGCTAATGCACAAACATTGACCCCCACCATACTACCAGGGATGTGAGTGGTAGAACGAGGGAGATGTACTCGGTCACCTCACTGAGTACTAAAGGAAGAGTTCACACAAAAATTAAAATTAATAAGTTCATTTTGTAGCTTGACAGCCACAGTCCTCATTTAAAGAGTGGACATGATATTCTTTAAAAATCCACTTTGCTCCGTTGAAGAAAGTCAAATGGTTTTGGAATGACATGAGGGTGAGTAAATGATGACAGAATTTTAATTTTTGGGAGAACTATCTCTTTAAACAACACCTCGCTCACCTGTACTCGCTGTCCGGCAGCAGGTCCCTGATAATGTGACAGGTTTTGTTTCCAATGGTGATGGTGCTCTCTCCCATACAGATGATGTAGGAGGTGATCTCTGCTCCGTTACAGCACGGCTCATCCCAGATGAGGGCCAGACAGGTGGAGGGGGAGAAGGACTCACTGTCTGTTGGGGTTGGAGGGTAGTCTTGCAGGAGAAAGCCGGACACAACATCAGGGGCCGCTGCAGGGGTTCGACATGTCACCAGCTCACAGTAGGGGCCCGCCCCTGCCTGGTTCACTGCCTGTGAAGACGATATAAGCTGACAGACTCAGTACACAGGTAGTTGATATGAAATACATGGTGTGACGTACTATACTCCACCTGAAACAATTTTTAACAGCATTTGCTTATTCTTTTATAACCTCATATTAATTGAGAGACTGAAGAGAATGTCTGCACTTTTAAAAATGTATTTGTCACACCGCAGGACGATTTTAAATGAGTTCAAAGAGTTCACAAGGTTCTACTTGCATCCGTATGATATTCTAACAATGACATATAATCATGTATTTGGGTTGCCAAAAGATTTGGAAGAATAGAGTATTCTGAAGAGGGCAATGGGGAAAAAAAGTTTTCTACCACCTTGGTGCTGATGGACTGTTTTGCCTGTGCTACATAATGGACACAGTGATTTAGAGCCAATTAACTGTGAAACATTTTCAGACATAACACCGCTCCGATCATACGGTGATGCTGCGCTTTGAACTCCATCACTGTTTACAATGTAGACAATTTGCAGGTTTGTAAAAACCATGCTAGGAAACAGAAATAGGATTTAAGTTCATACAAAGATTTCAAAATATATTTTTTCAAAGCCATTGCAAAAACTTAATTCTTGTTATACTTTATAAGTAAGGTTTTACACTGAATTCCCTAATGCACGCTCGCAGTAATGCATTCATTAAAAAGTGATGATGCTCACTGCAATTAAATGAGCTTCATTATTTCCAGGAACAATAATAATAATGTGTTTACTTGACTTAGAAATTAGAGAGTTGATTTATTCATTTTACTGCACTGAAGAGTCATTGATTCATTCTTCACAAACTAAAATATTAAAGCAAATGACAGTTAAAACAAAGCCTATTAAAGACTACATAACTTGAAATGTGTAGAGGATACATTTTAAATAATGAAAGAATGAATAAACATTTATAATAAAAAAATAAACAAAAACTTACCTACTAAACTGATATTAAATACATGATATGATGAATAAAATTAATCAAAGAAAAAAATAATACTAACCTTCTCCTTTGTGTATACAGCAAGACATTAGAACTAGATACTATTAATAAAATATAATTAATAAATACAATAAAATTAAATACAATTACTCTAACCTTGTAAATAAACTTAACTTAAACATTCTCCATCGTATAGACAGCAAGACAATAGAACTACATTCTTGCCTTGGTAAATGTCTCAGGAGCCATTTATGAAGAACCATTTTCTTTTTGGTTTGTGTTCATTTACAACCAGATGTTTTAGATCTTTCAGAAAAGTCTCATGGCCCTAACAGAAACTCATTAACTACCTGTAGCCTGCAGCAGTAGTCTGTTGATGCCTCCAGGTTGGAGATTTGGAAGTAGGCTTCTGTTCCACTGTAGACCAGTTCAAGAGAGTCCAAATCACGTCCCCAGTCCAGCCGGTACTCAGAAATGTCTACTCCAGAGCTCTCTTTGTTCTGGGGATTGATATAAAAGCTAGTGTTAAGCTCCAGGAAAACATGAGCAACATGTTCCCAGCTGTACATGACTAATTACTTGCTTGTCATGGTTTCACGAGGACAAGCACAAGAAATCAAACACATCTCACGCAACACTGATCAGTGACACGCAACCTCTAAACACCCCAAACATACTGAGAACACGAAAACTTTTTCGATATTTTCAGCTGATGCTGATCATTTCAAAATAACCAAATATCGGCTGATTAACTGCAGTGGCTTATACAGTATATTGGTCTATCACAAGCTCAAGACATTGTTGAGATCTCTTCTGAAACTCTAGAGGAGATGTGAGATTTCTGTGATCCTTTTCTTAGAAAACAAATCTGAGAAGCAGGAGATTTAAGCAAAAGTCTCCATCTGTTTTCTATTTAATCTCACTGCTGTCTAGAAGATAGAATTTAGATGATTTTTCTTAGATAAGATGGGAGCAGAATTGCTGCCACCAGAAACTCTGTAATTGGTAAAGAAAAGGGTTGTGTGGACACAAGGTCCACTACCTATCCTGGAGAGAAGCATTTTCTAGCTGAAGTAATACGATGTACTCAGGATGGAATTTCAGTACCTGCTTTTAGTTTCTATTCTTGTAATTCATGGATGCTGCTGAAAACTGATTACTCTCTCAGTGTAGAAGAAAAATCACTCAGCAAATTTTCAAAAACAGATTAGTGTATGATTCACCATTGCTTTATTCAGCAAAGCGTGAATGCCTCTTAGCAGCACAACTCACCTCCCAAGTCACAACAGCACAGGTATATGACGTCACATTAATGTCAGGGGGGCTACACTGGCCTGGGGGGCCAGCTGCAGTGCTAATCTCCACAGACTCAGAGTATGGCCCATACTAGAGCGAGAAAGAAAGAAATACAGAGACAGGAAGATAAAGAGAAACTCAGTTTTAAAGCATTCTGTCTCTAGAGTAATAAATAGCTTGGGTTGCACCAAAAGGGGTGTATCAGTTATTCTGGTGGCAGGTAAACCCAGAGTGCTATACTGTGTTTGTCAAGCATCCATCTCTTGTGACAGATGAATTAGTGTCTTTGTATTTTGGCTGAGGCAGAGAGCAGAGAGCAGATCACTTTACTGCCCTGAGGGGGTGTGGAAAGGTTTGTTATAAAACATGGATTTTACATTAGAAAGACTTATCACCAAGAGAGGGTGAAAAATAACAGCAGCTTTTGTGATACAAATGTTCTGAATTTGAATGTTTATGAAATAGTATGAAGAAAAAAAATGTCACTCAAACAACATCTACATTTATTATAAAAATTACATTACCTATATATAAAATTACATACATATACAGTATCTCACAGAAGTGAGTACACCCCTCACATTTTAGTAAATATTTTATTATATCTTTTCATGTGACAACACTGAAGAAATGGCACTTTGTTACAATGTAAAGTAGTGAGTGTACAGCTTGCATAACAGTGTAAATTTGCTGTCCCCTCAAATTAACTCAACACACAGCCATTAATGTCTAAACCGCTGGCAACAAAAGTGAGTACACCCCTAAGTGAAAATGTCCAAATTGGGCCCAAAGTGTCAATATTTTGTGTGGCCACCATTATTTTCTAGCACTGCCTTAACCCTCTTGGGTATGGAGTTCACCAGAGCTTCACAGGTTGCCACTGGAGTCCTCTTCCACTCCTCCATGACGACATCACGGAGCTGGTGGATGTTAGAGACCTTGCACTCCTCCACCTTCCTTTTGAGGATGCCCCACAGATGCTCAATAGGGTTTAGGTCTGGAGACATGCTTGGCCAGTCCATCACCTTTACCCTCAGCTTCTTTAGCAAGGCAGTTGTCATCTTGGAGGTGTATTTGGGGTCGTTATCATGTTGGAATACTGCCCTGCGGCCCAGTCTCCGAAGGGAGGGGATCATGCTCTGCTTCAGTATGTCACAGTACACGTTGGCATTCATGGTTCCCTTAATGAACTGTAGCTCCCCAGTGCTGGCAGCACTCATGCAGCCCCAGACCATGACACTCCCACCACCATGCTGGACTGTAGGCAAGACACACTTGTCTTTGTGCTCTTCACCTGGTTGCCGCCACACACGCTTGACACCATCTGAACCAAATAAGTTTATCTTGGTCTCATCAGACCATAGGACATGGTTCCAGTAATCCATATCCTTAGTCTGCTTGTCTTCAGCAAACTGTTTGCGGGCTTTCTTGTGCATCATCTTTATAAGAGGCTTCCTACTGGGACGACAGCCATGCAGACCAATTTGATGCAGTGTGCGGCATATGGTCTGAGCACTGACAGGCTGACCCCCCACCCCTTCAACCTCTGCAGCAATGCTGGCAGCACTCCTACGTCTATTTCCCAAAGACAACCTCTGGATATGACGCTGAGCACGTGCACTCAACTTCTTTGGTCGACCATGGCGAGGCCTGTTCTGAGTGGAACCTGTCCTGTTAAACCGCTGTATGGTCTTGGCCACCGTGCTGCAGCTCAGTTTCAGGGTCTTGGCAATCTTCTTATAGCCTAGGCCATCTTTATGTAGAGCAACAATTATTTTTTTCAGATCCTCAGAGAGTTCTTTGCCATGAGGTGCCATGTTGAATTTCCAGTGACCAGTATGAGAGAGTGAGAGCGATAACACCAAATTTAACACACCTGCTCCCCATTCACACCTGAGACCTTGTAACACTAACGAATCACATGACACCGGGGAGGGAAAATGGCTAATTGTGCCCAATTTGGACATTTTCACTTAGGGGTGTACTCACTTTTGTTGCCAGCAGTTTAGACATTATTGGCTGTGTGTTGAGTTATTTTGAGGGGACAGCAAATTTACACTGTTATACAAGCTGTACACTCACTACTTTACATTGTAGCAAAGTGTCATTTCTTCAGTGTTGTCACATGAAAAGATATAATAAAATATTTTCTAAAATGTGAGGGGTGTACTCACTTCTGTGAGATACTGTATATATATAAAATATATATATACACACAGTTGCAATCCTTGCTTTCACAAAGAGCTGGATCTTGTATAAAAGCTGACATACCCCAGTCTTGTTAGCTGCACGAACTTTGAACCTGTAGGTGGTTCCAGGAAGCAAACTCCCCACAGTACACTCTGTTTTAGATCCATGATACACCTCCACTGGCTCTGATCCCTCCTCCATTGCACACATCTCCAAACTAAACTCTATGCCTTCACTCTTTTCACCACACAAAGGACCATCTGTAGAAATGGAGAATAGGGGTGAGTGGGAAAGATAGAAAGCAGGGGAGGGAAACAATAATCATTCATTCAAATTAGTCGATTTGTTCACTCAAAAAACCAAAAACAAATTCTGTCATCATTTATCATCCATGTTGTTCCAAATGGCTTTCTTCCGTGGAACACAAAAGGAGATGTATGGCAGAAAAACATCCTCAGTCACCATTCACTTTCATTATATGGAAAAAATATGCAATGAAAGTGAATGGTGACTGAGACTAACATCTCCTGCTAACATTTCATTTTGTGTTATCGAACAGAACTAACAATGAACAATAGTATTTTTTATAAATTAACCTTAACCGAGATTGACAAATGCCAAAAAAAATATTGTTCATTGTAATTTCAGGCCACCTTATGCATTAACTAATGTTAACATGTAGAACCTTGATATAAAATGTTTCCAATAAAGCAAACAATATATTGATTTCTAAAGCTATTATTTATAGTAAGCCTTCATCTGCCACAATGATGTACTGTCTTTAAATCATCTTCATTTTGAGACTATTCTCATCATATATTGATACAGCATCGTATATAATAACTAAGCATCATGTAATTAATTCAATTATTTTTTCAATTGATTGACAGCTTTAATTTAAGTGTTGAAAAAGTCAATACACAGTCATCAGTCTAGTGTACATGATCACATGTTATGATGACCTCAGAAAACTTCATACGTCTGTCTGGCGCCAAGCTCTCAAAACCAAAACATTTTCTTGAGTTCTCTCTACAAGCCTGAGCCTCACAGGCTTCAGGAAGGAACTGATCAATTGCTGTGATGAAGAACATTCAGGGAAGATCACACCTAAAATCTGAGCAGTGCGGTGCACAGAGAATCAACGTGGATGGCTGAAATAAGCACTGCTTTTTCACAGTTATTTATAGATGTGTTCAGCCTGTTAAGTGAGTCCACCTTCACTCAAAAACAGTGAGTCAGGACGATAATTGCTAAAAAACAAGTGTAGACTCTCTCTCCCCCTTATACACAGAAAGATATAGTAATTGATGTGATATAATGTGTGAACAGAGCACATGAAGGTGTTCAAGGTATAGATCTTTCAATTGAGCGCTAAAGTAGGATTCCAGAAGGAAAATATCCCATTCATATTCTCCTTATAGAAATTGATTTTTAGCAAAAAAGTATAAACCTTTCAACACAGACCTACCATGAGCTATGAGGTTTTTAAGCAATGGTATCTGCTTCTGTTGAAACCATTCATTGTTGTTATTTTAATTTAATTACAAAGAAATCTGCTTAATATGCAAATTCCCAATGAAAAACTACTCTACCCATAATTCTGAGAAGAGATTCACCAATCAGAGAAAAATGCTCAGCAGTGACCGCCACTTCCATGAAGCATTGCGAATGACTCTAAAACTACTTATATACTGTATTTGTACTTATCTGAATACTTTTCAATACATTTTCAATATATTTTTGTTATAAATATACTGTTTTGTGATTATAAGACAATAGCTTTATTCTGATTTTGATTTTTCATTCGCAACGCTTCATGGGATTGTAGTTCACTCCCCCATATTATAAAAAACACCATTATCATTTATGTTTTGCTTTAAATCAAGTTTGTAACTGTTGTGATTCACTTCAGAGTGGGTTGGTTTGATTCATGGCTTAGAACTCTTTATTGAAGATTGTTTTTATATTCCAATTGAGAAAAAAAAAAGAAAAAAAAATACTATTCCCATTCAGGTGATTATAGAGAAGGCCATCCAGGTGCATTCTGAACAACTTGGCTCAATTTTTCCAGCATGTAACTGACTTTTAAACTTTATTGGTGTTGCACAACTGTGGATCCTCAGAACAGTTCTAGCGTTGACTTGGCAACAAACATGAAAATTCTAAAAGGAGACAAGTTCGTTTCTTTTAAAACTGATGCATCAAAACATTTGCTGAATAGAAGTTATATTACGGGCATAAGGTGTGGCCTTTGAGAATTTTCTGCTAATGCAAACCTTTCGTGGTAAAAACAAGCTATTTAGTAAGAACAAAGAAAAGTAAGAGTCTCACCCCATTGCAAATTCAGCTCCTTGTGTTTGATGTTACCGACAACTCTTGGGAGCTGACAGCGGCCAGGGGGCAGGCTCAAAGTGCACACCGTCAAGTCTTCAGAGCACTGCAGGACCAACACAATGAGTCAACACTTAATACTGTGACAGGAATGATACACTGATTCATCCACCAATCCCTTACAATGAGACCTTGTAACAAGAATCAGCCCAGGAATACTAAATAAATGATGTTTTACCCACAATTCTTCTCTGTTCTGCTCAGTTCGTACCTGGCCTTGTCCACCAACAGTGACACAGCTGAGTCTGAGGGAGTAGCATGTTGCTGGTTTTAGATCCTTACACAAATGTTTCTTTTCTGGTCCTCTATAAAGAGTCGCCCACTGCCTCTCTGCTAAAAACACAAACATTAACAATAAAAATATATGTCAGGATGAATCTCACTAAACCTGTCAAGAACATGTCCAAATCCTATTTCATGACTGGAACTGACTTCCATCCATGGTCAGTAATAAAGTGGGGCTAGAGGCAAAAATGCCACCAAAAATGACAAAAATGCCCCAGAAATTCAAAATGTGGGGGCACGTGTTTCTTTTTTTAACACAAAGTTTTTTATTTGTAACATCTAATACACTTCTTAATGTTCTAATTATAGTGTTAGTTATACATATTATAGCATAAAATATGAGTTGATGTTGATTTCATTCTTAAATTCTCATTCTTCAGAATTTGTTTTAATGAACTGATTAAATTGATGTATTTGACATAAGCGAATGCAAATTGCCCCTTGATTTAAAATGTAATTTCTAACACTGCTTCCAGCACACTTAAAAGACCAAACAAGCCATGGTGTTTTCTCTAGAAATCTGGTTGCTGTTAAATCAAAATTATCAACATGGTATTTTGCGTTACATATATTTGATTCATATGCATTAGAATTTGTTTTGTGTCATTTGCTTCAATTCCTATGGTGACTTTGTTTTCTTTTTTAAAATGATGCATAGTTTTTAGAGATTGTTTTGGCTAGTGTTTTTATTTAATGTGTATGGTCCCTGATTAAATAAATAAATAACAAATATTTTATATGATTTAAATGGTCAAAGTATTCATACATTATAATAGTATTTGTTGTACTACCTTGAATATATGCTGATTTAAAGGGTTAGTTCACCCAAAAATGAAAATTCTCACATCATTTACTCACCCTCATGCCATCCCTGATGTGTATGACTTTCTTTCTTCAGCAGAACACAAACAAAGATTTTTAGAAGAATATCTCAGCTCTGTAGGCCCATACAATGCAAGTGAATGGTGACCAGACCTTTGTAGCTCCAAAAATCACATAAAGGAAACATAAAAGTAATCCTTAAGACTCTAGCGGTTAAATCCATATCTTCAGAAGCAATATAATAGGTGTGGTTGAGGATCAATATTTATGTCCTTTTTTTTACTCTAAATCTCCTTTTTCACTTTCTCCTTTACATCTGAATGTCACATGTGGTGCCTGTTTAGTTTCACTTTCTCATCTGAAAGTGAATGTGAAAGTGGAGATTTCGAGTAAAAAAGGACTAAAATATTGTTTGGTTTTTCAACCACACCTATTATATCACTTCTGAAGATACGGATTTAAACACTGGAGTCAAATGGATTACTTTTATTTATTTATTTATTTTTTATTGGTCACATACATAACCATACACAGTACGACATGTAGTGAAATTCTTGGTACGACTTTTCTCCCCACAGTTTTACAGTTTACGATCAAATTATATCTATATATATATATATATATATAGATATATAGATAAGGAGTAGAAATAGAAGTAAAAAAACACAATTAAAAAACACAATAAAATACACAATAAAATAAAATTATATTTTACAAACTTTATAAATAATACAAATTTTATGATTCCTTTATGTGATTTTTGGAGCTACAAAGGTCTGATCACCATTCACTTCGATTGTATGGACCTACAGAGCTAATACATTCTTCTAAAAATCTTAATTTGAGTTCAGAAGATGAAAGAAAGACATACATCTGGGATAACATGAGGGTGAGTAAATGATGAGAGAATTTTCATTTTTGGGTGAACTGTTCCTTTAAATAAAAACTGTTGTATTACAGTAATCTGTTTTACTGTGATACATAAAAAAATGAAATGACTATTAAAGTTATAATAATCTAATGAGAATCAGCACTGAGAATAATGGAAATGTCTGAAAGTATTACAGTAATGAGAAGTCTTCTTGCAAAATATTATTTCTTAATTTTTACTTTTGATTTTGGCATGAAATGTAACCTGGACATGTTTTTGTTAGATTCACCAGTTTGCACTCTAATAAAGGCAAACATTTGAGGGCTAATAATACTTTGGAAATTTTATTCAAATAAGCCATTAAATGAAACTACTGTATATGAAACAGCCTAATACCTTCAATATTCCCTTCTGATATCTCCAGGATGTAAGTCAACTCTCCAGATCCACCGTCATCTTGTGGAGGTTCTGATTTAATGACAAAAGGTGGTTAAACTTAGAATCTAGTGATAAATGGGCAATACACAATACAATCAAACTTGTTTGATATATAGAAAGGTGATTTAGAGAGTTTCCTACCCCATGTCACACAGAAGCTATGATATGTAACTCTGTTTACTGCAGGATTCAATGGGGGTCCAGGTCTGTCTGGGGTCGTCTTACACACGAGCAAAGAGCTTGGTGCACTGCGCCACTCGCCACTACAGATGATGAGCTGTAGGGGATGACAGTGATAGGAGATATTTAGAAGATCACACAAGGTGGAGCATTGTTTTACATACTATTAAAAAAATAGTAGGCAGTTCACAGTATAAACTGCACAGAATGCAATAAATAGTATACTACTGTAGTTTTCCATGTCGAACATAGCCATGAACCTGGCTTTGTGGTGTCTGAATAATCTCAGATGACATCACCAAAAAGCAAATAACAAAGGTGACGTTCAGATATTCGGGACATGGAGGACACAACTTGTGCAAGCGTTCCTACAGCCTCGCAGGGAGCATCTTATAAATCTGCTCAGAAGTGTAACGGTCGTTCTCCCTTGACAATACTAACACACTGTTCTCTGGCTTCTAGGAGATTAAACTAAAAGCCTTTAACACGCATCACCACGGGAAACCAATTGACATCTTTCTCCCACAACAGCAACAGCTGCCGAAATTGAGAAACAGCTCCAGGTTAAGAGGAGCTGACATAGAAATTAAAGTTCATTAGATTAGCCCTAATTGCCTGATTAATGGAGGAAATGTAGGAGTGTAGTGGTTGGGGAATGTGTTCTTTTACTCCAATCCAAATTTACATTACATTTACAACATTACTGTGCATCCTGGTTTTGTGTATGTGTGTACAGCTGTGTGTGTTCATGAAAGAAGTCGCTTCTATAGTATAAAGCAATCTGCTCCATGCATTGAAAAGACGTTAAAAAAAGGTTAAAATAAAATGCTGTAATAAGCAGGTAACCAATCTCATGTGAGTGTACATCATTTTGAACATGTTGTACACCTTGAATCTATGCAAGTTAAACATGTCACTCACCCTGAATCTGTACAGTGTGTTTCTTCTTAGAGGCTCCACCTTATGGTTCAGCTCCAAACCGCTATAAACTGCCTGAAACTCCAGTCCCTGCCAAAACGCATCATGATTTTGAGTTAAAAACTGGAGAATGGACAGTTAGGGATTAAAATGTATCCTACAACCACTCTTTATTAACAAACATTAACAACAACCAGCTTGAGGGAAAAAATAAGCTACATGAAATGGCTTTCTCTTCAAAATATTTGGACGGAACCTCAGCATTAGTCATGGATCCAGAACGTTCCATTTACTCTGACATCTACAGGCAAAATCAATTAAGTAGCAACCAGCTCACCAGCAACCAGAGTACAAAAATAATAAAAAACAGCCAATAGGCAGGACATCCAGTGCATTCCTTTAGTACTGAGCAAATCCATTTTCTCATGATAGAACCTGTCGATACTTAAGACAACAGAATAGCATAATAACTGCTGCACAGGGGGTATTATCATGGGATGGTGGGGGGGGAGTTCGGCACCTTTGTTTCGTCTTGCACCTCCAGGGTGTATGTAACCACCTCCTCAACGCTGCAGCTGTTCGGTCGGGTCCACTCCAGCGTAACCCAGGATGGACCTGCCAGTACCAGCCGTGGTGGTAAGGATGTCTGTGGCAGGCTTCCTGTGGTGTAGAAGACAACTGCTGTGCTGAATCCACTGCAGGCGAGCAGAGAGGCAGGAAGATTAATTGGTTAAAACACAGAAATAAATCGAATCCATTTCCACATTCTAAAGATCATATGACAAAACATCACAGTGTGTGAGGGGCACATAAAAGTTATAAATTGTTTGGACTTTCTTTCCCAGAGAAACGCCCAACCTGGTCTCATAGTGAAAACTGACTCTATATACATTTTTGCAATGTACAATTCCCTGGCGTTTCCAGGTGAAATGAACACTAGAGGCGCTACAACAACTGTGTGTTTTAATCACTTTCACTCAAATCATGACTTTAATGGCTGATTATGACTTTATAAATACTTATTTTTCTCAGACCCTGCTATTTTATGATATCGACACACTTTTACATACACCGATCAGCCACAACATTAAAACCACCTGCCTAATATTGTGTAGGTCCCCCTCGTGCCACCAAATCAACAAGGCGTTTCCGTCCACAGAACTGCTGCTCACTGGATGTTTTTTGTTTTTGGCACCATTCTGGTTTGAGTATTTCTGTAACTATTGATCTCCTGAGATTTTCAGTCTCTAGAATTTACTCAAAATGGTGCCAAAAATAAAAAACATCCAGTGAGCGATAGTTCTGTGGATGGAAATGCCTTGTTGATGAGAGAGGTCAACAGAGAATGGCCAGACTGGTTCAAACTGACAAAGTCTACGGTAACTCAGATAACCTCTTTGTACAACTGTGGCTGTACAATAGTATCACAGAATGCTATTCTGAGATGCGTGCTGGCGCTGTTTTGGCGGCATGAGTGGAACCTACACAATATTAGGCAGGTGGTTTTAATGTTGTGGCTGATCGGTGTATATACACTTAATCCAACATGATAAGCTTGTGTGGTAGCTCACCTGATGGAGCATCCGACTTAGAGTCGGAGGACCACGGTTCAAGTCCAGCCATGTGCTCAAGTTGATACGTGACATTACAGAGTCATAGAAGTGGCATGAAATGATGTGGTAAGTTCAGAAAATAAGATTTTTCATATAACACTTATGATTAGGTTTAGGCATTGATAAGGTAAGGATGTATTTTTTTTTGGGGGGGGGGGATTTTTCCCCCTTTTTCTCCCAATTTGGAATGCCCAATTCCCAATGCGCTCTAAGTCCTCGTGGTCGCATAGTGATTCGCCTCAGTCTGGGTGGCGGAGGACGAATCCCAGTTGCCTCCGCATCTGAGACAGTCAACCCGCGCATCTTATCACGTGGCTTATTAAGCGTGTTGCCACAGAGACATAGCGCGTGTGGAGGCTTCACGCCATCCACCGCGGCAACCACACTCAATTCACCATGCGCCCCACCGAGAACAAACTACATTATAGCGACCACGTGGAGGTTACCCCATGTGACTACCCTCCCTAGCAACCGGGCCAATTTGGTTGCTTAGGAGACCTGGCTGGAGTCACTCAGCACACCCTGGGATTCGAACTAGCGAACTAGCGAGCTCCAGGGGTGGTAGCCAGCGTATTTTACCACTGAGCTACCCAGGCCCCAGGATGTATTTTTTTAACGTCTCATTTATATTTAAAAACACTAATGGTTAGGTTCAGGCAAAAATTTTACATTAGTGGGGTATGTTTTAAAAAACATCCATCTAACCATTTTACTCGCTTTTGGTGCCCCCAGCTGGACATTTCACTGGAAACCTGCAGCCAAACATGTTATGAAGCACATACATTTTTTAATTGCAAAAATGTTGTCATGTTCAAGTAAATTTCATGAGATCAGGCTGGAAAAGCCATTGCTGCCATTCATGTAGAATACTGTGCAGATAATTTTCTCATTTACTGTGCTGTTAAAGGAATATTCCGGGTTCAAGACAAGTTAAGCTCAATTGAAAGCATTTGTGGCCCTCCAAAAAGTGGCCCCATTTACTTCCATTGAAAGTGCCTCACTGTCGCCTCTATTTTTGCTTTTTTAAAAGAAAAGGAGGGACGATTCAAAATAAATGTATGTGGTAATCAACATTACGCCACAAATGCTGTTGATTAAGCGTAACTTATATTGAACCCGGAATATTCCTTTAAACACAAGGACGTACACCTCAGGACCAAAAAACTATTACTTACAACACAAAGCACAGAGGCTAGGGGTTATATGTCTAAATATTGCTTTAAGATTTACAACAAATTATTTAAAATTCACATACACCTCAAAAACTCCACTTACGAAAAAAGTATGGTGGCGCTACCATGGTACAGTGATGGTATCAGATGGTACTACCATTGTAGTTTTACATATACCATGATACTGAAAGATTACCATATTTACAGTATACACCATGGTATTTACCTGCTCCTCTAATAAAGGTCCAAAACCATGGTATTATATAATGTGTATATTGTAATGTTTATACTGCAGGTGTTTTTGTATTTATTGTAACACTGTCTGTTAATGCACGTCACGCACTGGTGTAATGTAACACAAATGTAACAAACGTAAAGTAAATTCTGCTACCTCACACGTCCTGGCGATTACAAGCGATTCTGATTCTGATCCAAAAACCATTGTAGTACCATGGTACATTTTTGTAAGTTTCATATACAGTACGCACAATTACACAAACCTGGTGCCGATGTCATTTAGTGCTGCCACTCGAAATGTGTACCCGACAGCAGGGCACAACCTCATGACTTTGCAGTGTCGCTGATGTCCAACGTAATACTCACGGAAAATGCTGTTCTTTTTACCCTGAAAAAGCAATGAGAATAAAGTGATGTGGTTAGAAGTGACAAATAACACAATGGTAAAAACATCAGCAGTTTAAAATACAAGAGAAAAGGTCAGCCACGCACTGTGTCCATTTCTTAACATGAAAAGAACAAAGTAAATTACTGCTGGAAGCTGTGTTAATTGTCACAACAGGAGCCAGAAATTAATTAAAATTAAAATCAAAGGGGGTATTTTCAAATAAATTCTGTGGGGAGGAACTGCTGCCAACATCCTCAGAGCCTTCTGGTGCTGCATAGCAACAGCTGAGTAGTAGAAATTAAATTTTAATGAGTCAGAAAAGCTTTGAGTCAAGCCTTAAATAAAAACTAAAAGCAGACAGACTACAGGATGAAGAGGTAATGTCTGTTAAAATGTGAGATTCAATCTATTTTCACACTTGAAACTTTTTTACAAGAATACAGTTTTGACCAAACAGTGAGCTGAAACTGACCGACCGAACATGGTCTAAGGTTTGTTCACTTCAGTAAGCTTCAGTTTGCTTTTAAGCATGTTTGGAGTGTTCACAAATAAGAAATCATAGCGAACCTCTTTCAGACCATAAAACAAAGTGTGAAAATACACTCAAGTCTCCAGAGGAACATCATTGGGAGAGGAAAACAACATCACAGCCATAGTGACATATATTTGTCCTGATACAGCAAACGAAATGTAGAGATGAAGTATTTCGATTCGTTTTCTGATTCATCAGCGTCTGGTTTAAGGTAATTAAATTTAAGACATTTTAATGATTTTTAATGGCAATTTTAAAAAGAATTTAAGACCATATGTGTAATAAAAACATTTATGTAATTCAACTGCAAGGCCAACACATTAATTTGAACTGTAAAAAAAAAATTTTTGCTCTTTGATGATATTTTCAGATGGCTTAAAAGGGTGATATTTTCCCCCAAAATAATCATAATTTTGACCAAACGGCAACACAGTTTTAACTAAATGAGTTCATGGAAGTATAATATTTAATTGCATTTATTTAAATGCAACAATATATTAATACAGTTAATTAAATAGCAATATTTGATTAATAATTATTTGAAAATATTCATTTACATGAACAAACAGATTTACTAGAATGATTTGGACATTCCAAAGCTACATTCGGAGGGAAAGAACCGATTCACTAGTATTAATCAAATGTTCCAACGCTACATGTAATAGAGACATGCTTGGCTGTAAACTAAGTGCATAAACATTAAAAACAGAGATTTAGCTTTTGGTCGCCCTATATCACTACTTGTTGGACACTAAACACCATTTATAGGCATCTTTATGATGCAAGGGCATTGCAAGGTGCAAACTATTATTCTGAGTGTGCAGCACAGTGTTGCTTTTCAGGGTGTCCGTGGATCCTTATAAAGGGTAAATGATGACAGTTAAATGTGACTGATGGCATTTCATTTACATAATTGTGGCATTGCATCTTTACTTTAAAGCCCTTTAACTAGGCAGCAGCATCTCTTGTCTGACTTCAGTGAATGATATTAAAGACATTTTCTATGTTTTGTAAGATATTTAAGACTTTTTAAGACCTTCAATTTTAAAAACTGAATTTAAGAATTATTTGTCCTTTATAAGGATTCACGGACACCCTGAAAAGCAAAAACCTTGTGGGGGGAATTATGGCTTTGGCATTTTAGCTATCTGAAGCAAAATAGCACAGACAGAATGATATTGATCTGTCATGAAAACAAAAAAAGCTGACTGATGGACAAACATTAATATGTCTGCCTTCATGATCACAGCAATTCAGAACCAAAAGCAGAAAGCCCAAACAGAGAGAGCAATAAGTGGCTATTCATGAGTTCCCACCACAAGTTGGAAGGAATAAATTACTGTGGAAAGATTACGGTCAACGGCATCCTTTCAACCCTCAGCCCTCATTAAACATGACCTGCCACTGAGGAAATGTGTGATGAAGGAGAGCAGGAGAGAAACAGGTACAGGGAAAATTCATGGATTAATGGGCAAAGAGTAAATGCCACATGTAGGATATGACAGAAGGAAAGTGAACAAGTCGATACATACCTCATCCCACTCTAGAATATAATTGGTGATTTTGGAGCCATTGTCCACAGGGGGCTGAAATAAAACATTTACAAATTACATTTCAGAAGAAAAAACAAAACAGTAAACGCAACTGTACTGAATACACAGAATCAAATAAATAGTATATATATATTTATTAGATCAATAACAACAAGTACCATGATGATACTACCATGTTTTTGGACATGGTTTCATGGCAATACCATTTCCCCAATCCCCCACCTCTCCAATACCATGGTGCCTTGGAGTACCATGTAAAAACTATGGTAGTGGTATTTAATAAGAAAATAATTTGGTATAATGGTAAATATATATCTAAGTACCATAGTATTACCACCTGATCCCAAAACTGAATTATGGTACTGCCATAGAACTTTTTTGTAAAGGAAGTTTAAATGCACAATCAATAACTTCTACCAGCTTTATGCTTTTAAACATATAAATTGAGCCAATATAGGTATATTTTTATACGGTATGTTACTGTTTGACAATTGCACTTCCAATAATGGCCAAGGAGTGGCATCAATTACCGAACTGAACCTTTAAAATCTGTTAGACGTACCTTCCACTGTAATGTGAGGGAGCTCTTGGTACGATGGGACAGTCTGGGGGGTAGAGGGGTATCAGGAGGGGCACTATGGGTAGTGAAGGCCCTCACATCTGAACTGGGACCCTTCACAGAGTTACACACTGTGTTTACTCTGTAATACACACACACACACACAGTGAGAATTTACAAATGAGGTCAAGAAAAATTGATCACAAATTAAAATGATAAACACTAAAATATGGTGTTTTACGTAGTTACAAGAACAGTCTGTGCCTCTCCAGTATAGTGCTGTTCAATGTAAGTGTTATTTAATCATATTTTAGACTACCAGACAGTTACTATATTCTATGGGCCAATAGCTATCAAAGCAACAAAAAAAAAAACATTTTTTTTTTTTACCATATATCATCTTTGACTTATTCATGGAAATCAGATATCAGGTCCTACATTTCTCTTCAATCAGTGGAGCGTTTAACCTCATTTGTCAGTCGCTTTGGATAAAAGTGTCTGCTAAATGAATAAATGTAAAACAGTCCCACCTCAAAAAAAGCACCGCTTTTTGAACAACTCTTACCTGACGTGATAGTCTGTGGCTGGTCTGAGGTCAGTGAGTGTGTACTGCAGTTCCTCACCACTGAAACAAAGAATCAAACCAAGAGTGAGCAAACAACCCAAGCAACTAACAAAGACACAATCTGTTTGTGAGAGTAGATGGGTCAAGAATCCTGTAAAGCCTCCTTCAGATTTGAATGTAGGGGAAGAAGCCCCTCTTAACAACAACATATACCACTACAATTTATAAAAGCCCATGTTGCAGATGTGCATCAGGGCAATGCTTTAACTGTTTGGGAAAGACAGATGCACCTACACTAATGACCTGGAATAAATGGCTTTATTTCTATTTAAATAATTTTTTTAAGATTACTCATCTAGACATTGAAATGTTCTGTTCTTGCTTTGATGCACTTGTCTGAAGTGGAGTACATGATGTAAACAGGGTCCCTACCTGTACACAACCTTGTATTTCCCATCCCGACCCTTATCTGAAAGCTGTAATTCGTAATTGCAGGAGGGAAGGGTCCCGTCCCCTTGCCATCCCAGTCCAGAGGCGCTCGGCGAGAAAGCAGAAGTCCAAGACACCAGTGCAGAGCGAGACTGGACCTTAGACACCTGAGGTGCAAAGATGAGGAACATTTCGATTTGTATTATAAAACAGATTCTAATTCAGTTTTATTTAGATGC
The DNA here is from genome assembly GCF_019703515.2 of Myxocyprinus asiaticus. Lineage (NCBI taxonomy): Eukaryota > Metazoa > Chordata > Actinopteri > Cypriniformes > Catostomidae > Myxocyprinus > Myxocyprinus asiaticus. The sequence continues at coordinate 26,062,384 of NC_059387.1, forward strand.
ATTCAAAGCAACTGTAAAATAGCCGATATACACAAACCTATGACCGCAAATCAATGTAATTCTATGTTAATGCGCCAAGTTGCTATGCTGCTTAGCAACAGTAAACACCCTACAGTTAGGATAATGAACTACTTGACTTTGCAGAAGGATTGCTTCTTTTTGTTCTTCTTATATTTATTATTAAACCTTGGTTTCTGTTATATTGCAGTCTCCGCCACTGTATAAAAGCAACAACTGAATTACATTTATTTTTATAGCGATACATTTTCACATATTCAAACACATATTATGCCAAAGCAGCTTTTAACCACTAAATTCTCCATTGGTGGCTGTGTGGCATCGTGCATAAGAATACACCCAAAACGTGGTACAGTCGCTGTAATGCATTGCATTGAGTAGCTAATTGCTTTATTGTAGAACATAACAAGTGTCTGATTCACAAAGAAAGAAATGTAACATCTAACTGCTCAATAATCATGTTTGGTTACAGAGAGGTTAATTTTCAGATTGATTTGCTGGGAAACAAACAGTAATTACACTTCAAATCCAAAATTCTGTTGACCACCCCCCAAGTCTGAACAATTTTTCAGGGGAGCATCTGAGAGTAGATAAAAGCCTAAAATAAAGTGAAACTGTTGAAAGGAAGACCTTTCCATTATAATTCCAAATAATTTATGATGTCTGGTACATCAATAAACTGAGGCAGTTTCAGACACAGAAGCATCTGTGTCTGAAGAGGCTACAGCCTTGGCAAACCAGGCTAGGTTATGCTACTATTCCCTCTGGAATTTATTATTAAAAAGGATGTGCAAAAATACATATTTTTAAAAAAATCGACTAGTCAAATTTCTGGTCACTTTTTTTTATTTAAAATGTATATAAACAATCTTGATAAAAATGTGCAAAATGCAAATATTCATTTTTATGCTGATGTGTTTCGTCTCTGGTAAAAGCTTTTGAGGAATTGCAAACTGCATTTAATTCTATTCAAACTTCTCTGTCTCAGTTGAAGTCTGTACTTAACACTGACAAAACCAAACCAATGGTATTTTCTAAAGCAAAAAAAAAAAAAAAAAAAAAAAAAAGGCCAGAGAAGCTTCCACCAATTACTACTTTTCAGGGTGATGCAATTGATTCTGTTACTTCATATAAATATCTTGGGATTTTAGTTGATGATAGTCTTTCTTTTCAGCCCCATATTCAGCAACTTACAAAGAAACTGAAGCTGAAACTGGGATTTTATTTCAGAAATAAGGCTTGTTTTTCTTTTGAGGCTAAAAGGAGGCTCGTGTTAGCCACCTTTTTGCCTATGCTGGACTAGTGCGATATTTTATATATGAATGCTTCTGCCCAGTGTTTGAAATCAACTGACACCCTTTACCATGGAGCACTGAGATTTATTCTAAACTGCAAAACTGTTACTCTATACTGTGCACTTTATATTAAAGGGTTGGCTGGCCTTCTCTAGGGCACCCGTAGGCTCAGTCACTGGCATATTTTTATCTATAAAGCCATTCTGGGGTTTCTCCCATCTTATTTGTGCACTTTTATTATTTTTAAAAGTAGCTGTTATTCACTTCGGTCACAGGACCTTATTTTACTAACTGTCCCTAATGATAGAACTAATCTTGGCAAAAGGGCTTTTATGTACTCTGCTCCATCGGCTTGGAATGCCTTACAAGGTAGCCTAAAAATGGAAAAACTTGTCCCACTAAGTGTTTTTAAGTCATTGATGAAAGCTTTTCAGACTGATTCTTTGTCCTGTCAATGTTTTTAACTAGCGTTGTTAGGTTTTTGATTGTATTTTCTGATTTCTGATTTGCTTCAATAAATAACATTATCATTTAAAAACTGTATTTTGTGTTTACTCAAATTGCTTTTGTCTTATGTTAGATTTTGTTTGAAATTTTGAAACAATTTATAAGATATACACAAAAACAGAAGTACTTTTATACTTAAATAGTAAAAAATACTTTTTCACAGCACTGTATTAAATGCGTATCTTTTCTGCGAAGTAAAGCATCTAAACTAAAACAAAAAATTATAAGAAACAATAGAGATAAACTAGTTGTTGAATGACTAGTCAACTAGACCATTGTGACCCATCTCTAATTATTAAAGGATGGAAGAAATGGTTATAAGTAACAAATTCCCTTAGTTAAGGCTGCTCTGTGCCTGCTCAAAATTCTGTGTAAAGGTGCAATGCGGCATAAAATCCAGACTAAATTAAGCCTGCTCTGACCCACCTCAGCCCCAAGTATCAAAAGCAGTTCTGATGTTGCTTTGGTTCTGATTCTGAATAAATAAAATGCAGCATCAGAGCAGTCTTATCCTTTGTTATGACAGAGCATATATTTCATAATTTTGTTTTTTATTTAAAAGTACAATGGTATATTTTCAGTCATTTCATATTTATATTTTTCCAAATTTTATATTTAAAACATGAATCTTACAACATAATTTATGCAATTGTAATTGTGCATTTATGCCACCTCTGAGCAGCATTAAACTGTCTGTGTAAATACTCCTAAAAGCCACAGAGATGCAACTTCTGTTCCACCTTTGCAGTGTGGAACACTGCTTGCTCTAGAATCAGTGCAAGCACTAAACTGCACCAGTAAAATGTCATAGGTAATAATAAGAAGAGACACTGCAAAATTCTTCATTTAAGTAATTGCCTGGTTTTGCAGTCCCACCAGTGGGTTAGTTTTAAGAATTCATCAATTTCATATGTAAAATGACATTTTAGTGGATGTCTGAAATCAGTTCAAGCTCACACAGGTATCTTAGCAGAGTAACCACAGGATAAGTTGTTCCACTGCTTGACATGTCTGACAATTAAGTGTGCAAATCTTCATTTTGAACAGTATGTCTATTGTTTAACAATTTTAAACATACGTTCTTTATTATATTTTTTTATTGAAATGTTTGGCTTGAAAAATTTGCTTTTGCTATTTTTCTTTAAAATAAATTGGGTTTTGGGGCCATTGTATATTAACGTGACATTTTGAACCTTGCTTTTCTCAACCGTTGATAGAAATAGCTGAAGATTACAAAAGCAGGTTGCAGAGTGAGGAAAAACACATTGATGTGACCAATCAATTAATCATGTACACATTAAGACATTAAACATTATCTTCTGCTGCCCCCTAGTGAAAGTAAATGGAGGTGTTTAAAAGTAACCATCTCTGGACAAGCATAATCCTGAACTACCTTATTCCACTTTCTTAAAAAAAATGTGAGTGGTGCTTGCCTGTGTAAAACTCCCCATTATGATGCTAGGTTTATCATAGCCCGTTAAAATCAAGTTGACAGGGTATTCTTGGAGGTTGTTAGGCGGATGCCTCCTACTTGGCCAAGTCAAAAGAGCACTGCACCTTCAAGTCTCAAGTCTCAAATATGATATATTGATATATTGATAAGATATTCTGGTCCCTAGATATATCACGGGGAACAGCAAATCTAGACATCAGTTTTTCCCACCATTTTATCATCCACCCGGCAAAATCTTTTGTCTGATTGCTAAAGTAATAGCACATCTCTCATCAACAACCCACAATATTTAAGGTATCACTCATTTCCACAGCATAAATGGTGAGGGACAAGTTCCATGCCTTTAATACTTAGGTTTAGGGATTGAAACCAACCCTTAACCCCTAAGCATGAGCAATAATGATTAGTTATTGGGCAAAACCATGATATTACAACATTGCATTTTTGATGAACTGTCTTCAGGAGAAGAGATTTGTAGGGCGGCACATTTTTGGTTTTACCCACCTGGGGCTTGTCCATTCCTGATGGTGCAGCCTGAACTCGTCTTATGTCCACGTCAGCATCTACAAAGAGAAGAAGGTACTACAGGTGAACTCTATGCACATCTGTCTCCTGTCTGTCAAAGTCAGTCGTAAATCAAAGTGTGTGTCTGTAACGTCTCCATTCATGTTTGTAAGGGGAAAGAAACACAGACATCATCAATTTAGTATAAGCGATGGGCCATGATGGTCAACAGATTGACTAGTCATCCCACAACAGAGCAGTAGATTAGTGAGGTCAACTAATTTATCTAGATTTTTTTTTATTAGTAGTATTTAAGTGGTGGATCTTTAATTAGCATGCTGTAAGTATGCTGTTTTAACTGTTCGACAATTTGCATGGTAAAACCCTTTTGGAAAAGTTGTGTCATTTAGCCCTGGTGCTTGCGACACATTGTTGGTCGTCGCGACACATATCACGCTGTTTTTTTAAGCATTCCGCCACGCTCAAGTGTTGCGCTTTTTCATTTAAAAATGATGTGCCTCCAGATCCCCAAATGCAAGAATGCCCCTAAGAAATCCATCCAATTGCGAACCCCAAACAAGCCTAATTGTACGGGGCTTCCGGAATGCCGATTATTTGACTAGTCGTTCAGGCAACCCACGGACTGGTCGATTTTGAAAATATGTAGTTTTGGACATCCTTATTGAGCATCACCAAACAGTGGAAGTAGAAAGACAGATTGGAAACATCCTGATGGATGAGAACTGTCCATACGAAGTGGGCCAGCTCAACAGAAAGTGCTTTTTGGAGAAAGAGGTTCATAGGTCTGATTCTTACGGGGCCCAAGGGGCTCCTGCAATGACTCATCAGGCTGATGAAGTCATGGCAACATGACCCCACAATGACCTGTATGGTTTTCCTCAAACGAGATGTTGGGAGTGGGGGAAAGACTATGTTTTATGTGGATTCCTTTTTTTAATTGAGAGAGGAAAAAATGCGTGGAAAATCCAAGCTTCCACTCCATGTATGGATTCAAAATCAAACAAATGGGTCAAAGGGATTGTCTTGAATTACTCATAGAATTAAAAAAATAAATAAATAAACTGTCACGTCAGTGCTGGAGATCAGCTTTGTGAAGTAACTAACTGAAAGTAGCGAGGCTACTGTTTTTCAGTAGCACAGTAGTAGTTCAACTGTTTGTAAATCAGTGTAGCTTTCCAAAAACAAGCTACTTTTTCAAACAAGTAGCGGTGTAACATGAGAACACGTAATATAGTATTGCGCACATAGGTTTACAGTCGAGCAATCTAAAATCAAATTAAACAAGGTCCCCTAAACGTCCACTTTCTCTCATATGAAACACTGGGATTCATTTAGTTAATCGATTCATTTAAATGCAAGTTCAATGAAACGATTCAACTATTTATCTAAATCACTATGCAGATGTCTGCATGGTATTTTATGCGTTCTTGTAGCAACACACAAAAGATTATAACAATATTGGTAACAATAATTTCACAAATAATATCATATTTAATTAAATGCTGCTGTTGGTCACTGTTTTACTCGGGCAGAAAACTGATGGTGTTTTCTAGTTGTATTGGTGCTATTTAGTGTAAATAAATCTGCTCAAATGCTGTTTAATGTGGTCACTTTAATTGCGATCCTCAAGGTTTCTATGCCAGATAAATACAACTGTTTTAGCAAATAAATACATTAAATCATCTTATTGTATAGTTATTTTTGAACAGCTTCAAGGTGGTAAGCTATATTTTGTAAGTGGCTTCAAGTGTTTTTCAAGAGAAGCTTGATTGTAGTTGAACTACTTTAAATAATGAGTAGTTTGAAGCTTCACCAAACTTCAGTTTCAAAGCAGCTACCCCAACACGGCTGAAGACTAAAGGAGGCCGTCTACACTTCTAACGACATATTTCACGCAGATCTGAAAGGCTACAGCTTTAAACATCATCTCAGACACTCTCTTGTCTACCCGTGCCTTGTTTTAATTTGTCGTGCTTTTTCCTGTGCATTTTAACACACACCAGCCCTACGCTGTCACTTCAGACAGGAAGAGATCTGTGGCTCATTATGACTGTGGTTTAGCCACAGACAGACTACAGACACTCTCTCTCTCTCTCTTACACACAGACACTGAGGCATGGGAACCAATGGTCCAAAAGAACAAAGACCAGGAGAAGACTTATAGAAAAAGAGGAAAACATCGAGACTGAGAGCGCTGTTTTCAAAGGAATGATGAAAGAAGAGGAAATGATGATACAGACAATATGGAATCTACCGCCATCTGATGTAACATGTGTTCTGTTTTGATCTACCAGCTGATCTTAAAACAGGCCTGATTTCAATCCTTGGCTACAGAATGCTAGTGTTGAAAACTAGCTTTCTGTTCACTTCATTATGAAATATTTCAAACATTATTATGGTTTGACCTCATCACATAACGTTTTTATTTATTGTTTTATCCCCCTTTCTCCCCAGTTTTGGAATGCCCGATTCGCACTACTTACCAGGTCTTCGTGGTGGCGTGGTTACTCAACTCAATCCGGGTGGCAGAGGACAGGTCTCAGTTGCTTCCACTTCTGAGACATTCAATCCGCGCATCTTATCACGTGGCTCACTGTGCATGACACTGCGGAGACTCACAACATGCAGAGGCTCATGCTACTCTCCGCGATCCACGCACAACTTACCATGCGCCCCATTGAGAGCGAGAACCACTTAATCGCGACCACGAGGAGGTTTCCCTATATGACTCTACCCTCCCAAGCAACCGGGCCAATTTGGTTGCTTAGGAGACCTGGCTGGAGTCACTCAGCACGCCCTGGATTCGAATTCGCGACTCCAGGGGTGGTAGTCAGCGTCAATACTCACTGAGCTACACAGGCCCCCCAATCACATAACATTTTTAATTTAGTGAGTGGCGTTAAATTATCTTGAAAATAGAAACAGTTATTTTCCATTTTCAATTCAATTTTGCATAAAAATCTCTACATATTTGCCTAAACAAATAATAATCAAAAAAGAGATATTTAAAATCATGGCTGACATTACTTCCCGTTCATTTGTCAAACTGGAAACAGAAGGTTGAGTGCATTGTAACCAATTTTTATTTATTTCTTATTGATTTGCAAAATTACTTTATGACTGATGAATTGTGAAAAAAACATGAAGGCAGTGCAAACTGTTTTTTTTTTTTTTTTTATTTTTTTTTATAATTTGCAAACTGTGTGATTTTTTTATTTATGTGTTTTATACCCCTAACTATTCTTATCCTATTTATATTTATACTTATAAATATAATGTTTATATTATGTTCAGTGTGCTTGTTCACAATAAAAAAAATTGCTTTTGTTATAAACTGCACATTTTAGCAAATGTAATAATTAATAATTCACATTCCCTATCTGGGTAATTTGCATGCTGTTTATAGTATAGGTAGAGCATATACTGCACACTGCAGAAACAATAACAGTAGTAAGGTAGTACTTACGATTGTTATTCCCCTTATATTGTAATTCACGCAGATTACTTTTTCACCACTAGTGGGCGCTGGTCCCCATTCCTACTTACTTCCTGCACTATCTACTGTTTATCCGAAGTATGTGCGCTGTGCGCATGTCTCACACCAAAGGGTAAATGCTGACACATATAAAAGCTTGAAAACAAAGGCTTCGAAGTAAGGACCCATAAAGCTTCATGGAAATGAGTCTTTCAAGCCAACAGATGTGGACAGGATTGTCTAGTCATCTTGAAGACCGTAGTCAGCAGCTCAGACTGTTTTTATCCCAGTCCAGCTGACAATGGAAATATCCTTTGTTTTCGTTCTCAGCTGGTGCCACACGTGTGAAAACTACACGGACACGAGTACCAAAATTAGCAAGATGTATTTTAACTTAAGCAAAACAGGATCACACAGACAATTTTTCTTGTGCTTGTTGAAGACAAACTTGGTCTTCTGGGTTATTTGAGGACACTCAGAATCTGAACTAATTAAAGGATGGAATACAGAATGCAAAGGATACAGCTTGGTAGGAGGCAGTCCTGTGTTTTATAACATAGAAGGTGGTGACCTAGCAATTTAAAGATCTGGGTTTGAATCCCACAAAGCATGATCCATGAGCTATCGCTTTTGTACCCTTGAACAAGTATGGAACGTTCTGGGATCAAAGTTAGGCTGGAAGTCTATGGGGCAACATGGGGTGTGTTGCTCCACAGACTTCCATTGTAAGCGTGTAAAGATCAGTTTATACAGTACGCATTCTTGCGATCAAAAACAGTTTGATGTAACACTGCCAAAAGGAACAGATTGTACTTGACTGAATGACCACTAACACGCATAAATCAAAAAATGAACAAAGATTGGACAAGTAGATCATGAGTTGTCCATCATCTGGGACTAAGACTTAGGTCATCCTCAAAGATTGCTGAGGTTTATTTCATGACCACAGTTAAATGTATGTACATTTTTCTGCAATGCCTCACCTTGTGGCTCTATGTCTGTGTGTTTGGGGCTTCCTCTGGCTCTACGATCTTGCCTTTTGTTGCCAGGGCTTCCTCCTCCACCTACTCCTCCAGGGCTGGTGTGGCTCTTGCTGTAGCCGTTAGATGTGCCGGTGCAGGCCGTGGTGCTCTTGTAGCTGGTGGACAGCGGGCTGGTCACCTGACTGATCCCTGTACGCTCCTTGAGCTTCTTGGGTGGAGGTTTACAGTACTCCTCATGACCCATGAAAGTGGAGACGTTATACAAAGGGATGATCTCTGAGATAACAAGATGTAAACCAAAATTACACCCCAAAAAAAAAAAAAAAAAAACACAAACTAAATGCCACAGTGTACAAACCAGGCAAGAAAAAATGTGACAAAGCAACAAGCGATGAATCCTGTCTCTTCCATTTTTTTTTTTAATAACTAAACATGACAAGCGACATGTGTTGACATTTTGTTATTTGCTCGGTTTCTGTTTTCGTTGCATTGCGCTAAGTAGCTTTGCTTACATTAAAATCTTATTGGTCCAAAATCCCAGTCCACATATTAACCATTAAATATGTAGTGACTGGCAGTTATTTTGTCACTTGAAGCAGTATTTCACTTTCTGTGGGGACTGAATAGAGAGTTTAAATCGAGATCGAGTTTAACTCACCCTCATGCCATCCCAGATGTGTATGACTTTCGTCTGTAGAATGCATATTATGATTTTTAGAAGAATATCTCAGCCCTGTAGGTCCTCAAGTAAATGCAAGTAAATGGGTACCAAAATTTTGATGCTCCAAAAAACAAATAAAGGCAGCATAAAAGAAATGTCCAGTGTTTTAATCCATATTTTCAGAAGTGATATGATAGTTGTGGATGAGAAACAGATCAATATTTAAGTACTTTTTTGCTTGAAATTCTTCTCCCTGCCCAGCAGGGGACAGTATGCATGAAGAATGTGAATCACCAAAAACACAAGAAGAAGAATGTGAAAGCGATCTGTTTCTCACCCACACCTATCATATCGCTTCTGAAGTTATTGATTTAACCACTGGAGTCTTATGGATTACTTTTATGATGACTTATGTGATTTTTGGAGTTTCAAAAGTTTGACACCCATTCACTTGCATTTTATGGACCAAAAGAGCTGAGAAATTATTTAAAAAATCTTGAATTGTGTTCAGCAGATGATAGAAAGTCATACACATCTGGGATGGCTTGAGGGTTAGTAAACAGGGTTGCTGCAGAGTTTTTAAAATAAAATGTAAGACTTTTTCCAGACCTGAACAAATAAAATTAATACTGTATCCCCATACCAAAACACACCCACACAATCTCAAGATAAATCATGTATCACAGACTCTTACTTAGGCAGGGGCACACATTCAACATGGCTTTAACATTGCTTATCAGTAAAACAGGGTAGGATATACTGTATGCGAGTTTAAAATACTCAATGCATGTTTTCCACATATAAGATTTTGCTAATACAATAATGTGTTGAAAGAAAGGCAATTAATCTGCCAATAGTTTTTAAAATTGTAGGCCTATAATAAATGCAACCAAAATACCAACAACTCAGAAAAATAAGAAAAAAAGATGTGATTCATAGTGCGGAACTTTTAACTATAAAGGCTGAAAAACAGCAGGGACTCTTATTTTGAAATACTTGTGCTTCACTGCTTCCATCTGCTCATTCAAACAGATAAGGAAAATAAAACATACACTCCTACAATGATCTACAGTGATTTACAATATAAACAATTAAAAATAAACATTGTCATATTTCATCAACACTAGATCATCATCTTCAACAGCTGATCATTTGTGATCGCTTGTCATAAATTTCCGATACGGCCTAATGATTGCAAACTGCTCTGCAACAGGTGGAAACACTTACAAGCCCCCGCGTGCTTGGAGAAAATACAGCAGTGCCACGTTTTCACTCTGAAGGACGCAGCGCATGCATTTATTTAATTAAATCGTATTCTTTTGAAGTTTGATAAACACATTAGGTCATATCACGATTCCTGTCTTTCCACACCAAATTTAAGACCTCTTTAAATGATAATTAAGACTTTTGTTGTATCATTTATGATATTTAAGACTTTTTATGACCTTAAATTTTGGAAAACTGAATTTAAGTCATTCTAAGACTTTTTAAGGATTCGCGAGAACCCTAGTAAATGATGAGAGAATTTTCATTTTTGGGTGGCTATCCCTTTATGCTTAAATGTGAGTCACTATCAACAGCAATTCTATTAAAAAGACGGACTGTGATAAACATTAAATCACCCTTTGTGTTCTGCCTAAGAAAGAAAGTCATTATGAAAGTATTTTCATTTTTGGGTGAACTGTCCCTGTAGCAACTTGTTGAGTCACAACAGATAAGGACATGCAAGTAAAAGTGTTACGATTTTTTTAAATGACATTGTTGGCCTTATTATGTTAAGATACATGAATATGTCATATGTGACATTTGATCTCAAACTATTGAACCATTTTATGACTTTAGGCCTTTAAGACTTCTACTTCTACAGTTGTGGCCAAAAATATTGGCACCCTTGGTAAATATGAGCAAAGAATGCTGTGATAAAAAAAAATATGCATTGTTTATCCTTTTTATCTTTCATTCCAAAAATTCACAAAAATCGAACCTTTAATTGAAGTAGAACAATTGAAAGAGGGGAAATATCTCATTATTAAAGAAATATTTTTCTCCAAAACACATTGGTCACAATTATTGGCACCCCTAGAAATTCTTATGAGTAAAATATATCTGAACTATACTCCCTTTTTTATTTACAATTTTTTAGTGCACCTGGGTGACTAGGAACATGAAATTGTTCAGCCATGACTTCCTGTTTCACAGGGGTATAAATATGAGGTAACACACAGACCAAATTCCTTTAATCATCAATCACAGTGGATTAGACTAAAGAATATAGTTCTGATGTGTGGCAAAAGGTTGTTGAGCATCACAAAATGGGAAGTGGCTATAAGAAAATAGCCAAAGCATTGAAAATACCTATTTCCACCATCAGCGTAATAATAAAATTTCCCCTTTTTCTCCCAATTTGGAATGCCCAATTCCCAATGTGCTTTTAAGTCCTTGTGGTCACGTAGTGATTTGCCTCAATCCAGGTGGTGGAGGACAAATCCCACTTGCCTCCGCATCTGAGACTTGTCAACCTGCGCATCTTAACACGTGGCTTGTTGAGCATGTTGCCATGGAGACATATCATGTATGGAGGCTTCACACCATCCACCACGGCATCCACGCTCAACTCACCACACGCCCCACCGAGAATGAACCACGTTATAGTGACCACGAGGAGGTTACCCCATGTGACTCTACCCTCCCTAGCAACCGGGCCAATTTGGTTGCTTAGGAGACCTGGCTGGAGTCACTCAGCACGCCCTGGGATTCGAACTAGCGAACTCCAGGGGTGGTAGCCAGTGTCTTTTACCACTGGGCTACCCAGGCCCCCCAACTGAAGATCTTAAGAATTGGCCTGGAAAAGAACATGTGTCTATATTGTCTCCATGCACAGTGAGGAGGATGGTTCAAGTGGCCAAAGAATCTCCAAGGATCACAGCTGGAGAATTGCAGAAATTAGTTGGGTTTTGGGGTCAGAAAGTCTAAAAAAAAATCACCTACATCACCACAAGTTGTTTGGGAGGGTTTCAAGAAAAAAAGCCTCTGCTCTCATCCAACAACAAACTCAAGCATCTTTAGTTTGCCAGACACTACTGGAACTTCAAATGGGACCGGGTTCTATGGTCAGATGAAACAAAAAAAGAGCTTTTTGGCAGCAAACACCAGAGATGGGTTTGGTGCACACAGAGTTGAAGTACCCAATACCCACGGTTAAATGTGGTGATGGATCTTTAATGTTGTGAGGCTGTTTTTCTGCCAGAGGTCCTAGACATCTTGTATGGATACATGGCATCACGGACTCTATCAAATACCAACAGATAAAAAAATCAAAACCTGGCTGCCTCTGCCAGAAGGCTTACAATGGACCCTGGTTGGATTTTTCGGCAGGACAATGATCCAAAACAAACATCAAAATCAAAATTTGTGGGGTGAACTGAAGAGGAGAGTCCACCAACATGGACCTCTGAATTTGAAGGATCTGTAGAGATACTGTATGGAGGAATGGTCTCAGATCCCTTGCCAGGTGTTCTCCAACATCATTAGGCATTATAAGAGAAGACTCTGAGCTGTTATCTTGACAAAGAGAGGCTGCAAAAAGTACTGAATAAAAGGGTGCCGATAATTATTGGCAATGCATTTTGGAGAACATTTACCCCATTTCAATTGTTTTACTTCAATTAAAGGTTAGATTTTTGTCATTGTTTTTTTAATGAAAGATCAAAAGGATAAACAATGCATATTTTTTTTTCACAGCCTTCTTTGCTCATATTTACCATGGGTGCCAATATTTTTGGCCACTACTGTATATATGTGTGGTATATGTGAGACCATACCTTCTGGGTAGATGGGTGGCAGTCGATGGTGGTAGAACTGATGTGGGGGCACGTCCCCAGGGCTGACGGGAGGGTAGTATGATGTGTGTGAGGCTGGTATAAAGTGGGGGTGTGTCAGGTACGGAGGGTGGATGTGATGGCTTGGGGACAGAGCCGGGGAGTAACTGGGAGGGTAACATTCAGAATGAGGTGTCACCACAACCCTCCACACACCCGTATTGTCCTCTAGGACCTGAAAAAACAAATATACACATGAAACGCTCAGACAAACAACAAAGTACTTCCAGCCAGTGTTATTATCATTAATGAAAATTAAAAAGAAAAAAATAAATAACATAATTAGAAAAACTGAAACTAAACTCAATTCCATTACTCCAAACTAACTAAAAATCAAATCAAAATGACCATAAATTAATTTTAGCATAAGTACACACACAGCATAGTATAAAATCTGAAACCTATACAACTCACTTGTTTTTATTTAACATAAAAATGCCACTAGATAGCCATAACACTGGATGGTCCTGAGAAATTTAAGACTGTTAAAGATATTTGAATAATAAAAAAAAAGCTATTAATTTTGGCAGCCCTAAAATACTAAATCTAAAAAAATTAAATAAGATAAAAACTAGTTATGAACTGAAACTAGAAAATCCCTGGAAACTAAACTGATTTTTTTTTTTTAAATGAAACAAATAAAACTAAAGTTTTTAATAAACTAATTAAAAATGTATTTAAATGTATTATAATTAAAAATGTTAAACTATTATAACCCTGTGTCGTAACATTCAGAGTGAAAACGAAACTAAATCTAAAGAACAAATTGCTAATATAATAGACAAAATGACATTAGGAATTCTATAATAAATACTATATATTTATTATAGAAATATATATATATATATATTATAATAACCCTGCGTCAAGCCAAAAGATTCCCAACCGAACACACTATTTTATGGCAGCCATTAGTGCTCCACCCAACAAATAATACAGCTTGTATCCAGATCCAATGTGCCAACTATTACTGAGGCAACCACAGACATTCAGTGCCACTTTAAACAAAGGGCAGGAATGCAAAGTAAACAAGGCCTTGGTAATGGAACAGCCATCAAACACATTCCTTTGACTGGGAGACGTATGCAGTTAAACAGACCTGCTGGAACAGTTCACATGGAAGAAATCACATGACTTTAGGATCATACTGGGTTAGAAGGTAAGGCCAGTGACAAAAAAAAAATCATCCCTCAGAGAACCAGTCTGCTCCAGGTTCAAGCTGTGAACAAAACTATTTTTAATATACTCACCATCTTTAAGTCCTGGGAAATTAGTGCCCAATGTGTCCATTTTACTTTTTTTTTTTTTTTTTTGGCTGGGCCTGCCCTTCACATTTGGGTGGTATGCACTCATTAATCATATTTACACCAGTGCTCTTTGTGGCATAATAACCCCCTATTCATTTTTTATACAAACAACTCAAAACCCTTTTTTTTCCCACCCTCTACACAAGAGTTTTTTGACCTTTCTACTGAAATGTCACTGCCGCTGACCTTTAGCAAACTCTCGCCTGACACCGTTCAGAAAGAATCATGGTAAAGACGAACAACTTGGGTTTCTTGTATGTATGTGCATCATTTGTTTTGTTGCTGCATACTGGACACACACTTTTAGAGTGTTTTTGTAAGAAAGGGATATATTTTTTGCCCGTGGGGGTGAAATCACATCTTTATTGTGCAAGAAAGGCTTCGCCACCCAAACGCACAGCCCTGATCCATTCCAGCTGGTTACCTGGGAGACGTAGCCGGGAGGAACATGGATTGGTGGAATGGAACCGTTTGGTGACATCATGGGAACTTCAGCAGGCCCTAAAGCAGAAAAAGAAAAGAAAGATGTCAATCAAACAGCGACAGAAAGACAAAAATGCCACACAGTAACACAACACTGACTCCGCCCCCTCATTCCATCACGTAATGCCCGTTTAAGCAAAGAAAATTCCAGGGGCTACAGAAAATACAACAGAAAAACTGGCTTCTATGAGGAACTAATCATTAATTAGGTGCAGTGTGTAATTTTTTCGATGTTCAAATAGTTTCTCCTGTCCTAGCTTAGAGGAACAGTTCACCCAAATATTACAATTTTCTCATCATTTACTCACTCTCATATTGTTCCAAACCTCTATGACTTTCATCTATGGAACACAAAATGTTAAGTTAAATTTTTAAGATTACTTTAAGTTTAACTTTAAGTAACTGTAAACGCCATCCAGCTATAAGCGACCGAACACAAAGTTACACGCCTATTATCTGTGATTTCTCTGACTTGTCTAAGTTCAATTCACTCCATCTTTTAACCACTATCCAGCTGAACTCTCCTCAGGGCTGTACTTGGAACTGTGACACTGGGTTAAACAAACAGATTAAAGCGTTGTTTATGGCTTCACCGCAGTCCACGGCTTCTATACTGCAGAAGAATTAGAGCCATCAGGTCCAACTGGTGCACCGTAGGAAAAAAGCTAGTCACAGCTACATTTACAATGCCCACAAACCATCTCTGTTATGGCTCCCGTGGGACCCCACTGAATGAACTCCCTCCACCCCCTCTTGCACTGTTTGTTGTCAGAATATAAAGCCCTGAGATGCACATCCAAAAACTCAAGCAATAAAATGCTCATATGAATTTCGTTTTCCACAAGAAGAATGTCTCCCACTTTTTTGTTTTTTTGAACAAACTACTTTTTCCAAATCGACATTTGGAGTCTGTTTGTCTGATTCGCATGAAATTTGGTATGCATCATCTAGAGATCCTCCTGATCAAAATACTACACAAACTAATGGATTACCTAGTAAACATTGATCCATGGTGTTTAATATTTTGGCTTTCATCATCCTTTATGTTTATCTTTCTTCAGAAAAAGTATTAAAAAAAAATTTAAAACATCAGCCAGGGAAGTTTTTTAAAATTTGGTTGATTTGACACGGCCTCTAAAAAAAAAAAGAAGCTCTTTGATATTTCAGGAACACAATTCTCAGCTGGTTTTGGATGTGTAACTTACTATAACGTGAATTCATCGAAATGGAACACAACTACAATTTAAAAGGAAATACTCAGCAACTGTGATTTTTGCGTAATCATGCAGCCCTAAACGGTACCCTCATCCGGGGGCTTGCTTGGCCGAGGCCACCAGCTGTTTAAGACATTTCCGTCTTGTCCAGACCCTGCAAAAACCATGCCGTGACAGCCTCCGGCGCTGTAAATCACAAAATCACCCTGATGAATTTTACAGTTTCTCTGCGGCTCTCCATCAGGCCCTGGGCCCATCAGTCAATACAGGGGTCAGTATCTATCCAGCTAGTTGAGCTGCGCGGTCGCTGGGTTTGAATAAGACCCTGTCTGTGCTTGTGTTGAAGGGGCTTCACAGGAGTTTCTTGATGCAGTAGAGAAGGGGGAGGGTGTGTGTGTACATAGCGATGTGTGTGGGTCGTTTCATGGGGACAAGAGTGTGTACGCACAGTGGCTTAAAATAACCTTTCACAGGGCGATTGTTCTGTGTGTGTTTGGAAAGGGTCTCGCGCAGGTATGCTGAGCCCCCGAGCTGCCCCGGCGTAAACACGCCAACAAAATCGCTGCAGAACGCAATTTGTCCGCACAATTGAAATCTTGTGGGACGATTCTAAGCACTTCATAGTGGAGGATGCAGCAGACCAGTGTTATCTGACACACTTTGGCAGGACTAAACAGCATCACTGACTACAGTGATCCAGACACCTGAATCATATCATTAACATGGCGAAAGAACTCTTGACTACAAAGTGCATCAAAATATATAACAGTTTATAACGCTCTTCTCCAATACTGTATTTGTTCATTATTTGATGAATTACTACAGATATGATTGATAGAAAATGCACATAAACATCTCTTATAAATAAAATTTACTTTACTGCGTGCTTTCATCTGGTGGTAACAGCGTGATGTAAATTGCACCAGGTTTTTTTGAAGCACAATCTATAATAAGCCTAATTTACATAGAAAGGAGGCGTGTTTGCGCAGAAAGGAATGACAATGACATAATTTTAATACTCAAGAAACAGCACAATTTGAGCATTGACTGTGCCTGCTTAAACTGTATTGCGAGTGATTCATGAATAAAACGCAGGATTTTGTGCTAAAAAACCACTGGCAAAAGTGGTGCAACTGTTTAGTGAAATTGCCCGTGTCTCTATAAAAATATTGCTTGATCGAGCCGCCCGAAATTTAAGCGCACTTCTCCACAACAAGCCGCACAATTTGAGTTATGTGCAGGACAAGTTAGGTGAAGATATTTAATACTTTGATTAAGGGGTTTGTTTGAATCCCTAAACCTAAAGGCCCCTGCACACTCAAAGACCGAACAGGCGTGATGTAATTTAGAACAAAACCTGGCCAAAAAGAAGGTGTTTTTGAGTTCGTTTCGGTGGTTAGTAACAGCTTGCAAGGGCAAACTTTCAGGAATATGTTGTACCGGCTGCTGAACACCTTCTTACTTCCATTGGTCCACGTCATCGGTAGGTGTGACCTGGAGCTCCAACTACTTTGAGGCCCACAACTAATTCCGGTTCAGTCAGTTAAGATCAGTCAAAATGAAAACACCAGCGTCAAAGTCTTTCTAGCAAGTCAGTCCACTATCGGCCATCTTTGGAACGCTCTCGGGGGGCTATTTCCAGTCATGCCAGTGCAGCTCCTATATACTTGAATGGTCAAGATTACGATTAAAGAACATAAAATCTGACAATACTGGAATCATAAACAGTGATTCTTTACCTCATATTACGCTAAAAAAACGCAATTTTCCCAGCTTGTATAGCTAATGCGCATGCATGTTCTAGAGTTGATTGACAGGTGATTTCTGTATCTAAAAGGTGATTGGCTCTTTTAACTGTAAGGTGGGACTTCCTTTCTACATCCGTTGACCGTTGGGCACTAGAGCTTCTTGGTTGAGCATTCCAATTTCTCCCATTCATTTGAATAGAAGTGGCCCATCTCTGCAAAATAATCTCTGCCAGCGTCCAGAGTTATTAGCGAGCTGCTAAATTAACAACACCTGTACGACCGTTCACACAGAGACATTTTCCTTTATACACCCATCTTTGCAGTAGTATCAGTGTCATTAATCACAATAAAAGAGTGTATTCTGTGTATATTATGGCCGCGCATAGCACATTAGCGCATTAGCGTCATGAATGCACAATGTAAACATTACAAATTACACATGACCTACTGTATACTGTATATATTACTTTACATCATCATCGAGTAGTTAAAACAGCTTCTTTTACTGATCTCAAATGTGCAAATTCCATTCAGAGAATGAGGCAAGAAGTCATTGATAAGACACTTTAATGTCATATTAGTTGATGTTTTACATGTAGTCTTAAGCATCCACATATTTAAATGTACCTCTAAACACCTCCCCCAGCAGCGTGGCCAGTGTCTGAATGTTCGCAAACAGTATATCGTTGCTCAGCTGTTTCGAACTGGTTTTTGGCTCTAAACGAAGAACGAAGAAGCACTTCACCATGAGTGTGCTGGGACCTTTAGTTTGAGCAACTAACAGCTTGAAGAGCAGCAAAGAAAGAGAGAAAGATGGAGGAAGAGACAAGGGGTAAGAAGGAAGGCTGCTCGATTACCAGGCTTCTCAGGAGTCTGTTGAGGCAGAATGCATCTTCAGCAGAACAAACCCCTCTTTGTGCTCCAAAGAGAAGCTCTCCCCCAGAGCAAGGCCTGCTGTGTACTTCATACAGTCTGCTCAGTGCTGCTGGGGGCCACTGACACACTACGGACGTACTTGCATGTGAGTGTGCGTGCACGTCAGCTTTTACCGCAGATAACTTGCGAGGAACTACTACCAAGCAACAATTTATGGCTTGCTTGGAGAAAAAATGTGATTGACAGTGTGTAGATGTGTGTATACATAGATCCATGATCACAGAAGGACAAAATGGAAGTGTGATTTTCCACAAACTATCAGTTCCTAAGAAAGATTCACTAATTCGCTTTTGGAGGGCAAGTTTGGCCAGACAAATAGACGATGGGCAGAAAAGAGAGCGAAAGAAAGGGATGTTTCGGGAAGGAATGCTGTTGCATCAATCTGAGGACTGCTGGGCAGAGAAAGGAAGCTCTTTTTCTGCAAGAGTTTGCAAATCTGATCTGAGTTTTTAAGCATGCAAATAAGTATAGAATCAGAATGAGCTCTATAGTGGGGTGATGATGACGATATAGTGGGGTATGTTTGTGTATGTGTGGAAAGAAAAATCACAATGTACTCTCTTTTAAGGGATAATGCACCCGAAAATGAAACTCCTCTCATCATTAATTCACCCCCATTTAGTATGACTTTCTCTTTTTTGTGGAATACTATGGAGAAGGATAAAAGATGCAATGAAAGTGAACAGAGACTAAGGCTAACATTCTGCCTAATATCTCCTTTTGTGTTCCGTGAAAGTCGTCAAAGTCAATGATGACAGAATCTAAATTTTTCCAAAAAACAAAACAAAAAAACATGTAGCCTTTTGCTGTGGCGTATCAATTTATCTTCATTAATAAGAGAAAAACATTCACACAGGCCAGACAAATGTTGGACGACACACCACAATGTGATCATCCATCAGTATTTCTTCTTTTTCAAAATTCAGCTAAACCCAACCAGATGAAAGACTAGAATTACAGACCGGCAGACAATCTGATTATGTATATAGAAGACTGTAATTTTCTCTAGAGAGGGTTTCTGTGTCTGTCAGTACATGACAGTGTCTGCGAGTGTGTTTTCATCTGTGTCTGTGATTGCATGGCCCATTGTCTTCTATATAAACACTATTTGTCTCTCTCCATCTGAGGAGGAAAATCTGTGCCAAAGTGTTTATCAAACAGACTCGATGATCATAAGGATGTATTTGTGCCTTTACAGACCTTAGAGATGTTAAATCATATCCCGACACAAAATCTATCCTAATTCAAGTGCTATTATATACTCCTTCAGCTAAACTGTGACAGAAAAATCAGGCGTCTTGGGCCATTATCATAACAAAATATAATGCAAAGGTCATTTTGTTGTAACTCACCTTTGATTAACTCCAAACACGTTATATAACAGACAGTAGAGCTATGCTTTCCATACTACATTTACACAGGCTCAAATCACAGGATGACGTGTACATCAGTTCCAAATATTTACTATAAAATGTTTGTTTTTGCATTAATAAAAGTTATTGCAGTCTTTTTTGGCCAACTGCCTCAGAGACACACTCCTTTTGGACAGGAGGACAAACACATGCTCTGTTAATGGTCCAAATGCAACAGGGCCTACAGGTAGGAATGTAAAATAAAGAATGATGGCTCAGATTGCTGAAATCGCCCATCTTGTCATAATAAATATTTGAGTTTTTCAGCATGTAAAATTTAGTGCAATACTGATTATCAAGACTGTGGAATGTGCATATTGCTTGACTTTTGTGGAGAAATTATTGCAAAAGATTGTAGCCAAAACTGAAGAATGCCAAAATCAGCCAAAACGTTCTGATATCGCACAAAAAGAGGTGTGCGTGACACATTAACTAGAGGTGTTAGTGACTG
This sequence comes from Myxocyprinus asiaticus, assembly GCF_019703515.2. Lineage (NCBI taxonomy): Eukaryota > Metazoa > Chordata > Actinopteri > Cypriniformes > Catostomidae > Myxocyprinus > Myxocyprinus asiaticus. The sequence goes on from NC_059387.1 coordinate 26,082,730, forward strand.
ACAGATATACTCTATATTGGTAAGGCCAATTATTTGGCAATTTGGAGATAATTTTTCAGCCGAAAAACATATCAGTTCCAAAATCTACCGAAAGCCTTGCCAATGGATAATATACATTTTCTATTTTCAAATGTATTAGTGAATTTTTTGTCAATATTGTGCAAATAACTGTTCGTTTAATTTATCTATACTATATCAAAACTATATCAACCATCTGTTACCATATAGCTCTAAAGATATGCACAATGGCCTCAGCATCAGACTTTGAAAAACCCATATTAGTCGACTACTAGTGCCGATGTTCATGATAATGATTTGAAACACAATGGCTGTTTCAAAACAAAACCGAATCGGGTAAAAAGCAAATTTGACAATATTTTGTAATTTAATAGGGGAACAAATGCTTAGATTTTTAATGAGTAAACTCAACGTTGTTAGAAATGTTGGTAGTGCTCAGTTTAAAGTTCTTACTGAAAGTTCCCCCCTTTCAAAGTAAAACCAAAATGCCCCAAAAACAAATATTCCAAACAGTCTGTCTGGACACCCTCCCTGCCATAGGAACAGTAAGCCCTGTGGCTATGTAGTGCTTGGCTATGAATTCCCAGCATGCTTGGGGAGGGAGGGTGTTGGCTTTCAGTGTGTGCAATAAAAATTGTCAGCGGACTCATTCAGCCCTTGCGTGGACAGCATTGTGCAAACAGTCCTTCAGGAAAACCAGACGACTTCACAGCTACCCTCAAGTCATCACCCCCCCTCTCCACCCCTCCATCACCCTTCCGCTCTCAGCAGCTGATTAGCCCAGCAGGGGTAGGGATGAACGATACCACTTCTTATCAAACTCATACTACTGTAAGTACTATAAAGACCAATTTTGCAGATATCACTACCAATAACTCTTTTAAATGTAGGCCTAGCAATTTCTGAAGATAAAATGAATACTTTTAATCATTTACGGAATGTTCTGGGTTCAATTTAAGTTTAACTAAATCAACAGCATTTGTGGCATATAATGTTGACACCACACACAAACAATTTCATCTTGTCCCTCATTCCTTAAAAAAAAGCAAAAATCGAGGTTTCAGTGAGGCAATTACAAAATCTAGTTTCAAAAGTTTAGCCCCAAAATGTTAACATTATACATGTTGTTAACATGATTTTAGTGTGGTGAAATTGCTTACTAACCGTATCTGTGAAAAGTTACATACAATAGTAATGCTGTTATCCCCTGTATACCTTTTAAACGGTATTTTAACATTTTTGGCCAACCAATTCACTGTACGACCCTTTCTGTAACTGTGTGTAAGGGGGTTCAGTGGAAAGGAGGAGGCGAGAACCGGCTTGACAACTTAAATAATAATTTAATGAACAACTTAAACAAACACACAACCAAAACCACACAGTACAGCTGCCTGCAATTCTCTCTCTCCCGAACTGTCATCCCCGTCCGCCTTTATCCCTCGCGTGCCCCATCAGGCTGATTGGGGACCGGGTGTGTCTCATTCCAGCCCGGCCCCGCCCTCCTCGGCTCTACACTCCTCCCGGCGTTGCCTCAGGCTGGGGAGCCCCCGGCATGACGTACATCCCCCACCCTTCCTCTCCGGGGGGGGGGGGGGGGGTGGCGGGTCATCCCCGGCTTCCTCGACCTGGGAGAAGACAGGAGGGGAAAAACAACAAAACAAAATGGCGAGGGAAAGGCCAACACGGCGCGACAGAGAGAGAGAGAGAGAGGGGAGAGAGAAAAAGAAACTCACCGGTTCTCTGATGCGCCGTCGCGTGGTCCTCGATCACTACTCCACCCTCTCAGGCGGACTGGAGTCAGACCTCCGACCCCCAGCGGACAGAATGCCCCTCCGCGTTCCCGGCGTCCCGTGGGGACACTCCTCCACCCCTGGCAGCGGCCCTACCACTCCAGGCGGTCGGGGAGTCGCTTCCCTCCTCCCCCCACGGACGGCGGTCTTCTCTCGACCCCTCCGCGTTCCCGGGGGACGGCAGGGCACTCCTCCGCCCTCGGCAGTGGCTCCCTCGCTCCAGGCGGTCAGGGAGTCCCGTCCCCACTTGCCTCGCGGACGGCGGCCGTTCCCCGCGTCCGGGTGGTCGGGCTACTCCGTCCCCTGTTGGACGGCAGCGGCGCTCCCCTGGGTGGACGGCAGTGTCGAGGACTCTGCGACGGGAATCCCTCCTCCTTCCCGGGTTTCGGCACCAGTGTAAGGGGGTTCAGTGGAAAGGAGGAGGCGAGAACAGGCTTGATAACTTAAATAATAATTTAATAAACAACTTAAACAAACACACAACCAAAACCACACAGTACAGCTGCCTGCAATTCGCTCTCTCCCGAACTGTCGTCCCTGGCCGCCTTTATCCCTCGCGCGCCCCATCAGGCTGATTGGGGACCGGGTGTGTCTCATTCCAGCCTGGCCCCGCCCTCCTCGGCTCTACACTGTGTTTTTCACTTTTTTCAAACAAACAGGAAACAAGTCGAAATATTTTTTGTGGTAAACAACATTTTGCCACAAATGCTGTTGATTGAGCTTAAATTGTATTGAATGCAGAAATTTCCTTTAACATTATATTTGAAAGCCAACATTTTTAACATCTACTAGACCTAGCCTAAACTGCAAATATCAGCCATTTGTTTTTGTTTAGCTTTTATTAACAAAAATTACAAAACATGATTAATCATTTAACAACTTTTAAGACTCATAACTAATGTCACACAAACCCAAATTTCGTTATGAAGTGTGAAATACACTATATTGCCAAAAGTATTCGCTCACCTGCCTTTAGACGCATATGAACTTAAGTGACATCCCATTCTTAATCCATAGGGTTTAATATGACGTCGGCCCACCCTTTGCAGCTATAACAGCTTCAACTATTCTGGGAAGGCTTTCCACAAGGTTTAGGAGTGTGTTTATGGGAATTTTTGACCATTCTTCCAGAAGCGCATTTGTGAGGTCAGACACTGATGTTGGACGAGAAGGCCTGGCTCACAGTCTTCGCTCAAATTCATCCCAAAGGTGCTCTATCAGGTTGAGGTCAGGACTCTGTGCAGGCCAGTCAAGTTCTTCCACACCAAACTCGCTCATCCATGTCTTTATGGACCTTGCTTTGTGCACTGGTGTGCAGTCATGTTGGAACAGGAAGGGGCCATCCCCAAACTGTTCCAACAAAGTTGGGAGCATGGAATTGTCCAAAATCTCTTGGTATGCTGAAGCATTCAGAGTTCCTTTCACTGGAACTAAGGGGCCAAACCCAGCTCCTGAAAAACAACCCCACACCATAATCCCCCCTCCACCAAACTTCACAGTTGGCACAATGCAGTCAGACAAGTACCGTTCTCCTGGCAACCGCCAAACCCAGACTCGTCCATCAGATTGCCAGATGGAGAAGCGTGATTCGTCACTCCAGAGAACGCGTTTCCACTGCTCTAGAGTCCAGTGGCGGCGTGCTTTACACCACTGCATCCGACGCTTTGCATTGCACTTGGTGATGTATGGCTTGGATGCAGCTGCTCGGCCATGGAAACCCATTCCATGAAGCTCTCTACGCACTGTTCTTGAGCTAATCTGAAGGCCACATGAACTTTGGAGGTCTGTAGCGATTGACTCTGCAGAAAGTTGGCGACCTCTGCGCACTATGCACCTCAGCATCTGCTGACCCCGCTCTGTCATTTTACGTGGCCTACCACTTCGTGGCTGAGTTGCTGTCATTCCCAATCGCTTCCACTTTGTTATAATACCACTGACAGTTGACTGTGGAATATTTAGTAGTGAGGAAATTTCACGACTGGACTTGATGCACAGGTGGCATCCTATCACAGTACCACGCTGGAATTCACTGAGCTCCTGAGAGCGGCCCATTCTTTCACAAATGTTTGTAGAAGCAGTCTGCATGCCTAGGTGCTTCATTTTATACACCTGTGGCCATGGAAGTGATTGGAACACCTGAATTCATTTATTTGGATGGGTGAGCGAATACTTTTGGCAATATAGTGTATCTCCTGCATTTCTGCTAGATTTCAAATGAGCAGAAGGAGAAATAGATCTTTTCCTACACAACTATTCGTTCATTTTTGGTTTTTTAATACAAATCTCTTGATTTGTATTAATTTACATGATAAATCAATAAAATCACTATTTAAAAATTAGGACCATTGTTTTGATGTGAGGATCTTCTTGATACAACCTCAGTATCCAATGTAGCCATACTTGGATGAGCCCAAGGAATGACCTGAATTACTCTCTGTCTCATTAATAAAAGCCCATTCAGAGAATTGGATCAGGGAGTTGCTATCATGCCAGGCCATCTCTGGTTTTTCAAAGCATTGTTTTCATTTCCAGACTCCCCATCCCGAGTTAACAGGGTGAGAACTTTACCCTCTCTCCACCCAACATCCGTGAAACCAACCAAACGGAAGTTTGTGTGAATCATGCAATGATAAAGATGTGCCTCTGACTTATTGCTGCAGACCAATGATTTCACTAGCCGGGTCTGAAAGACACTGTGTCACGGTTTGACCTCTACAAGACTGAAGGGGCTCTTGTGTGGGGTGATTCCCCAGCAGAGGCAGGGGTTAAATTGGGATTTCGGAGGTGGGGGAACCCTAAAATCGGGTGATGTCGATCCTCCCCACACACACACACAAAAATAATTAAATTAATAAAAAAGTTGTAATAAAATACATGGGTGTCTAAATATGAATTTATTTATAGGCCTGTTTAGTATGTAATTCATAGAAGTTTTTTCTTTCAGATGAATCGATTTGACTGGGATTCTGTTTTAATTATTTGTCTATCATTATTTATGTATGTCATTATTCAACTTAATTGTGAAAATACATAATTACATAGAAAATTTGATTTATTAGATAACAAAAAAAAATAAAATTAAGAATGATATCACATGTATTTTATACATTTTATAAAAATCAGATGACAGCTGGGACAAGTTACCTTCTTGACCTAGGTTGGGAGTCATCTTATAAAACTGGCATAACTTTCACTGATCAGCCACAACATTAAAACCACCTGCCTAATATTGTGTAGGTCCCCCTCGTGCCGCCAAAACAGCGGCAAACGTTGTTCTTCTCACCACAATCTGAGTTACCGTAGACTTTGTCAGTTCGAACCAGTCTGGCCATTCTCTGTTGCTCTTTCTCATCAACAAGGCATTTCCATCCACAAAACTGCCGCTCACTGGATGTTTTTTGCTTTTGGCACCATTCTGAGTCAATTTTAGAGACTGTTGTGTGTGAAAATCCCAGGAGATCAGCAGTTACAGAAATACTCAAACCAACCCGTCTGGCACCAACAATCATGCCATGGTCCAAATCACTGAGATCACATTTTTTCCCCATTCTGATGGTTGATGTGAATATTATCTGAAGCTCCTGACCCGTATCTGCATGATTTTATGCACTCCTGCCACATAACTGGCTAATTAGATAATCGCATGGATGATTGTTGGTGCTGGTTTGAGTATTAACCATCTTGTTATTGGACACTTTCACTCTTGAATTAAATTAATCATGGCTGATTGTGAATAGTGAATTACTACAATAGCATCTGTGACTGAAAACTATTGATATTGAATGATGCTGCATCCACACCACTAGGTGTCACTGTAAGTCAAGATGACACAAACAAAAGATTTTCGCATTTCAATATTATGGCAAATGTCCATCTAACAAAAAGAGTAACCTTTAAATAATCTACCACATTGTAAAATAAGAATAAATGTTACGTTTTTAAGTTTAATGAAATACTTCACATTATGCTTAGTTCATAATATGTACATTTTGTAGAAGATTACTCAATTGAGTTTCATTTAAATTTGTCATACAAATGAAATGCATAATCTTAAAAATAGACTGAAATATTCTGAAGATACACAATAGCTTTGTGTGTTGAATGGACCAAAATTTAAGCTTTTTGTTATATGTATAAAATAACATATAATATACATTATTTTTTCCACTAAATAAATAACACCATCCTGGTTTGGAACTACTTGATGGTGAGTAGTGTAAATAATAATTTTTGGGCAAACTATTCCTTATAGAAAGTAATTAGGGTCCATTTTGAATTCATGTTGAATTAAGACCACTAAGTACACAAATGGAAAAGAAGACTAGGAAGAAACACATAAATGGCAAAAGAAAATGAAGGAAGATATTAGTCTTTCATTGCAGACTTGCTCTGACATGCTCAGTGCACAGCAAGGAGTTTTGTTTGCTCCGACAGGATCTACACTTCTCATTCTACAGAGATAGAGAGGGCGAGAGAGGAAGACAGAGAGAAAGAGAGAGTTAGACGGATGCTTAGATCTGCCCTGTCTGGATGAAGCCTGTCACGTTCATAAATGGTGCCACTGTCTGACCAAAGATTCCTAGAAGAGCCTAAAAATGCTCATGATACTGCCAACAGAGACCGAACTCAGTGTGGCTTCTTAATTTCCCTTAATTTAAAAATCTATCCCAGGATTGAATTTCACAGAAAAAGACCAAAAATACACACTGACATGCTGACCTGCATTGGAAGTTGCTATAAGAACTCAGTTTTACATTCTTTAACAGATGAAGTCTGCGATCTGGGCCCACACAGGTTAGTATGGCAGAGTCGGGTTATGGAGTTCACTCCCGTGAAGTGCACACTAATCCTGTTCTCCAAGCCAGGCAGTGCAAACTGTACCAGTGAGCTGGCAGGGACCAGAGGTGTCAATTTGGCTGGTTTGTTTTAATGCATGCCCTTGTTATACTGGAACTTGAGACTCCGATTACTAAATCACTGCCCCATGAAGGCATGCAGAAAGCCACTGTAGGACACAGCGGTAGCTGAAAATAGTAGGTCAGCAAAAAAGAAGAAAAAGCAAGAGTAATGAAAGAGAAAGAGTGAGAAGAGAAGGAAGGAAAAAACAAACTGGTGGAATGTTCCACTGTGTAATGTTCTGTGAGTATGTGGCGGCAGTAGGTTAAAAAACCATGCATTTGGGATAAGAAAGCTTTTACATGAAACAACAGATGTAAATTCATAGTTCGTAGATGTCAAATTTTCGAAAACCAATTTATCTGAGCAATGCTATCCACTTTAATTTTATAGCTCTAAACTGTAAATGTATTTCTATAATTGTCTAATTTGCATCTACTTCTATTCCTCATAAGGAATTTTAGGAAAAACATCTGGGGCAAAGTTGAATTCCATTAAAGTCAGTATGAAACGCTGTTTGCAACCTGTTTTACTTTCATAAAATGCCGAATTTAAAAAAAACTGGATATTCAACAGTATTCAGTATTATTATTTTTTTCAAATGAATCGCTAACAAAAAGATCAGGAACATGCAATGTGCAAAGTAAACAGGGTCAGTTTTGATTTCATGTTTCCTCGAGTCACAAAAGAGCAACCTTAAAGAAACAAAATTTTCCTTTGAGAACTTTTGTTCAAAAATGCCATTTAAAAAGTGCCAACGGATTAGCAAAAGAGCAGTACATTCACAAACATGCACACAGTGCTTTCCACAAAAGGATGTGACAGAGACACAACACTGCCCTTTTCCTAAGACCTCTCTCTCTTTGCCTTTCCATGATGCACACAAAAATCCACTGTTCCTCAGTGTAGTGAGTCAGAGGAATGGAATTGAAGCTCTGCTATGATCATCTGCATGGCAGAGGGGGTTTCCTCCTTCAGGAAAGAGCGCAGACCATATGATAGCACTCACACACTAAACGAAGGGAAGAAAAACAGCAAATGCTATTAAAAAAAGCAAAACAGTGCAAAGAAGAAACAGGAGCAACAAAGAGAGAGACGGACAAAGTAATCTGAGCACTTCAATTTCCGAGTTTGAAAAAATAAATGCACTTTTTATAAAACTATGCACCATCTGTTCCTGTAACTCCTGCTCTCTGCTGCTCGCAGTTGAATATCTGTGCAGCTACTGGAGGAGGTGTCTCGCTGTGTGTATATGCACCTCTGAATGTATATACTGTATCCCACTGTGTGTGTGTGTTGTGGGAGTGAGTATACTGTATATAGTGTGTGTTTACCTGTACATGTATCTGTTTAAGTATTATGCTGCTCTGTAATTGTACTAGTGCTACATCTAGATACAAAAAAGTACCATGTTTTAAAGTACCTTGGTATTACCATGGTATTCTTTGAAATAATGTATCTTGGAGTGCCATGTAGGCACTATGGATATATTAAAGTTCCATGGTGTTACCATGGCTTTTGGGCATGGTACCATAGTAAAATCAAACCGTAATACCATGGTATTCATCAAAATATTGAATCCTGGAAAACCATGTAAACACTATGATTTATGATTATACAAATAAGTCATGACCATATACACTACCGGTCAAAAGTTTTGAAACACTTACTCATTCTTTATTATAATTTTTTTTTTTTTTTTCACATTTAGAATAATAGTAAAGTCATCAAAACTATGGAATAACATAAATGGAACTATGGGAATTATGATGTGACTAAACAAAATCCAAAATAAATCAAAACTATGTTATATTTTAGCACTCTTTGTCTAGAATTTGCAGACATGTACTCTTGACATTTTCTTAACCAACTTCTTGAGGTATCACCATGGGATGCTTTTTAAACAGTATTGAAGGAGTTTCCATCTATGTTGGGCACTTATTGGCCACTTTATTATTTGGTCCAAGTCATCAATTTAAAAAACTTCTTTTTTTTTTTTATAAAATTTTAGTTTTATAATGAAATAAATTAATATGGTGGCACAATTATATTTTTGTCTACAAAAATAATTTCAAACATTTAAGCATACGCCTTCAGATCAAAAGATTTTTAAGATCATGAGAAACATTTCAGTCAAGTGTTTCAAAACTTTTGACCAGTAGTGTATGTACCATGGTATTGCCATGGTTATTTCGACATGGTACTCTGGTAAAATCATTGTTTTTGGACATCTTGAAGTACCATGTAAACACTATGGTTTATGATTATGATAATAATTCAGTACTATGGTACCATTGTGCTCAAAAGTTTGCATACTCTTGGAGAATTGGTAATATATGTACCATTTTTAAAGAAAACATGAGTGAGCAGGCAAAACACATTTCTTTTATTTCTTATGGGATTCATATTCAACTGTAGGTTATAACAGAATGGCACAATCATAAAACAAAACATGGCAACAAAGAAAACAATGAAATGACCCCTGTTCAAAAGTCTGCATACCCTTAGTTCTTAATACTGTGTATTGCCCCCTTTAGCATCAATGACAGTGTGCAGTCTTTTGTAATAGCTGTCTATGAGGCCCCAAATTCTTGCAGGTGGTATAGCTGCCCATTCGTCTTGGCAAAATGCCTCCAGGTCATGCAAAGTCTTTGGCCGTCTTGCATGAACCGCACGTTTGAGATCTCCCCAGAGTGGTTCGATTATATTAAGGTCAGGAGACTGTGATGGCCACTCCAGAACCTTCACCTTTTTCTGCTGTAACCACTGGAGGGTCAACTTGGCCTTGTGCTTAGGGTCATTGTCGTGCTGGAAAGTCCAAGAGTGTCCCATGTTGACCCCTCTCCAAACATAGCGCTTATGGTTGTGACCATAAAGCTCTATTTTGGTCTCGTCACTCCAAGTTACAGTGTGCCAGAAGCTGTGAGGTGTGTCAAGGAGTTGTCGGGCATATTGTAACCGGGCTTTTTTGTGGCATTGGTGCAGTAAAGGCTTCTTTCTGGCAACTCGACCATGCAGCTCATTTTTGTTCAAGTATCGTCGCATTGTGCTCCTTGAAACAACCACACTGTCTTTTTCCAGAGCAGCCTGTATTTCTCCTGAGGTTACCTGTGGGTTTTTCTTTGTATCCCAAACAATTCTTCTGGCAGTTATGGCTGAAATCTTTCTTGGTCTACCTGACCATGGCTTGGTATCAAGAGATCCCCGAATTTTCCACTTCTTAATAAGTGACTGAACAGTACTGACTGGCATTTTCAAGGCTTTGGATATCTTTTTATATCCTTTTCCATCTTTATAAAGTTCCATTACCTTGTTACGCATGTCTTTTGACAGTTCTTTCCTGCTCCCCATGGCTCAGTATCTAGCCTGCTCAGTGCATCCACGTGAGAGCTAACAAACTCATTGACTATTTATACACAGACACTAATTGCAATTTAAAAAGCCACAGACACAGTGTGGGAAATTCATCTTTAATTGCCATTTAAACCTGTGTGTGTCACCTTGTGTGTCTGTAACAAGTCCAAACATTCAAGGGTATGTAAACTTTTGATCAGGGTCATTTGGGTGATTTCTGTTATCTTTATGATTTAAAAAGGAGCCAAACAACTATGTGTTAATAAATGGCTTCATATGATCACTATCCTTAAATAAAAGACAGGCATGATCAGTCCTATTTTCAGAATCAATGCCAAAATTTCACAATTTCTGCCAGGGTATGCAAACTTTTGAGAACAACTGTATGTATCAAAATAAAGTTTTAGATGTGTTACCATGGTAAAACCATTGATTTCTGGACATGTGCAATGGTAATACCATGGTATTCTTTAAAGTACCTTAGAGTACTATATAATGCCATGCTCTATGAGTATGGCAATCTTTCAATGCCGCAACAGTACGTTTTTGTACTCTATCTATTGAGTAACGATCCATTACTCACTTAGTACAATAACAGCTTCCCTTAAACTTGGCTGCCAACTGAAGTCATGACGTTAAGGGAATTCTGGTAATTCTACTCAAGTCCTTGAGTCCTGTACAATACTCCAAAACAACACAGAGCCAGGCGCAGTGTGGTTTATGTAAGATTTTGCATTCGTGGCCTCCGAGGTTTCACTTTAACGTGCATAAGCAATGTGGCATTCATCAAAGACCATTGAGTTCAAAAGCTTAGCACAACTCGCTTCTTAAGTTGCGTGATGCTAAAAGTGTCTGGGCCGTACTATATTTTTGTCTCCCCTGGGGTCGTAGGCGACTGCCGTCAGTGCTGGGTTAAACTGGCAAGTACGCTGGGCCAGGTGTGATCTGTTAGCAGTGTATTAGTAATGTGTCTGAGTTAGAAAAAAGGGGTGAGCGATTGGAGGGCCACAGAGAGGGGCCAGGCCTCCAAGTCACATCAACACAAAACATATTTACACAATGTGGAGAAGGATGGATAAAAGGAGCAAACAAAAAAACTGTCAGAATACAATGTCTAGATGCAGAACCATTACTGCAGCCTGTTACAATGAAATTCAGGAGAACTAGCTAAATTACAACAATAAGCAAATAAATAAATAAACAGTAGAAGTGTGGAAACGGGTCATTATTCTGGAATATTAGTGTGTGTGCGGTTGTGCTACTTTAACAGGCGTCCTGAAGAGAGTGAGTCAACAATGTGTCTGTGAGGATATGCAGCCTAACGGTGACATATCTGAGCAGTAGAACATATTTTTAAAACACACAGAGTCACAGGTGCAAGGCTTCCTTGGCTGTGAATATACAGATTCTGTGAGTATTTCGTCACTATATTGACAGTCCCTCGGGAGGAGAGAGTCGAGCTTGCGTTGATCTCTTGATGTCAATAAGAGGGTCTTTGCAGGAAAGGTGATGCAGCACTTCGGAGAAAGTGCACTTAAAATGTTTCTCTGGTTCATAAATCCAAACAAAGAGGCACAGGGCTAAAAGCAATGTTCCAGGTTCAATACAAGCTCAATCGACAGCATTTGTAGCATAGTGTTTATTACCACAAAACAAAAAGCAAAAAACATGGTTACAATAACGCACTTAAAATGGAAGTGAATGGGGCCAATCCATAAACTTTAAAATACACACTGTTCCAAAGGTATAGCACCAAGATGTCAACATTACACGTTAAAATGATTTTAGAGTGATGAAATCATTGACAAAACTAGGAGTAAGATGCAAACAAACACTTGTTTTTGGGCACGTTATGCAGTAACATAATCAGTTGCGTTATTTATCGGCTCTCTAGTTATTGGAAATGTTGCAATTACTCAAAATGTATGGGATTAGATCCAGCGCACAAAGTGCCAACCAAGCTCTATTTTGCAAATTTGTATGTGCTCAAATGTGCTAAAGGCGCTCTGAACTACAGACATGTAGTAACTCTATACAAATTTGTTTTAATAAAAGATAAGCATATTCGGCTGAAACAAGCCAACTGTACACTGCCCAACCCTGGGAAAACTTTTATCAGCAAATTGTTTGCATAAATGCAAAGTCAACATCAAAGAATAACAGGAGAAACGCAACCTGGCAAAGATCGTACAAACGTTAGAAAATTAAACAATGTTCTTCTCCCCAGCATGCCAGAACATTACTGTGGCCTTCCATTGCAGCTTCTCTACACCTGTGTGGTACGGACATTGCAGGCTTTCCTTGCCCTGTTTACAATTACAAAAAGTACCACGGTACATGAATTTCAGTACTATATCAAAGTACCATGGTATTGCAACTGTACCTCCATAGTACATTTTTTAAAGGATCTCTCTGTCTTTTTCTCTCGTTCTCCTCCGCCGGCCAGCTGCCAGCTCCGTCTCTTCCATAAACCCCTCTGCTTCTGATTCTGCTATTCTTATTGGACAAATTGAATTTAACAGTCATTGCAGCTCCTCTTAGCTGTGTAAACAGTGATGTGAGTACACAGAGGCTCTGATTCAGTATCCTGTGGTCTAGGCTACTGTGACTCCTCATTTAAAATTTTTAACATGCATTATATTGTGCTTTCAAGCCTCTTATTGAGAGAATCTGCCAGCCTTTAAAAGTCTTTATGAAGTTAAAAAAACATTATGGGGTCAGATTTGATTTTGAGTTGGAATTTGGTGACCGAATGCCTCTCTAACTGCTAAGCACACAACCACAAAACTCTCCTTAAAACAACGCCTTAAAATTAATGTTTTGGCAATCTGAGCTGTTGCACAGCATAGATCGATCAAGGGTTAACAAATAATTACTGTATTCATATTTAGAACGGCTGCAAAATTGTGCCTGTCTGCTGCAGACTGTTGCAAGAGATGCAAAGAACACGAGTTGCTCTCTAAAGACAATTTCACTTTCACAAGTTAGGCCAGATTGCATTTACATTTATGCATTTTGGTAGACACTTTTATCCAAGGCGGTGCATACAATATACATTTTATCAGTACGTGGAAACACATGACCTTGGCATTGCTAGCTCCGTGCTCTACCAGTTGAGCTGCAACACGGCTTTTAGTGTGCATCCGAGTTCAGAAAACAGCTTTTAACCAAACAAACCAAACTCTAATGTCAAATGGACTTGAAACTCTAGGTGAAAGCACTCGCAATAATTTTAAATCAAGGTTGAATTAATCGGAGGTTTGAAGAGTAAGAGTGAATAATTAAGATTTATAGACCTTTCTGTTTATTAACCAAGATTGTCAGGCTACATGACACATTATATGGACAAAATGAAATAAAAAAAAACCTTCACTGGACAAACCTTGGATGCACTGCAAAGCCCCATCTTCCGTGCGGATGGTGAATGTCTCACCTGGATTCACCTGGACTAGGATTACCTGAAAAAAAAAAAAAAAAGATCCAGAGTCAATCAAACTCATGATGTCATACAGACAAGTTTGAAAGATGGTCAATATCTATACAGTATTTGCTAGTATATACATAACGATGGATGGATAGATGGATGGACAGAAAAGATAGATAGATAGACAGATAGACAGATGTGGTTTGACTATTTAGTTGTATATGTTCTGTGCAATGAACTCACCTGTTGTGATGCATCTCCATTGATCATATGGTGCATCATGGGAACCTCGTTGCTCAGTGGTGGAGGGAGGTCCAGCATTTGGTCCGTCATCATCATGGTGACGAACATTCATGGAGCCCTCCCCGTAACAGCCTATAAGAGCAACAGATATCAGCTCTGTCAAAACAATATATTACAGTATGATGAAACAGACCAGACCAGTCCTTAAATAAGCAATTATCCTCAATTCAATTCAGCCATGGATGGCTAACGATGAAGACTAAAGCAGACCCTCATTTACAAACCCATCCAGCAACCAGACATACACACACATGGTTTCAAATACACACACTCACTGAATGGGTACTTGTGGGTTATGGAAAGGAATGAAATCATCATGATGTCACCAATGTTTATATGATGATGTAAACTGTGTAAGAATGATGTAATCTGTATATAAATGCAGTTATAGGGCGACAGTTTCTCCACCACAGCTGGAAGACTGGGCAGAGAGAAAAAAAGGGCACAATGAAAAGAGGAATCTCTGTCAGCCTCAGTCTTGTAAAGACAAGAAACAACCCTGGTTTATATCAGTATGCGTGATTTTTAAAGAAGTTGTAGGGATAATTCAGCCATAAATGAAAACTCTGTCATCATTTACTAACTGTTTTGTTGTTCCAAACCTCACTTTGACTCTCTGTTTAACACAAAAGATGTTAGGCAGAATGTTAGCCTCAGTCTCCTTTCATTTTCATTGGATCTTTATTTCTATACAACGGAAGTGACTGTGGCTAACAATCTGCCTGATATCTGCTTTTGTATTCCATTGAAGAAAAAGAATAATACAGGTTTGAAACAACATGGGGGTAAAGTAAATGATGACAGAACTGCAAAGAAAATCCGCAAAGTCTACCAATCACATAATTGAGAGAAAGAACAAACTGTTCACCATCTTTCCCCATTCATATTTAGCCATAGCTAGGAAATAAATAAAAGTTTAAATTAAAATGTAGACTCAGCATGTTCTTTTCAACATTCTGCTAACACCTTTCCTCAAACCATGAAGTTTCTAAAAAACAAAAAAGATTTGAGGATACTAAAGTGCTGCATCCCAATTCACATTCAAACAATATATATTACTTCACTGGTGATGGGAAAGCATATTATTTAAGTATGTAGGAAGACAGTACGCCAACATTGTGAAACATCACGTCATTAAATTGTCCATATACTGCTGTTATGTATTGTTTACGGTAAGGCTAACTGTTAGCATATAGCTAGTTTTGTTATCTTAAACTTGCTTATAACATAACTTTTAGGTTCGTACATTTAATCCATCAGAGAAATAAAATACAGTCACGTTTGTCATACTTTTCTTAATGTATTATAATCTGAGAATTTTGCATTATAGTACAGATTGCATGAAAAAAGTTTTTTTCCTTTGTAGTACAAAACATTTGCACAACAGATGTGCACAGCAGTCAGTACATAAGAGTCCTGCTGTGAGGTAGAGATGCATATTCATTAGTTTGATAAGAAAAGGTTTTACACTTCTGTTCTCAAAGCAAACACAATCTTGCTTGTTACACTGAAAACAAGCAAGTTAACTAGAGTTAACTACAGAATTGATCCACATGATGCCCTTAAAACTCCTAAAAAACAACCAAAGTTCAGGTGGTGGAGGAAAGGTCAGGGAAGTGATGATAGTGTCATCTCCTCAGCTGACTGGTGCATTTTCCTTTACAAAAGCAATAACCTGTACCATTTAACTCCAAACAAAAATGTCACCACTGGGGTGAAACCCAGAGCAACAGAGATCATCCATCTGATGTTCTGAAGTATTACTGAAACAACTGTACTCTACTCCAAAAGCAAGAAAAGCAACAGAATACAGTGATAAAAAACAGAACAGAAGCCTTCAACCTTTATAAAAAATACACTAGTGTTACCACGCTACAGTAAAGGCCCCTGCACACTTCATACGAAATCAAAGAAAGAATGGGTGTGACGTCATTTAGAACAAAATCTGGCCCAAAACAATTTGTTTTGAGTTCATTTCAGTGGTTCGTAATGGCTCGCCGGGGTGAAATCTCAGGAAAACTTCTCACCAGCTGCTAAAATCCTTCTTACTGTCATTGGTCCACGTCATTAGTAGGTGTGACCTGGAGTTCCACCTACTTTGAGGCCGACAACTAATTCCTGTTCAGTCAGTTAAAGATCAGTCAACATGAACACATCGGCGTGCACATTTATAAGCGAGCTGGTGCAAACTTTCCTACATCTGTAGGAACATTCGCGTAGAGACGTATTGCAAGAACATGTCATGCAATTTTTTTCTTTTTTTTAAATTAGTCTACAAAAGAAATCAAGTCTACTCAAATACTCTTAAGTGCCCATTTATTCATGTGCCATCGGCAGCCGAAAGCCATTCACACATCTGCCCAAAGTAAAAAATGCATATCATAATTCTTTTGTCTGTATTCTACCCATTAACACTGTTTTATACACCCATCATCAGTAGTATCAGTGTCATCATAAAGTACAATAACAGTGCAATTGGCACATATTATGGCCGCGTCTAGCGTATTGGTGCTATATATGTAAATGGTAAATATTACATATTACATACACATTGTCTACTGCATATACTGTAGATTTCTTTATGAAATGTGCTATAGAAATAAACTTGCCTTGCCTTGCCTACTTTAAATCATCATCGAACAGCTTATTTTACTGATCTTGTGTGAATTCTTCTCATAGATAGTGAAAATGGTTGAAATATACAATGATACTTTGAGATGTACCATCCATTCAAGTCCAGAATAATCAGCACCCATTCAAAAATACCATAGTAGTACCATGTTATGTTGGACATGTACCATGGTAGTAACATGGTATTTTTGGGACCATGAGGGCAATTTCTGTAAGTGCATATTCACGTACCATGCTATTACATGGTACTCCAAAGTTCTTCAAAGAATACTATGGTATTGTACATATCCAAAGAACCATGGTGCGTATTACTTTCATAAAAGTCCAAAAACATGGTTTTACTATGGTACCATGTCACAAAAAAACATAGTAATACCAGGGTACTTTTTAGTAGCATGCACTGAATTTCTGACAAAAGTACTCAAGAGAAGTAGTGGCCAATATACAGTAGAGGAGAGGATGAGAGAATATAGGGGTCTTTTAATTGGGTTGTAAATACCTTCACTTCCACCTCAAACACACAGACAAATATACAAACCACCCAGAGCCAATCTGTTCCCTTGAATTTGATTTTAGAAAACATCCTAGAAGTTGCACACTTCACCTTTAAGACACACACTTACATAGACAGACAGATTGTAAATTAATCTCCCTATAAAATCATCACAAGCATCCTGCACTCTTTCTCATTCTAAGCATGCTTGTCTTTGTTTCCTCAGCACTGTGTTCCTCAGCCCATAATTACTGCCCAACTAAAATCATTAACACTACGGCTTAACACGCCAAGGGCCCGGGGTCCAAAAACCTTCTCCCTCTCTCCTGTCCCCTCCCCCTCTCTCTTTTACCCTCAAGGCCTTTCTTTGCACTCTCCTCATTCCTGTGGATGGCTGGAGTCTGAACTTTTGTAGGGTCGAGGGGGATGTTTAAGGGCTAAATCCCCTGAGAGAAAAGTTGAGAAGATTCATACAATGTCAGAGCCAAGAGAGGGGGCTGCACAAAGAGTCCGGACCCCCTACCTTCATGGGTCATGTTGTTATGACCACGTCACAAGAAAGAGACAGAGAGTTCTTTTATGGCAAGGCTGAGGTTCCAGCAATGTGGGGTATTTCCAAGACCACCTCCCCGTCGGCCTTGCACTCCTTCATACAGCCAAGCAGCATGCCTTTTCACACAACCAAAACAACACTGGTGAAACAAATGTTTCCCTGGTAACAGCATCTCAAAACTTCCTCAGGACCTGGATGTTTGGTCGTTCAGAACGCAGTTAATGAACAAGGATCAGAGTGCAGCTTCATGTATGTTTTCCCCCCTAAATTCAGTTTTGTGATGTCAAGAACTGCTCAAAAAAAAAATGTAAATCTAGAAATGCAAAAATCACAAGGAGAATATCTCAATTATTTATCCTAGACAGCAATGAAATTAAATGAAGAGCAAACTGAGACTTTTGCTTTGCTTCTCAGATTGTTCCCCTAAGAAGAAGAGAAAAAAAACTAGTAATCTCAAATGTGTCTCTTTTAGAGTTTCGGAAGAAATCTTAATGATGTCATAAACTGTGCACAGAGTTGCCAAGATACCAAAGTCTGCAAGTTAAGGAAAGTTACATCTCAAACATTTCATTATCTCAAATTCCAACAATTCATAATCTGAGCTATTGAAATTAATATTATATCTCTATAGTCACTGTGTCAACAATGTCTCTTTTAAGGAATTTTAGAACAAAGTTGTTTGAGACA
This sequence comes from Myxocyprinus asiaticus, assembly GCF_019703515.2. NCBI lineage: Eukaryota > Metazoa > Chordata > Actinopteri > Cypriniformes > Catostomidae > Myxocyprinus > Myxocyprinus asiaticus. Next base: position 26,100,879 of record NC_059387.1, read on the forward strand.
AAGTTGACGAATATTGTAACTCAGAACTTCATAAAGTATCCTGAGCAATTAACAATTAGTATTTGAGAAATAACATTATTCCCTGGGATCCCATTTTTGCTTCTGTGTTCATGAGCAGAATCAAATCTCATGTAAACACTTCTAATGATCAGTTAACATGTCAACTACAAAATACTCGCTGCTCACGCTTCCGTAAAACTTAAAGAGAAACATCTACAGTGCACTGCGACATGCCACAGTAATAAATGTTTTGAAATTTGATCATAGTTCAGGTTCACAGTAATCTTTAAACTAGGGCTGCAACTAATGTTTATTTTGATAATCTACTAATCTAATGATTATTAGAATGATTATTCGACTATTCGAGATTATTGCAACGATTAATCATTAGCTCTTAACCGATTATTCAGCTTGTGCCTTGACTTAAAAGGTTGTATTAAATGTGCTTACTAACAATAGAGGACAAAATCATCTTCTAAAAATACCTCTAAATGACATTCACTGAATTAAAGAAAAAAAACATTATACCAAGTTTAATTCTGTAAAAACAATCACTGCGAAACAATTATTAAGGGTTTTGTCTTGTTTTCCATTTCAAATTGTCTAAAAATCCTTAAAACAAGATACATTTACTTGAGAAGTAACATATAAGATATTTAGACAGAGAATGTATCTTGAATATGTGTATTTTGTATATAAGTGTATTTTTGCACTTGATCATACTTCTGCCAGTGCAGTAAAGTCAAAATGTACTTATATTCAAGAAATACAGTATTATCTGAAAGCAAGTCTAAATATCTTATATGTTGCTTCTTAGGTAAATGTGTCTTGTTTTAAGGATTTTTAGATATTTTAAAATATTTAAATATTTAATATTATATTCAACAAGTTTTGTTTAAGCGGAATGGCAGCTCTAGCTCTGCTTTATTTCACAATGAGAAAGCTTCTGTATTTACTTATTTTGTATTTTTGTATAATTTCTTCATACTTTCCGATCTACATCACATGAAGCTTTTTGGAAAGTTTAGAGTGCATCTGGACTGTGAGCTGTGTCTTCTTCCTCTCCTCAATCAGGCGTGAACTCCAGTGCTCCTCTCACATGTCATCATTAGAGTTTAATGTGATCTTATGTTACGTTAAATGAGATCAAATGACTATTCGACAACAAAAAAAATTTCCAACAATTTTTTATTGTCGACATTGTCGATAACGTTGACTAATCGTTTCAGCCCTACTTTAAACTTTTAATAGCATGCTCGACAGCAACCAAGCATTTACAACAGACATCTGTATGTTTTATATAAAGCTAATGGCAACACTTTACAATATGTTGAATACGTTAACATAAGTTAAATGCATAAGTTGAACAATACTTTTACAGCACACTTTGATCCATATTTAGTTAATGTTGGCATGCATTTGTAAAAATAAAAGTTACATATCTAAACATCAGTTAATGCATTATGAATTAAAGCTGAACTACGAAACGTTGTGCTCTCTAGTGACATCTGTGGTTGAAACTTAAAACTGCAAGCAATTTGTGGAAGAACGCTTTACGCAAGTTGTGTTTTGGCACTGCTCTTCTGCGCAGATGAATCTCATGATTTTAGCTTACCAGGACATCGCCTGTGTGTTATCACGACTGTGAGATATTCAGAGCTGGAGTCATTTGTTCTATTTTCATGTAGAAATTCTGTTATTCTATTAAACATTAAAAACTAAAGTATTACTTGCTTTGATAAGGATAAACAACACTCGCATTAAAAATTTTTGAATGAATGAATGAATCAATAAATCAATTTTACACTTATAGCGCTTTTCTGAGACAACACTCATTGCGCTTTTACATTTGATAACAAACCACTACCAGTTACCGGCATATTTTAATATGATCATTCAAGTGTTTTATCTACTATTTTATTTGTATTGTACTACACTTGTGAGACTTGTGATATGGCTGATACGAGTTCAATGGAAGTCTTTATTATTTTTATATTATACTGTACAGCCAGACGATAATGCAATACTACAATAATACTACAATGATACTACAATAGTATGTCTATGCACTGCTAACAAAAACACTGTAAACTAAAAATATAAAACGAGGATTTAATAATTATGGGATTAAATATACTTTATTAAAGGAATATTCCGGGTCCAATACAAGTTAAGCTCAATCGACAGAATTTGTGGCATAATATTGATTATCACAAAAATGTATATAGACTTGCACCTCCTTTTCTTAAAAAAAAAGCAAATATTTGGGTTATTGTTGGGCACTTAAAACAATCCTACCAGACAACATATCCAAGCATTATAGCAAGTGAAGAACTTCGCCAAACAGTTAACATATAAACATCCATCCAGACTGCTGCGATGCTGTCCTGAAAAGTTTGACAGTGACTGACTGAAAAGCTGATGATATCTAATGCATTTATTTACTAATGTTAACAAATAGAAACTTATTGTAAAGGGTTGCCAAGCTAATTATAATTACAATCCTACCCCTAAAAGAAAGCTTTTTATATTTTTTAAGAAATTTGTGAATCAATTGTCCAAGTGAGTACCTGAATATTCCCAAAAGGAGGTTTTCTCAGATTTAGCTAGCTCATTTTAGAGGATACTTTTGTCCCCAAACTATAGCTAAGTACGTACACATATGCACCACCAAAAGACAGATTTAATTGTTTCTAAAAGTCTGCTCTTCCATCTGGCAGGTTTACAGGTTCAGATGTGGACTCAGTCTGGCACTGGCCTTTAGTCCAGCTAATGGTACATAACACTGAGGAAGCTGAGAAACCAAAACCATCACTTTTTCCTTTCCATCTCCCGCCTCTTTGTTTTGTTCTCTGATTCCATCCCTTCCCCTCACCACTGATCAGCTGAAACACACACACACACAAACACACACACACACATTCCTACAGAATGAGACACAATCTAAATGTCATATTCCCCCCACACCCCCAAAGTAACTCCGTCTCACCTTGGAGTTCTCAGCATTTCCATCTCCATGCCGTTGACTCACGTCTGTGACTCTGATCAGCGTTTACTGCCAGATGACATCACCTCTTTAAAAATATCCCCATTCCACTCGACACCTCCACCTCAATGCAACTGAAGCAAGGCCTGATAATGCTCCAGACGGTGCACAGACAGGAAACCGAGGACACATTGCAGGAGCATGGCAGAAACATGGTCTGGATGCTTGGACTGGAATAATGAACCAATTGATTATTTGTGTCTGGTTCAGTAGATTGCTCTAGACAGGCAGTGAGTTGCTGGCCTGGTACATTGCAAAGCCAACCTGCTGACCTAGTAAACTAGTTCTACTAAGGTTTTTATTTTTTTTATTTATTTATTTATTTTTTTTTAGCTAGGAAGACCAACATACAAAGGAAGAGAACAAAGATAGCTAATTTTATTGCTCAAATAAAACACTCAGGAGACTTAATGGAGTTCGGAGTTATGTTTCAGTTAAGTATTAAGTATTATTTCAGATGTGTCTCCAAAAATGCCTTAGGAGAAATAATAGAAACAAATGAGGCAATTATGGACTTATGGTTGAAGACTTTGGCATTTTGGCAAATCTGAGCACAGCACAGTTAATAACAGTGAGCCAGTTTACATGCAAACCAATATGCTGATAACTCCCAAAAATCAGCATAAGTCAGCATAAAAGTAATCCATAAGACTCCAGTGGTTAAATCCATATATTCAGAAGTGATATGATAGGTGTGGGTGAGAAACAGATCAATATTTAAGTCCATTTTTGCTAGAAATATTCCTCCCTGCCCAGTAGGGGGCGATATGCATGAAGCATGTGAATCACCAAAAACACAAGAAGAAGAATGTGAACGTTAAAGTGGAGATTGACAGAGCAGGGAGGAGAATTTATAGTAAAAAAGGACTTAAATATTTATCTATTTCTCACCCACACCTATCATATCACTTCTGAAGATATGGATTTAACCACTGGAGTCTTATGGATTACTTAAGAGATTTTTGGAGCTTCAGAATTTTGGCACCCATTCACTTGAATTGTATGGACCAAAAGAGCTGAGAAATTCTTCTAAAAATCTTCATTTGAGTTCAGCATAAGGGTGAGTAAATGATGAGAGAATTTTCATTTCTGGGTGAACTATTCCTTTAAAGAAAGATCTCCTTCATAATTTTTCTCTCCTTTGGAAGCATTTCTATATCTTAAAATCTTCCAATTTGGAGCTGTTCCTGACATCCAAAAAGTGTATATAATACAAACTAGGGTCTTTTTTTGGGGAGAAAAATCTAAGAAGTCATCTCCACTTCCTCTCCATCAACCCTCAATCATGTCTAAAAAACAACAACTGAGATATTAAAGCAATCTCATTTGTGATTTCTCATTCCAACAGGTAGACAGGGCTTCTTTCGGTGTACGTGACAGCAAAAGGACCCATCTCAGCACCTTTGTCCTGTTTAAGAGATACAGGTGTTACCCAACACTGACACCGCAGATTCCGGAGCATGACCTGCATCCTCCCTGAAGGCACAATACTGCAGCAACACACCCAGCCAAGCTCAAAGAGCTGACCCTCTTTCTCCATGAACTGAAACTCCATCCACTCTAACCATACAGAACTTACAGTCACAGACACAAGGAGAGAGAAGACAAAAAAATGAGGGACAGCACAGAGAAAGCAGAGACAGAGAGATTCCCAGGATCCAAATTCAGCGTTGCGTAACCCCAATATGAAATGTGATCCGGCCTTGGAGAGATGAAGAGGGCCTGAGGAGGAGCAGAGGAACATCTAAACTTGGTCAAGCTGAGTGAATCATAGACTCCAGACACAACGGAGAAAATCATACAGTCTCGCACCCGGAACATCTTAATTCACAGTGTCCTGGGATAGAGCGAATAATTAAAAGGAAGCGGGAGAAAGAAAGAGAGGGACAGAAGAAAGGTGGACAAGAGACTAGTGACAATATTCAAATTATTATTATTAGTGGTGCTTGCTAAGGTATCAGCATTATAATTGCACACATTTAAGGTTTAGGATCTGAACAAATTGTTTGTGTAATAAATATGAACCCTCAAATCATGTTGCTTGTTGAGAAGAGGTCTATTAGGCTATTACTTTTCTATGCGATCAGACTTGCACAAGCCATATCTATGGACCCCAATATCAACCAGAATACCCTAACAACCACCTAGCAACACCCTAGCAACTACCCAGAACATCCCATTAACCTGTAAAAACACACTACAGAACATCTAAGAGCACCTAAAGACCAAAGTAGATTTCGGTTGTCAGCTTTGCTGATCGTTCCGTCAGCAGCACAGTCTGTCCGCGTGCGGCCCAGGTTTTCTCGACACGCAAACAGTCCTCGTCTGTGCACATCGTGGAAGCATTTGCCTGCTGTTGACTGTAATAAAAGTGGTCAAAAGTGTATACTTTAAAAGGCAATGCGGTCGACCGGGTGCAATCCAATCCGAAACCTCGCAAGCACATATTCTTCAGAAACTTGCTTTAGTGATAAACAATAATGTGCAACATTTTATATGTGCAGAGAGGATTTATTTTAAAGTAAAATCAGCCAATTGATTCATGCCATGCCAATGTGGACATAAACGTGCATGTATGTACAGAAAGAGCACTCTCCACCACACTCTGTTTCCCTCCCTCTTCTTCAAAAGGTCAACAGGCCAAATTCCTTATCCTCATTTGGGCCTCAGCTTCAAACTGGCAAGCCAGGTTAGTGTGTGTATATGTTTCAGTACATCTGCACCAAGCAAGTTACACTAGCGATTTGTTGACTGTAGCGCTTCAGGTAGGCCACCCGATTCAAGAAACACTAGGATTTGGCAGTATAAGAAGCTCTTATGGTTGGAGAACCCGGCTTTGATGCTCAGCAGAAGACACAAGGACCAAAATCCACTTTTAAATCCTGCCTTCAGCTTCTGATGGCTGGAGAGATAGAAGGGCATGAAAAGTTTGGTCTCAGCACCCACATATTTGCTTTGTGCATTCCAATGCACCGCTGCACAAAGAGGTAAAGATTAGCAAGAAAGGAAAAACAGAACAATGGACTAGCTCAGAGATGAACCATCCAGAGCATCTGAGCTGAGGAACATGTTGGAGTCTACTGTAAATATTATCTGGACTGGCTCACTGTAACAGTGTGAAGAGTTCACAGCAGGAGTTCACTGTGTCCTTGCTGATGTTATAAATGTTCATTTGGGAATGAGGGATGATAGGTAGTTCATAGCAAGCTCTTCTCAAGATTTATTTAAAAAAAAAAGAAAAAAACACTGTGCATATCCTCTCTTGGTACCTCTTGTCACTATTACAAGTGTATTATTTATTTTATTTTTGTACATCTTTTGGATAGTTTCTATAAAATTATGCTTAAAACTACTCTCTTTTTTTAAAACTAAAAAAAAAGCAAACACATGTCAGAGATATGGCAGACAGCAACAGATGTTAAATTAGGATTAGTCAGAAACACTTAAGGTGGGGCTTGGCAAATGGTCAGTTTACAAGTGATAAGACTTACAATGTTCACCTGGCGGATGATAAAATGCAAGAAAAAAATCCCAGACTTACTTTGAAGGAGGGGACCCAAGCCCTAGATAGGAATATTTTGGACCATGTTTATACCTGGTATTAAGATGCGTTTCAGGTTATCCGATCACAAGTGTTCAGCATTAAATACAGGTGTAAACATGATGAAAAATGTTTTGGATTGGATCACAAAACCACATATGGAGGTAGTCAAAACACATGTGACCACATCACATTTGAGGTGTAAATGCTATCTGTTCTGACAGCAGTGAAGCACCACCCCTCACCAGTCAATCAACCGCTGCACTGAAACAAGAGTTTAAACTTTGCCAGTTTAAAAGCAAATAACTCTCCGAATGGACAATTTGAAAAAGCGAATACATACACAAGCACAAGATCTTCACAGAACTTCTTTAGTGTGTCTGATATCAACATGTAGGGACACAGATGATAAGCACAAACATCTGAAGCTCCTTAAATACAGGTACTCCACCACAATAACAGATAATTCTGCTCGAAATGTTGCGTTTGTATCATTGGGAGAAACAGCTTGCCAGTTTTGTTCGCACTTTCCTTGTCTTTTAATACTTTTTGCAGTTTATTTTCATGGAGTAACACACTGATAAACGATGGATGTATCTCGACATAAAACAGAGACCCTTCCCTCGACATCCGAACACAAGTAGTCACAGGAGGCCAATTTAAGCGACCGGGTGTAAACAGCTATGTGTCTTGCCTAAATACATGTGATCGGATCACTCATGAAGCATCTGCTGTAACATCAAATGATCCTCTAAATACAAAACTCAAATTGCCACTTTTAGATGCTTAGGTGCTACCTTGCAATTAGGGTCCTTTTTTTACAAGCAGGTCAAATTTCACACGAGGGGTTAGTTAGTACCCATTTAGAAGATGCTTTCTTATCAAACTAAGTGACTTACAGTACATTAATTACCTGGATAGTCTCCCTGGAGCAACTTGGGATCAAGTATCTTGCTCAAGGGTAGGATGGCAATAGGGGTTCTCACTTCCCAGTAATGGTCCAGTTCATGAATCGCCCAAATTTTTAACCACTGGTACTACCACCCATCCAGGCCTTGAAAGCCTTCCTTAAATTCTGTACCATGAGTTTCTCATAAGAATATCTCAGAATCCAAAGAGTAAGCCCTGGGGGTAACTGGCATTAGCAATAATTCAGCACAAACGAAATCAATAAAAACAACAAAGGGGCATCAACAGCTCGACAGATCCTTACAATCCCTCTCAGGAAATGATGGAGACAGATGGAATAAAACATCTGACTAGCCAATGCTATTAAAGCAAATGCCTAAGTATTTCTGTCAATGGAGTTTGTAGATAACATCAGCCCCCTTCAAAGGAGACCCTCAAAGGGAGGCAGCAGCTAGGGGGATGAGTGGACAAGGGAAAACCAGAGTAAACCAGGTGTACCACACATGACGCTACAGGATGAGAATGCAGTGTTAGTTACAGAGAGCATAAAGGGGGTTCTTACAATAGTAGAGGCACCAATGGACCACTTTGGCAAACTTCTTTAAACTTGACATTCTGGCAATGACTTTGTCTTATCTAAGCCCTGTCTTTACAGTAAATGTTATGAAAGCAACATACTGTTTAGAGAGTGCAAAATTAGCTAAAAATAGCATGTTGTCTTTGATTTTTCAGTTCTGATCAAGACTGGTGATTGGGCCAAGGAATGGTATGGAACTACAGAAAAATGCCACAAGCACCACATTCTTTTAGCATTTCAGTTTGGGGCCAAAGGGCTGGGAGGGGTCAGGCCTGTGTGTTTTAATGGGGGTGCGAGAGATCAGTGCTCTCACTGTGGTCAGGTTACCACCACAGAAATTTGCATTTCCTTCACAAAAGAGAAGTTAGGGTGTCATTTATAACAAAACTTTGTACCTATAAGTCTGCAAAATCCTGTCTTTGTTTGACCATCTCAAAGGGGACTGCTGGATTGCAACACTATGCTGTTGAGTCTCAGAAAATGTTCCACTGTTCTATCATCTAAAACTGCAGTTCTACCATTCTAAATCCTTCACATTTTTTCAACAATGACTTGGGCAGAAAATGTCGAGCTTGTCGCCAAGGATGGAGTCTTTGAAGTCTAAAAGGCAGCTTTCTGCACCTCGGTTTGGAATGTCACATGACGTCATTTATTTGGGATCGGGTTTCGTATGGCTTTAAGATCCGGTCCACTAAATGATCCGCAAACCGAAATTACTCCGATAAAATTCAGTTTATGACTGCCAACTATTTCCTTCTACAACCGTTTGCATGTGAAATGAACAATCTCTCGTTTTTTGTGAGCAAGACCAGAGATAATATACCGTGTCAACACCCCAAGCGAGAGACGCAATATAAGGGTGTTTCAGCTTTTTGCGTCGCTAGCAGTGTAGATAAATGATGGAATTCAGCTATACGCATTGTTTAACGTAATACTTATCATTATGATGTAACGACTCAGGCGTTACGAAATGAGTACATTGGCATGACGACTAAGGGGCCGTTCAGAGAAAGACTTTCTTGCACAAAAAAAGCTAGATGCAGCGCAAAGAATAGAACAAAACGCGGGAGTCACGAGACACGTCTTTTAACCTGACACGGCGTCTAAAAACGTGGCGCTCCAGAGAAATCAGCAAAAACGTCCGTCTCGCGCATGTTTACATAGACAATGGAGAAACAGAAGGCGAACACAAAAACGCGTTCGGTGTGAACGGCCCCTAAGCAAACATCTTATGTGTTCCTCGGAATTGACGTGTCACTCGTATCCAGCAGTTAATAAAAAAAATTATATATATTTATATATATATATATATATATATATATATATATATATATATATATATATATAATTATTATTATTATTATTATTGCACATTCACGCAACTCGTCCTTGTATACAAACGTTTTAATAGTTACAACATGAGTTTTTTCGAATTATACAAACATGCCTCCGTGTTGACAAAATGTTTTGTAATGAATCAGTATTGAATTCCAGAATTTTCTGAGGAAGATGTTAATGTGAACAACTGAAAATGGATTCCCCCTCTGTTAATTCTCAACTGAACATTACAAGTGTTTGGTGATGCTTACAAATTGTTCAACAGAAAGTGACCAAAACTAGCAGAAATATGCATCTTATAATTCTTTGTAACAAATTTCATTTTTAGGCTACCATAAAATGGCAACGCTGAATAATACAGCTGTAAAACCTTACCTCTAAAAAAAGTAAATCAGCTCACGAAAAAGTTATAAAAGTAATCATTTTTGTTTTCCATTCAATACGAGACCTCCCTTTTCCATCAAACAGACTCCGCCGGCGTCGGAGCTTTTCTGCTACTTTAAACTCTCTCTGAGTTCTTGAAACTCTTTGTAATTCAACATGACCCTTTTGATATTTTAAAGAAAACGCAAGTACTTACCTCGGATTCAATAAATCTGGCTTTAAAAAAATTAATAAAAAACACTTTAGTCCTTAGATGCCCGAAAAAGAAAGCATGTCATTCCCGTGCTGCGAAGTTCACGGTGGACCAGACCAGACCAGTATGGAATTCCGCCATATCAATTATGTGGAAGCGCACATGGGGGTGTCGAAGTTTACCGTATAACACCAAGTACTCTCCCAAACCATTCCATCAGGACGGAATCTATCAGTTAGCCATCGGTGACGGATATGGATAGATAAATGAATAGCAGTTATAGTAATGTAATATTGGAGTTTTGATAGGAAGTTGTGGACATCCTAGGTTGAAATAGGAGCATCAGTTGGGGCATACACTTTATACACATGTTATTACTATTAATACTAATAATAATTTATGCATTTTTTTCTGGAATCATGGGATGAGAAGACCAGATGGTTCATGACTCTCATGCTCAAGACCCGCATTGGTAACCAAACATACACATTTCATGCACACACAAGCATGCAATCGTGCTGTCTGTCCTACTTTTGTGCAGCTGCATTTTTTAAGGCATCACTCATGCCTCAAGGAGGAACAGTGGTCTTGTTGCAAAGTGAGTATACATTCTTAGCATGTGCATTTGTTTCCTTGGAAAATAAATCATTTGGTAGACTACAAATTACCTTTTGAGATAGACATTAATAACAACAACAACATTTATTAAAATAGATGCATGCATTCAAAAACAATTCATGTCAAACTAATTTTGGGAATATCATGTGCTTTGTCCACAGACTTCCTCTCTGTAGGTTTCACATCCTCGGAAGTGGTATTTTGTTTAGGACTATGATTACTCATTTGAGAAAAAAAGTCGTAGTATTAGAAATATTAATTTAAACTCTCATTCTTATCAAGTAATTTCCCACTTTAATCAAAATGTAGGCTACTACACACAACCTGTGTAATCACGATCCAATGTAAAATGCAGATCTATTTAATATGTAATGTTAGATTATACATGGAACTGTATGATATTCCAAACTCATGAATCAAAGTGAGTTTAATTTTTAATGTCTTTTATGAGTCAAATGAGTAATCGTGTCTACTTGTTAAATAGTGTGACTGTCATTTACAGTTTGAGTGAAAAGATGAAATATTTGTTTGGCTTTTGTAGACATGCTATAAAGAATATGATCATTCATTTCTAGTTAAAAAGAACCAACAGCGCCACTTAGTGGTCATTAACATTACAGTAATCCGATAGTTTCGTTCATGACTTTACTTGGGATCAAAGAACATTATCAGACCAAGACTTTAACTACTACCTCAAAATGAAGCATTATCAGATTCATATTTGTGATATATTACAGTTTTTCTCAATCGCTTTGGCTCAATTCTCGAATGAGAATTCTTTTTACAAAACATTAAGTTCAAATCTCTGAACAATTAGTTTCTTGTTCACACCAGATTTGAATTTCTTATTCATTTAAGAAAATTGCACCTGTTTTGGCACATGTGTGTAAAAGAGTAAGTACAGTTGTCTACAGTTTGCACAATAACTAAATGCACATGGCTTGCTGATCAAAACTGATGAGTTGATTCTCAGTGAAATTGAGCCTCTAAACATTCTTTCATCATGTGAGCCATCACATGCAAAATGATCCATTCAGTTATCAAAATCTGTCAGGCATACATGTATATTCCATAAATATCTATGACATTGAATGTTTTTTCATTGTTGCGTTTTTTTTATTTTTTTTAGCATAGATGTCATTTTGTGGCAATTTTCTGTTCACTATATATGACTTTACATGTAAGAAATGTGTAAAAATGGACATGCAAATGTGAATTTTCTGTTTACATGTAACACATTGTTACAAAAATAAATACTGTGTACATACAAATGTGCATAACCTTTTTCTGTGAACTATAGTATTGTACAGTATTGAATTTTCCCAATAACTTTTACCTACTGTTGAAATCGGTATCTAAAAAGCTCAAGCATTCAGCTAGACAAAACTGACATTCTTGTATTGTACAGTAAGCAGTCAGTGTCAACAAAAATGTAGAACAAAAATGAAATTTGTATATAACAAACATTTCCAGGGTTGACTGCCATGGAAATTTTTTTTTGGTGGCATTGGGCAATTTACTGGCACAATAACTTGGTTTTGAAGCATGAATGAAATGTTTTTGGTGAGTTACTACATTTTGCAGACATGCAATAGAGTTGTGATGTCCCATAAAACAGTTGTGACAATTGCACTTACAGTTAAGAGAATATTAAAATGTTTAAAAAAAAATGAGCCAAAGCGATTGAGAAAAAATTTAAATATTTCTTAAATAAGAATAGTAAAGTTCTGTTTAGAGTTATTATTAGTAGTAGCCTAGTAGTAGTAGTTAGGGTTGCCACCCATCCCGTAAAATACGGGATCGTCCCGTATTTAAAGATAATACGTATTTTGTCCCGTATTTAAGATGGTCAGATGGCGTCACCTTGAAATCGTTCCAGATCGCTAATTTAACATTGATATAAGTTGGAAAATGTGCCTATGGTGGGTAAAGAACCGTCCGAAAAGTCCACAAATGGTGCTAAAACTGTGGATTTTTTCTATATAAATGTTAAATAAGATCAAACAATGTATGAATACAATCACTGAGTCATAAAGACAGGTGAGGGGGGAAAAAATACGTATAAACAAACCAAAATGTAGCCTATATATAAATAAGATAAAGGAGACAAATAATCGAAAAGATAAAAATAAATATATTTTTAACATATAATATATATTTTTAACATATAATATATATATATATATATATATATATATATATATATATATATATATATATATATATATATATATATATTTTTTTTTTTTTTTTTTTTTTTTTTTTTTTTGTATAAGTCAGGGGTCAGTAAAGTTCTAATTTCAGCATATAAGAAAGGGTATACAATTTTTATTAATAACGCATAACTCAACGCATTTATTGCTAAAACTGTGGAGGATGTGGTTAGGGGCCGTGATCCCCAAAGTGGCAGCCCTAGTAGTAGTAGCAGTAATTAGTAATAGCAGTTGTTTAAATTGCACAACCTGTGAAGTGTTTTCATAGTTAAGCTGAAAAACTGATTTCCCGCCTTGCATGCCAATCAAAAGATTTGCAGCCGACGTACATTCCAACGTGACGGTATGTAAACAAACGTTACACGACTTAGTGTGAATACACTTTCAAAATAAAAGTCGCGCCCTACATGCAATAACACTGTGGAGAAAAAAAAACAGTTTTGGAAACTAATTAAGGTGACAGGTCGTAGACTTGCACCAGCTTTTGCTCCCTATTCGACCTCCCAACTCACCACATATGCTTGAAATGAATGCATGTTCCCACTTATTTACTTTACAAATGTGTATTTATTGTCATTACAACTGGACTTTACAGATGTTCTGGATGCACTGCTATACATTTTGTTATATGCAATACAGCTCACGACTACAGATATAGACCATTTAGATACTATTTAGATATAGATCACTCTCTTGGAACACTGCAATACAATGTCTATGAAAAAGTTACTATGCATATTGCGTTTAACTTGAAAATGTGGTGTGTGTGCTTTGTCCTGAGAGTGTGTAGTAGCTATTTTTCAGCATTGTGTGTTTACTGTAAAGTATACGGTGCGCGCGTATGTGTGTATATACTTACAAGCCCAGCCAATGCACTGAATTAACATTCGCTTAAGAGTTCTCCCACACGAGGACTTTTAATGTAAAAATTTGCTGGGATTTCAAAATCACTATTCTCTGGATCAGATGAGGTATTACCACATCAGTCAGTATGTCAACACTGAGACCGGTTCAGTTGTATGCTCCTTTAACTTAAATTATCCTTAATGATGCGGTTCTTTTTAATCGGGGCGATTTTACTGTCAATAGCAGCTGCTTATTATATTTATCTTCCTCTTCCCAGCACTATATCAGAGCCATGGAAGCTTATGTTTATGGATGCAATATTACGTGGTATAATGCATGTGGTAAGATATATATATATATATATATATACATCTATATTTTTTTTTATTTTTTTTTACATTTTATTATATTATTTAAGCTTAAATAAAATACACGTAATTAAAAGAGGGCTACTTTTTTGTATGTAGACATGGAACATTTTCTTGACTTTTAATTCTTTATGAATAATGTTTTTTTATTTGACATCTTCCTATTTTTAAAAGTGATTTCAAGCCATTCAAGGATTTGAGGCTTCTTTCGTGGCTCCTTTTACTCTTTGCCATTTTTAAATCATTTGCACGGTATTATCTTATTTCTGTCTGTCTGGATGGATAGTAACCTTCTAACTTGTAGTTTTTCTCTTGTAGAGTTTTTTCGCTCATGATCTTGGACTGAGTAACCCCTTCGATCTTATGAGATATGCTGCATCATGGGACGTGATAAGGGGTCCACAATCCAGTTCAGCTGTTCGAGTGACAGATACCTCCTTTTCTGGTGTGCAGGCACAAGTGTTTGAGTCCACCTCAACAGGCCTGAAGCGACAATCAAAAAGAGGTGTAGTCTATTTCCATGGAGGTGGATGGACACTCGGCAGTGGAAGTAGGTGATAACAAGAGGTAGTTTATTAGTTAAAATGCATGTCATTTCATGTAAAAAAAAAATAAAAAAAAATAATAATAATAATTATAAAAAAGCAAGTGAGAGATAGAGACAGAGAAAGATTCAGTTTTAAAGGGTCTTAAGAGAGTTTAATCTATGCAGTCTGCTGAACTGTTCATGCTTAAGCACACTTAAGTGAGCAAGTCTGTGCCTATGTTCACTGGGAATTAAGACATTTGATCCAGATCATTATTCTCAAGTTAGATGTCAAACGTTTTAGTTGTGAAACAAAAGTGAGCTTTGCACAGTCGTTCGTGATGTTGTTACGTTAGTGTTAACTTAGAAAAAACTACCTGAAATGAACCTACTATTGGTCAAATGTTTTGTTATCTTTTGTGTATACTACCAGATTGTTGTTTAACCTGATTGATCTCCCTTTTTTCTTTAAAAGAGATGCAAACGTATTTCCTTCAGTGCAGGACTATGGCTGAAGTTTTGGATGCAGTTGTAATATCTATTGAGTAAGCAATGCCTCATTATAAGCGCCTTAATTAATGTAATTACCAGCCTTCATTTTTACATTTTGTTGTAACTGTTGGTTCAGGTACAGGTTGGCACCAGAGGCACGTTTCCCAGATCAGTATAATGACGCGCTTCAGGCCTCAAAACGTATCCTGACAGCAGAGGTGCTGGCTCAGTACTTGATAGACCCAGAAAGATTAGCTGTGTCAGGTGACAGTGCTGGGGCCAACCTAGCTGCTGCTGTTGCTCAACAGGTATGAGGATTTGCCTACACTGCCAAATACGTGCTAATACACAAATGAATTTTCATTAATGAGGGAATTTTTCTTTACCATGTCCTCAAACTGATGTCACAGGCCAATAATCACATTTATTTGTTTGTTTATTCACAGATGGCCTTGGACAGCAGTGCTCCTATTAAGTACAAAGTTCAGGCCCTTCTGTACCCTGTACTCCAGGCCTTGGACTTCAACACACCCTCCTACCAGCAGAATGGCAACATTCCCATCCTTCACCGTCCGCTCATGGTCCGCTTTTGGCTGGAGTACCTTGGTGGGAATCCCAGACTTGTTTCCTCTTTGCTAGCTAACAACCACACAGCTCTGAATCAGGGCCACAAGATAGCCGCAGCTAAAGCTAAGATAAACTGGACACAACTTCTTCCAGTTGCTTTTCAGAAGAACTACAAGCCTGTGGTTCCACTTCAGGGTGACCCAAAGCTGTTAGAGGAGCTGCCAGGTTTGCTAGATGTGAGAGCGTCCCCTTTACTAGCTGAAAAGGAAGCACTGAAGGCAGTACCGCCCACCTACATCATGACCTGTGAGCATGACGTGCTGAGAGATGAAGGACAAATGTACGCCAGAAGGCTAATAGAGGCCGGAGTGGCTGTCACTGTTGATCACTACGAAGATGGTTTCCATGGATGCTTGAGTTTCGCTTTTGGGCCCTTTCGATTCTCTGTGGGAATGCGAAGTTTTAGAAACTACATCCATTGGCTGACCAAAAACCTCTAGCAGGTTCCGAGTCAAATAAGGCCAATGTTTCCCACTGTTATTTTAAATGTGCTATAAAGTTCACTCCAAAAAAAAAATAAAAAAAAAAAAAAAAAATGAAATTGTTCCACAGAAGAAATTAAGTCATATGGGTTTGGAATGACATGAGGGTGAGTAAATGATGACAGAATTTTCATTTTGGGTGAACTATTCCTTTAAATACATTTTGATTTTAAACTTTAACAAAAGCTTTTTGGAATTAAAATGCCATTCAACATCTCAATGCAACAGAGTCATTGTGAAGAACTGAATGGGAATAAAAGCACAGCGATTTACTTTCCAGTGAAATATTGTTTCAGTACCTCTAAACTACAATTGTTTCAGCAACAGTACACTATTGTTTCAGTAGCAGTGGGGTACTACCACTTTGTATTACATGGATAAAGCCGTATAATGCAATATGATCCAGATTACAGTGGCAGCCCTTTGTGCGTTTGCAATTAATCCGTATTGAATTCCAAACTTTTCAAGGAAAGATAAAGAGAGAGAGGCAAACCTTTGTTCATCAATCCCTCACATTACAAGTCACATGGAAATTAGTTTTAATGAAACTTAGCTGATGATGATTAGAAATGATTCTGTAGAGTTACCAAAAAGTAACCAAGATCTTTAAAGGCAATTTCAATATCTCAAGTTACAATGTCATAGTTTAACATCCTTATAGACCCCATTATGAAATCGCTTAAAGAGCACAGTTTTTTTTTCTTTCATGTGTTGACATACTGTATTTCCTAATGGAATAGGAAGTTTAGACTGAACATATCAAAGGGCTCATCACTTATTTTAATAACCAATAGCCTTTAGCGAACATCACAGCCCGACTAAACCATGATTTGCTGCATGCGTTTTCTAGGCAAAATCAAATGATCTTATTATTATTTTTTATTTATGATTAACATTTTTATTAAAACACAGAAAAACAAAACATAAATACACAAAATTAACTTTTAACATCCACTACCACCCCTCCTCCTCCCCATCCCCAACCCCACCCCGAACCTCAACAAACACCCCTGTGGTCTTACATGAACACATGCAAAAGAAAACAAAAACCAAACAATTAATAAAGAAAGAAAAATACATATGTATAAAAATCACACACATTGACAATTACCCCTCTCTTTCCACTATTCCACCCGAGAACCCTCCAAGAACGTTAAGTATCCACCCCATTTCTCAACAAACAAATCCAGATTCCCTAATCTTCTATAAGACCCCTCCTCTAAGACCGCCACTCTCCCCATCTCCGAGCACCACTTCTGAAACGGGGGCACTCCAACCAACTTCCAACCCCTCAAAATCACCTGTCTGGCATCCATAACACTGGTTAGGACCCAATCCTCCACATGTTTATTCCCCACATTGATGACCACTCCATCTCCCAGAATACAGAGTCTGGGGCAAACCAAATTATATTATTACAGGAAGAACTTTTTTCACTCCAGAGAGCATTTTATTAGTCAAAGAACTGGACACGCCCATTAGTTGTGCTCAAAAGTTTGCATACCCTGGCAGAAATTGTGAAATTTTGGCATTGATTTTGAAAATATGTCTGATCATGCAAAAAAACTGTCTTTTATTTAAGGATAGTGATCATATGAAGCCATTTATTATCACATAGTTGTTTGGTTCCTTTTTAAATCATAATGATAACAGAAATCACCCAAATGGCCCTGATCAAAAGTTTACATACCCTTGAATGTTTGGCCTTGTTCAGACACACAAGGTGACACACACAGGTTTAAATGGCAATTAAAGGTTAATTTCCCACACCTGTGGCTTTTTAAATTGCAATTAGTGCCTGTGTATAAATAGTCAATGAGTTTGTCAGCAGAAAAGAACTGTCAAATGACCAGCATAACAAGGTAATGGAACTATATAAAGATGAAAAAGGATATAAAAAGATATCCAAAGCCTTGAAAATGCCAGTCAGTACTGTTCAATCACTTATTAAGAAGTGGAAAATTCAGGGATCTTTTGATAACAAGCCAAGGTCAGGTAGACCAAGAAAGATTTCAGCCACAACTGCCAGAAGAATTGTTTGGGATACAAAGAAAACCCACAGGTAACCTCAGGAGAAATACAGGCTGCTCTGGAAAAAGATGGTGTTGTTGTTTCAAGGAGCACAATACGACGATACTTGAACAAAAATGAGCTGCATGGTCGAGTTGCCAGAAAGAAGCCTTTACTGCGCCAATGCCACAAAAAAGCCCGGTTACAATATGCCCGACAACTCCTTGACACACCTCACAGCTTCTGGCACACTGTAATTTGGAGTGACGAGACCAAAATAGAGCTTTATGGTCACAACCATAAGCGCTATGTTTGGAGAGGGGTCAACAAGGCCTATAGTGAAAAGAATACCATCCCCACTGTGAAGCATGGTGGTGGCTCACTGATGTTTTGGGGGTGTGAGAGCTCTAAAGGCACGGGAAATCTTGTGAAAATTGATGGCAAGATGAATGCAGCATGTTATCAGAAAATACTGGCAGACAATTTGCATTCTTCTGCACGAAAGCTGCGCATGGGATGCTCTTGGACTTTCCAGCACGACAATGACCCTAATCACAAGGCCAAGTTGACCCTCCAGTGGTTACATCAGAAAAAGGTGAAGGTTCTGGAGTGGTCATCACAGTCTCCTGACCTTAGTATCATCGAGCCACTCTGGGGAGATCTCAAATGTGCAGTTCATGCAAGATGACCAAAGACTTTGCATGACCTGGAGGCATTTTGCCAAGACAAATGGGCAGCTATACCACCTGTAAGAATTTGGGGCCTCATAGACAACAATTACAAAAGACTGCACACTGTCATTGATGCTAAAGGGGGCAATACACAGTATTAAGGACTAAGGGTATGCAGACTTTTGAACAGGGGTCATTTTTTTTCTTTGTTGCCATGTTTTGTTTTATGATTGTGCCATTCTGTTATAACCTACAGTTGAATATGAATCCCATAAGAAATAAAAGAAATGTGTTTTGCCTGCTCACTCAGTTTTTCTTTAAAAATGGTACATATATTACCAATTCTCCAAGGGAATGCAAACTTTTGAGCACAACTGTACATGTATATGCAGTACTATGCAAAAGTTTTAGGCACTTGTGAAAAACTTTCAAAGTGAGGATTTCTTAAAAAAAATAATGACAGTTTTCATTAATCAATTAATGTCATACAAAGTCCAGTAAACAGAAAAAGAGCTAAATCAATATTTGGTGTGAACACTTTTGCCTTCAAAACAGCACCAATTCTCCTAGTTACATCTGGACACAGTTTTTCTTGGTTGTTGGCAGATAGGATGTTCCAAGCTTTTTGGTGGAATTTGCCACAGCT